>NC_056729.1:1252803311-1253178311 GCF_019279795.1 Protopterus annectens
GGCATTTATTTATCTGACTTAAACACTGACAACAAGAATATCTGGATGACTATATTTGCTGATTGTAAGCTGGTTGTAGTAGTTAAATCAAACAATGATACTAATATCCTTCAAAAGGAACTAACAGACATTAACTTCGGGTGCACTGAAAAAAGGCTCAAACTAAATCCTAAGAAAATCAACATCCTCTCCTTTGGTAAACAATAAATTCTTACCACTTACTGCACTGATGACACACCAGTCTCCAGTGAATCTGTGATCAGGGACTTGGGTTGATGGTTCCTTCTCCTTTGGTCACCATGTAGCAACTATAGTGAGAATATTCTTCTATAGCTCATGGTTAACAACAAAAAGCACCTCATCTAAAACCAAGGAAGTTATTATTGTCTTGCACTATGGCCTGGTTAGAGTCTTTATAGAATATTATGTACCCTTTGCCATAATATCCTACAATACTCAACAAAAAAAACTCAAAAAAACTGTTATGCACTCTTTGCCAGATATTTTACTATACTCGTCAAAAAAACTCAAAAACATGTAGAGGTTCCTAACAAAAAGGATCTCTGACCTCCTTAGTTATCAGGAAAGATTAGAATCATTATACTTGTACTCCATGTCATATAGGGTCTTGAGTAGAAACATTTGCCTTGATTTCCATGCCTTCAAGGAGCCTATTGTCCATGACCTCCACTTTCTTGATATACCAAATAATGTAGTCAATAATAGAACAATCCATCTCAATTTACATTAGGTAATAAACAAAACTAAATAGACAGACAGGTTAATTACCCAGCACATCCCCTTGGTCTGGAATAAACTCCCTTTGCATGTCAAGCAATGTGACTCCATGCTGGCCCTTAAACATAGCTTAAACAAATAGATGAGTGCTCTAAAATACACACTGGGACTTACAAGCCTTACCTTCCTTGAAAAGGTTGGTAGAGCCTGGAGGGAGTTATTGGTAAGGCATGAGTGATATCTGGTTGAATAGTCTTATATTTCTTTATTCCTATGGTAATACATATGTGTGTGTGTGTGTGTGTGTGTGTGTGTGTGTGTGTGTGTGTGTGTGTGTGTGTGTGTGTGTGTGTGTGTGTGTGTATATAGAGCTGGGGTGTGCTGGATAGCTTGCCCCACCTTGCAAAAAATTATATATATTTTTTCAAAGCATTAATTTTTCAAACTGTTAACAGTTTGGTGTTATGAGGTTCAGATTTATGAGATTTCTGGTGAAGTGGCATAGGTTCATCGGAGTGCACTAGGCTAACAACCACAAGGGCCTTTTTAAGCCCAACCATGCATCCCAAATCTCTGACAACTTCTAGTACTCTTGAAAACTTTAAGCAAAGGCTTGGGAGATGAAACATTTAAAAGGAGTGGCCTGGGAGATGAACCACTTACAGGATGCCTGTGTCCATTAGAGATATAGGTGCCAAACCAGGGATGAATTTCCCGTTCCCCATCCAGTTGTCCAAGTTACACTTGAATTGGGTTATGGAGGAACTCTGCTTCACATCGATGGGAAGTCTGTTCCAGAAAAGGGGCAGTATCTACCATCCATACCTGTCTCTCCAACAGGTCCTATTTTTGTCACAGACAAGGCTTCCATCTTTAGAATGGATAATTCTGGTGCTGTTTGTTTTGGAGATATCCAGGAGGTCCATCAGGTTGGAATCTGGCAATGTCTTGTATGTCAGGCATAGATATCCCCTTGACAGCCTGTAGGAGTCTAAAGAATGTCAAATGCAGTGAAACAATGACCTTCTTGCCATTCCCTTGTTTATATGTTGCACAACATAGAATGATTTCCTCACTGCTGTAGACGCATGATGGTCAAAGGCTAGATTACTATCTATGTGTGTCTCTAAGTCCCTGTCTACTGGGTCAACAATTTAGGGTTGTGTTGTCAATATGATAGTTACTGGGGAAGGATGACTTCCTGATGGATGCTATGCATTTCTTGGCATTTAGTTTTAGCCCATGGCTCTGACACCAGTTGTTTGTTTGTGTCAGCCCTTCCAGGAGAACATTTGAGTTGGAGGATACTGTGACTGCTCCTCAGTTGCAGTTATTTGCAAACTGAGTCAGCCAGAGGCCATTGACATTGGCCTTGACTTCAGAGAAGTAAATGACAAAGATGAGTGGTCCAAAGACTGATCCCTGAGGGACTCCACTTATGACTGTCCTCTTTGTAGAGGTGGACTCCCCAGTTCTGACTTTCTGGTTCCTCTCTGTGAGCCAGCTGGCTATCCACTGGGTGGCATAAATGTCTATACCTAACCTTTTCAGTTTGTCAGCAATGCCTGAGTGGGGTATTGTGTCATATGCCTTGGCCAGATCAAGGTAGGCAGTATAAACCATTTTTCCCTTATCCATTGCTTTGTTAACCTTCTCAAAGAAGTCCACCTGGTTGAGTAGGCATGACCTGCCCTTGATGAAACCAAATTAGGTTGGTCCCAGTGTCTGGAGGTTTCCTATGCCATTATTGATCATTTTCATGATAATTTTTTCCATGGCTTTGCATATGAGAGTAGTGAGACTTATGGGTCTCTAGTTTCCAGGGTCTATAAATGGCCCACATTTGTGCAGAGAGATGAATGTTGCTGCTCTCAATTCATGAGGCATGAAGTCTGTTTGGCAGCTAGAGTTAAATAGCAGTTACAGATGGCCTGATAGGTCATGTTTCGTGCTATTTAGAAGACTTTCTTGGATATTGTCTGGTTCATTGATATAGTATTCTTCGCCTTAGAGAGAGCATTAAAGACTTGTTCCCTCATGATAATAGGGTTAGTTATATTTGATGGTATTTCCTGAGAGGTTGGGGGGAGAGAAGGGTTAAACAGGGGCCGAGTTTGCCAGGCAGTTGGTTTGCTATATCTCCTGGCTCAGTATAGGTGGTTCCATTAACAATGAGCTCTGCACATAATTGTGTATTGCCTTTGAGGCTGTGGGCATAGCTAAAGAATGCCTTGTGGTCATCCTTGGGCTGGGAGGCTAAATTTATCTCAAATCTGACTTTGGTAGACTTTATTTGTCCTCTGAGTTGCTTGTTTAGTTTAATGAGAGTGTTTTTATCCTGCTGGGTGCTGTACCTCCTAACTTTTGCTATGATTTTCTTCCTTCTGTTATACAGATGATTGATTTTGTGATTCCACCATGGTGGCTTGTTTTTTGAGTTAGATCTGTACTTCTTCCTTTTGGGTATAGCTGCCTTTGTGTAACTATTAACATGCTTTGTATAAGGTTTCTGTGAACAGTTCTGCATAGGCAGCAGTATTCTCAGGGTTTTATTGAGGCTTGAAATTTTGCCAGGTTATCACTTAATAGTAGAGCATTAGACCTAGAGTAGTTCCTGAATATTCCAAGGTTACCTGGGGCTCTAGGGTTTCGTTTTGCTTCAAATGAGATGATTTTATGGTCAGGTATTACTGGACAAGTCATTACACTAGGGTGTGCAGCATTCTCCCATATTAGTGAGGACTAGATTCAGTATGTTTGCACCCCTGATCTGTGTATTGACAGTCTGGCCCAGAGAATGTGTGTTTACAAAACAAGATGTATTGGGATGCTTAAGTGTTATAAATATATAAACCAATCAGAAATATATTTGGTAGAATGCAGTTGTTCAGCTTTTTATGTGAGACAGACATCAAGACAATTTAAAGTACTTATTTCAGAACATCTTAGTGACATCAGGAATCATTGGTCAAATGCATTATATAAACATACACTTAAGCATCCCAATGCATCTTTTAGATTTACTGCTATAGATCGTATTACTTTTAGGGGGACTAATAAGTTGGGCTGGCATCAAGTGTTAAATAAGAGAGACATTTTTGGATTATTAAGGTGGGGACGTTGTTTCCTCCTGGCTTAAATGAAATATTATGATTGAGTTGATTTTCTAGGGGGTGTGTTTAATGTTCTATATATGCTGGTGATTCACCTCTTTCTGAATTTGTTTTTCTTTAGAACTGTTATGGCACTGATGAAGCTTTGGCCAAAACCGGCTTGCCTTTTGTACTGTAATATTGGTTCAAGTGTGTTACCTAGTATGACCATATAATTATTTGATTATTACAACTGAAGTTGTGTGCTGGCCGTTGCTTTTGGTTTGTAATTAAAGTTGCCCATGAATATGGTATTAGGTTGAATGGTGACTGTTTATAATACATTTAAATACATGTTATGGGTTTCCTGGGTCATAGCAGGCCCTATAGCTTACATGGAAGTGGTATGGGATTTTGCCTGTGCTGATTTGAACATGGAGAAGCTCAAGTGCATTGTCCTGTATGACCAGCCTTTAGGTATACATATTTTTGATGTAAATCGAGACACCTCCACCTTTACTACCTGTCTGTGTAGTAGTTGGTCGAAATGTATAGAAGACATTATTGATTTGCACTGCTGGTGTGCCCTCCATGGCTTTTAACCATGTCTCAGTGACGACACAGATGATCAACATATGTTGAGGTTAGAAAATTAACTTTTTTCCACTTAGTGCTATCTTGAAGTTGGTATATTTAATTTACAGGGGGTGTGGGGGGTAGAGCCCCCCAGATGGCAGGTGCAGGGGGGCTTGCCCCCTGCAAACATGCAGCAGAAAGTGTGTTTGTTAGTTAGGTGTTGTTATAGGTGGAGGGGATCTTATTTACATATGTGATGTAGTTTTCAATGTTATGAAGCTAAGTTTCAATGTTCTGAAGTTTCATTGTTTTGAGTTTTCAGTGTTTTGAATTTTCGGTGTTATGGCCTCAATGTTATGAATTTCAATGTTTTGAAGTAGACCCATTGGTCGTTGTGGTCCAATGACCTGATTGCGTGTGTAATGTGACAGATCCTGACCCCTGATAACCAAATGACCGTGACTTTCTCCTTACTCAGCTGGGTGAGAGGGACATCAGTGTGTCTCACAATAGAATCTCCAAAGACCAGTTGGATTGTGTGGTGCCTTTCCTTATGTGCTTAGAAGTAGAGGCTTCATAAGATGTGGCTGTATTTGTTGATGTGGGTATTGTTTTGAAAGAGTGAATTCAGGGTTTCTGATGGTGTTGGTTACGTGTACTTCATCTAAGCATTCTTTTGGGTTTAGGAAGGTTCTATTTAAGCAGCTCAGCATATGTGGATTTATGTGTCTGCTTTGAACTGTGTGTGTGATGGCTGCCTTGTGTGTACTACTGATAACCCGAATGACATTATGAGTGCTTTTCTGTGAGAGCTTTGCCTCCAGTGACATTGTGTAAATACATCGCTCACATTCCATATGCTTGTTTGAGAATTAACTGATTGTCAGTAAACCTGGGGCAATTTCTGCATTGCCACCGGATGCCCATATCCAACAAGCTGGTAACAGAGATAGTGAGGAAGTTCATATCCATGGGGACAGGCCATTTTTTATTTATGAGACAGTTATAGTGAGAATATAAAGTAATACTTGCAGTGCTTATCATTGCAAACTAGTTGGCTTGTATGCAACTAGGTACTGGTGGAATTTCAAAGGTGATTTTACAGGAAAAATGTCAACTCAAGGTGTCTGTATCTAGACAGGGCACTGCCAAACACTTGAGGGGAAACTAATAAGTAGACCCTGATGATTTATGAAGTATTTTGTGAGATATTCTGGAGTTAGGTTAGACAACAGAAAATCAAGCAGTACTTGCTGAAAAGAAAGAATCAGCTTGTCAAGAATGATGAAAAGAGGGGGTCACCTGAATGGCTACTGCCTGGCTACTACTAGTTGTGGTCTCACCTTAGTATTACTCTGCTGGGATACAATGCTCCTTTGCTTCTTCCCTCAACAGAACCAAAACAGTAACACCAATCCCAACATGAGAAGCAGGCCACAGGCTCTTTGGTGATCAACAGTCTTGTCCCAGATGATGCAAGGGTCTGTAGGCTTGTTGTAGCCTTTTCCTACTGGATGCCTTGAATAGCAACCAGACCAATGAGGAGGGTCACACACAGATACTTATTGCCTAATTAGAAACAGCCAGGAATCACTGCACTCCATTCCTTCTCTCACCAGGAGCAAAACAAGCACTAATTAGGGTTGCCACCTTTTCAAATGCCCAAAGTGGGACATTTCTGGTACAAACATCAGACTTTGCAGGCCAAAACATTCCCATGGTGAGTACAAAGGACAGAACTTCACTTTTTTGCCTAAATAAAAGCTTATTATTGTAGCATTTTAGTTGCTTATTCTGTTTCTTATAACATTTAGGTGTTTCAGATACAGAATAAATGTTTTGTGCAACTATTACATAAAATATAGGAGAAATGTTGTCCTAAAATCTCAGGACATTTGCCATTTTTACAATTTTTTTGCAGGACACAACTGCCCAAAGAGGGACTGTCCCTCACAAAGTGGGACAGGTGGTAACTCTAGCACTAATCCCAAGATGTCTATTGAGATGCAGAATGTGGGCTCACCAATAATTGGTGGTCTTGGGCTGGATGTTGCAGATTTTAAAGGTATGATTCTTAAGAGGTGCAGTGTGTACTAAGCAGTTAGATATGAGCAAACCACAAAACTGAGTGGCAATCAAAACCAACGATATACTCCAGTTGTTGAGTGCTTTTGTCCTTTATTTAACAGACTTCCTCAGAAAACTAGCCTTTGTATGTACAGATGTTTGAATACATTAATTCAAGTCACTTGACTTTAACAACTAATCAAAACAATTAGAATATGAACATTTAAACCACATTCATATTTAAAACATAATGTTAAAAACATCATTAACATGATATTAAAAATGAATGTTATGACAGATATCTGTAATATGCTATTAATTTTAATAAACTATTTTTGACAGTATATTGTTCAGCCCTGGTGGTATTACAGCATTTAATTTAATCTGCCACCATAATTCCCTATGTTCCAAATGGATCTTCCACAGACCGCCCCTAGGATTCTGTTCTATTTTTTCTACAATTGCAAATAAAAACTTATGTGTAGAATCACTAACTATATGTTTGTACTAGCATTACTACTTTTTGTATTTTAATTTCATATATGTGTTCATAGATCTTATCTTTGAGTTTACGTTCAGTCTTCCCTATGTAGTATGCGGGGCAATGCAGGCATAAAGCTATATAAACCACTCCCGTGGTATTGTAATTTTATTTCCCTTTTAATTGCACATTGATTTGATTTACTGCCATAGTGAACCATTCACATATGTACTTACAATATTATTGAGAGGCAAAGCATGTGTACTAGAGACATTTATTAGCAGTGCTTATGAAAATGAGATGAAATGTCTTGCACTCTCATTTTGGAAAGTCAGCATTTAACGGTCTGGTTTACAGACTGTATTACTGATACATGTTGCTTTTTCAAAGAATGCTTGCATAGGTAGGTTTTAATGATGGGGCTGATGTTTACTGAGCAGCCATGTTCTGGGGCTAAAAGCATCTGCATTCCTTTGTAGCTTCTTTGCTTGGATCCCCATACTTGATTTTTGAGATGCCATCCTTTTTTGATTCCCATGTAAACTTGCACTGTTATAAATTAGGGATGCTGATACATAGAACCGAGTCCAGTGGGTGTCGTAAATTAATATAATGTCTTGGTTTGAGAACAGAAAGACACATTTTAAACCAATCTGTCTGAAATGACTTGCCTTGGAAGAAGCTTGATATACAGGATGACATTTCTGAGCTGCATAAATACCATTTCCTTTATGATGTAAACACCACTAAAGCTATAAATATGGAACACAATGCCACATACTTTGACCTGTTGTAACTATAAAGGAAGAATTCGTTTCCAAATGGGAGAAAACATCCCTAACATCTATGACAGAAAGCCTATATTAATAACTATACTGTTTAAAATGGGTCCCTAAAATGAGATACAGAATTTGAATCACCGAATTATGTTTCTCCAAAACCTTTTTGTGTTTGCTTGGAAATGCCTTTTTAGCGTCTCCTAAAAGGCGCACGGAGTGCCATACTTTAGAGGCTACCACAGAGAGGGAAGGAATTTCCTTAATTATTGTTAGACACTGGCAGAGCAGCAAAATTCTTCTTTGCAGAGGGGAGAGGATATGCAAGGAATTACCACTGTAAGACCATTGTAAGATACACTTGTCAAAAGAAGCATGCAAAGTAGTTTTCCTAACGGTATCACGTGTAGGTCACATCTGAATTCTTAATGGAAGGCCGTCCTGAAACATATGTAACGCTGTTTTATAACTATGGCTGCATATTATATATATATATATATATATATATATATATATATATATATATATGTATATATATATATATATATATATATATATATATATATATATATATGTATAAATATAAATGTGTGTGTGTGTATTTTTTTTGGTGCCTACATGATCTGCCCAGTAGCTCCCATAGCAGTCACCATGTGGCTCATTTGTTCCTGTGATGAGGTGTGAGGGCCAGGCCCATACATTCTCTGAACATGGTGAGCACCCTCTGGCCCCACTTGTTCCCTGGTTGATGTATTCTAATTGTTTTTCTATTGGATAAATGAATATATCTGGATCAGAATTACGGTGGGGTTTTTAAGCTACTGAACTAGTTCTTGTTCTGTCTCAGGCAGGAGTGCATTATAAAACGCTCACATAAATGACTGGTGGTTGATTTGGAGTTATTGGTTGAGATAAGAAAAATTAGGTTCATATGTGTAATGTTAATTAAATATTTTAGGTGAATTGTGTTTCTTCTATTTCATAAGGACATTATGAGTGTATGGAGGTGCTGCATGGTCATGTGATAAAAGTATGATGGGTGCATATTTTTTCTCTGGAGCTAATTAGCATATTATTTCAACTGACTGGGTTGTCTCTTGTTTGTTCAATGGAGTGACTTATCTGTTAATCGGGAAGAAGCAATATAATGCTGTGGGCTTGTTGGTATATCAGATATAAGGCTGAATATATATACTAGCTTATGAACATTATAAAGGAAAATTTTGCTGAAATTGATGAATGTCTCCCTTTGATGTAACAGATGATAGTACAAGATTTAGTCACATTATAAAAAAGGGAAATTGTTACATCTTGGGAGTGATGAAGAAAAGAGGATGTTCCTCTCATGAAGTAGTCAGAAGACCAGACATTAATTTACCTGTACACTGTTTAATTAGGATGAGTATTTAAAGGCAATTAAGTGCTCTTATACACACTGGTGCTGCAGAAGTTTAATAAAGTTAAGTACCAGGTGCAAAGTAGTGACCAGATCGGGGTACCAGGTGTAAAGTAGTGAGCAGATTGCGTATGGTCTGTGTTACGGGTCTGACAAACAGCCATAATGTGAGCTCTAGCTGCCATACTATGACTATTTCAAAGATCAAAAACAGAGCAGAATTGCAATGCTGATGTTTTTGTATAAAGCAGAGAGTGACAATCATATGTTAATATCCAGCTTTGTTTTGCATTGAAGTTTGATTCAGTCTCCATTATGTTAATTTCATAGTTTGGCAAACAATGATGATTAATAGGTAACGGCTAAGGACAAGATCTTAATGAACTATTTTCCACTCTGTTTGCATGAGGGCAGTTTATCAGACTTCAAGTAATAGGAAAACTGCAGACTGGAATAGTTATGTATTTGAGTCAAGTAACTTTTGTTGTGTTAAGTTTCAAAGATTAGAGGATACAAGTATCTGGTAAAAGATGTTGTTAATTTAATGCAACATTTTATTTTATTTAATTATACTTTGCTGACAACGTTAGTTCTACTAGGCTAGTGGCCTATTTTCAGGTGCTATTTCTACTACTAGGGGAAATTTGGCTAGGGCATCTTGGAACTTCCCCTACCCTTTTCAGTAGGTACTGTGGGATCTTTTACATCCACCCGAGTTGCCACCAGGTCAACAGATTGGACCACAATTTAATATCTCAGCTGAAGGACATGTTTTTTGTTCTGTCATTACAAGATTTATGGTCCAAAAGAAAGGTGAAATGTGTTATCAACTAAAATATATCAATAGTATGCAAACAATTAATTTATAGCTGGGTCTGTATTAAAATAGCGAAACCTCACTTACGCGAATACCTAAACACCAACACATAACAAAAACACCAAACATCCTGAAGTGCAAAATTCGAAATATCGAATTGTCATAGTTGGCCCTTATCCGGTATAGCTCTCTAACGTAAATGTATAATAGTTACGGACCTTAGGGTTAGGGTGCGGGTTAAGATAAGTGCATACATAATAATACATGCAACCATTACTTTAGGGTTAGAAGTAGGGTTATGTTAAGTGTATGCATAGTAATATAGTTGTGTAGCTGAATGTATACGTAAATTATACTTTTCCCGTAGTTGGGTGTTGTTTGTTTATAGTTAGATACATTTGTGTGTAGTGAATGTTTGCTTAGGATATGGGATATATGAGTGAAGTGTAGATATGCGGAAGTGTGGATTATTTATTTTGTTTGGGTAAGTAGTACATAGCAGGCAGTGGGGTTGGCCAACTATGGCAATTTGATATTTCGAATTTCGCACTTCAGGACGTTCGGTGTTTTCACGATTCACTATTTATGTGTCGGCATTTAGGTATTCGTGTAAGTGAGGTTTCGGTATTTTAATATAGACCCCTTTAAGATGTATCCACAAGGCTGAGTATTCAACACAACATGCAAAATCTGAAGGTAATGCTACTCAATGCTAGAAGTCTAAACCTCAAAATGCACTCTCTCGAGGCACTCCTGAAAATGGAGAACATCGATATCTATGCAGTAACTAAGACCTGGTTCAAGGCTCCAGAGAGCACCCCTGCAATACCAGGCTACAACTCTTACCACACTTTTCGGCCACCAAACCAAGACCGAAACACTAAAGGTGGAGGAGTGTCCATATTCACCAAGGATATTCACACCTCCAGGCTAGTTGCCCAACACAATGCATCTGAAATTCTCCAGGTGCAACTAACACTAGGTAAGACTGCAATCCAAATTGTAGCTTGCTACAGATCCCCTACCATGCCCCAAGATTCTCACCACACCTTTCTAAACATACTGGAAAATATTAAGATACAACCAAACACCCTAATACTTGGTGATTTCAACTACTCTGCCATTAACTGGGAAAACTACTCGGGTACCAACACCTTTTCCCAACGGTTCTTGGAATTCATAAATTCCAACGCCCTGGACCAGCTAATCCATTGTCCCACCAGGGGCTCCAATATCCTAGACCTGGTCATTACCAACATGAGAAATAGATGCTCCACACCAGTGGTCGCCCCCTCATTGGTCAAGTCTGATCATAAGCAAATCACCCTTTACATCCACATCCCACCCCCACCCCCCAGTAAGGAAACCTCTGTAAAAAACTTCTCCAAAGCCAACTTCATGCTACTCAAGTCAGAAGTGACAAACTTCATGACACCCATGCAGACGGGAGCTGAAAGTGTGACTGCTGAATCCTACACTAAGGCACTGTACGAGCATATCCACTCATGCAAAAATTGTGCCATCCCAAATAAACCAAGACGCTCTCCTCCAAAAAAAGGAAGCCAATCTGGTGGTCCCCTGCCATAAACAAACTATACAACAGAAGGAAGAAACTGTTGCAGAAAAGAGGAAAATCCCAGGATGCAAAAAATACCCTTACCAGCCTCAGTAAGAAGCCGAGATCCCTCGTAAAATCCTCCAAAGCTAGTTACGAAAATAAAATTGCCAAAGATTCCAAAGACAACCACAAGGTAATCTATAGTTATGTTAAGAATCTAAATGGCAATGCTCAGATCTGTTCTGAGCTATAACAGAATGGCATTAAATATACTGATCCCAAGGATATTGCCAATATCCTGGCAGATCGATTTAGTGCCAACTTCACCCCCCTCTCACCCCCTTAAGGGCCCATCTCAATACCAAAAGATTGCCAAATTCCGGTAATCATGGCCACACAAGTAGAAACTGCACTCTCCAAAGCTAAGAATACAGCATCCATGGGACTAGATGACATCCCGGGCTGTGTACTACATGAACTACAAAATGCATTGGCACCTCAACTAAGTGTCATGTTTAATCATAGCCTCATCTCAGGCTTCGTGCTCACTGAGTGGAGCACAGCTACAGTTATCGTACTCCACAAGGGGGATCCACCTTGGATCCCGGGAACTACCGTCCCATCAGTCTGATGAGTATGATCTGCAAGGGCATGGAACGCATTATCATGAAACTTATAAACAAAGACATTGGCAACCTTCAAACACTGGACCCCACCCAGTTTGGGTTTGTGAAGGGTCAATCTTGTCTCCTGAACCTGACTGACTTCTTCGAATCAGTCTCCAGAGCTGTGGATGAGGGTAAAGTTGTCCACACAGCCTATCTGGACCTTGCCAAGGCCTTCTACACCATCCCCCACTCTGGTATCATAGATAAACTTACTAAGCTGGGCATAAATCCCTATGTCACTAGATGGGTTACCAACTGGCTTACTGACAGAAGCAAGACTGTAAAAGTAGCCAACTCCAAATGCAGCTCCAGACAAGTGACAAGCAGAGTACCTCAGGGTTCAGTCCTGGGACCGCTCTTGTTTGGCATCTACTTCTCTGAAGTACAGGCCAACACTAAGGGACTCTGGCTAACAAAGTTCGCAGATGACTGCAAACTGGGAGAAATTATTGAATCCCCAAATGATGTGGATATTCTACAAAAGGGCCTTACAGAAACAGATGCTTGGTGCCAGAGCCATGGACTCAAGCTTAATGCCAAGAAATGTATAGTTATCCCCTTTGGGAAAAACCATGTACCCATAAATTACCACATAGGTGGCAGTACACTAAACACTGAAAGTGTGATGAGGGACTTAGGGACACAGATGGACAATGTTCTCACCTTCGATAACCACATCGCCACAACAGTCAGGAAATCCTTCTATGTGGCACACCTCATCACTAAGGGCTTTTCATCCAGAAAAAAGGAGGTCATTGTCCCACTGTACTCATCCCACATTAGACCTATTATAGAGTACAACGCCCCGTTTGGTATATTCCTCGGAAGACATTTGCAACAGCTGGAAAGGCCGCAGAAATACCTCACTAAAAGAATCACGGGCCTAAAGCAGATGCCCTATGCTGACGGTCTAAAAAAACTCCAGCTATACTCTGTGGTATATTGTCTACTCAGAGGCGATCTCTGCTTAACATACAAGGCCATGTCAAACCCTGAGCTGTTGGACATACTCCACTTAAAGAAATCCCAGTCTCTCAGAGCCACCCACTCCAGGGATCTAAGCCTTGTCATCACAATGAACAAAACATGCTGGAGAAATAGGTTCCTGACCCAGAGACTCCCCATACTCTGGAATAGACTGCCCGTACATGTCAAGCAGAGCACCTCCTTGGCCCTCTTCAAAAGGTACCTTGACGATTGGATGGGAGATAAGAAATTCTCCCCAGGGATCACGTCACTCGCCCTGCTAGGCAGGGGTCCAGGGAAATAAATATTGTGGGAAGAAATATCCAGGGAATTGTTTTGGCTAGACTCGTATAAGCCCTAGGGCTGATAGCCTAGTACCAACCTATGAACCTATGAACCTATAAGGGATGAATGCAAATAAGATGAGGTTAAACATGAATATTTTGGTGATTTATATAACATGTTCTAAAGGGCTTCCATGAAAGAGAGGATATATTCAATTTAAACTGGGTTCTTAAACAGATTGATTGTTTTGATGTTAGATGTACTCCTAGAGTTATGAGTTTAAAGGATTAGTTATCAAAACTGGAAGAAACATTGACAAACTGTATGTATACATTAGAGAGGCTAATTAACTGTTTTTTGTAAAAAGAAGCTAAATAGACTGGAATATGTGAAAACTTATATATTTACATTTTTTAGTTTGCTACATTCAAGAAAAATGATAAAGATGAGATAAAAATATATATATAGGCTAGAGCCCAACTTACTATACCGCTAGAAGATTTTGCTCCAATGCGTATGACTCAGGAATGTAGAAATATCCATAACTTGTAATTAGATTTTGATATGCTTCTTTCTGTAAAAGATGGCACTGAAGTGAACTTTACTTTTATAGGGCATTCATTTTGGCAGTGCATTTGCATATGTATACTTGTTACCTGGTATTATCTGGGTTAGGGCTATTGCTGTACTCGTGTTAAACACATTATAGAGAAGTTAGGCAATGTCATTGCTACATAGCTCTGGGTCCGGTGTCACAGATGGTGATGCAACTTTTCTAGATGTTGGTAAATGTTTGTTCTGCCACAAAATGCTAATGGCAGTCCTTTTAGTAATGTAGTAAAAGGTCTGAATCATCATCTGCAGTGGGCTGCTTGCTCTCCCTTGAGGTTCCCATACTCTGTTGCTGGTTCGGAGGAACCATAGTCTGTTAGGTCATATCCTACCCAATCCTCATCCTTCATGTTTCTCTTCACACACTTTGTGTGATCCATTAGCTCTGTACATCCATTTGATTCCCAGATATCTGGCTGCTTTCCTTTCAATGATATAACCATACCTTCTTTGACATACTCTACTATTATTAATGTCATTTTTCTGTGTGTTTGCATTCTATGCTGTCACAATTTAACTGAAAATATACTGAACCACCAAAAATATGCTGTTCTGCACAAACATCCTTCCTGCATGCACTCTTTTCTTGCACTGTCATTTTATATATTCTTGTACTGCGCATTGCTTTCCATCTTAAATATAGATCTGTGCTGATACTTGAAGTGAATATTTATTGTGGCACTTTGTGTGTGTGTATGTGTGTATGTGTGTGTGTTGTAGATGTATACACACACACACACACACACACACACACACACACACACGCACATACAAAAGTACTCTCACACACTCCAGCAGAGAAGGATGTAATTGGATGATTTACATCTATAGTGGTAACATGTGTAAAGCCTATGCTTGTGACTAGTTAGACTACAAACAATCACACACACACACACACACACACACACACACACACACACACACACACACACACACACACACACACACACACACACTCTCATCCTTTTCCAACAGGGAAAAATCCCCCACTCCCCTCTTTCAAGGAGATGTACCATGATCATACCCTAAACCTGGCGGTATGGTGATTTCCTGCATTTTAGTGACCTCTTTAACAAATTTATCTTTTGCTGACATTTATGAAAATTGCAGTATAACAATTAGATGTTGCCAGACTGACTCGACCCATTTGCATTTCATGGGCTAAAAAAGAGGTTATCTTCACGGGGACTTTACACACCACAAGCTTCTTTGCCCAAATTTGATGTAATTATATCTTGGATCATGTGATGCATCTTCCACCTGATGTAGATTTCACTTTGTAGCTGTTGTACTGCACTGAGTGTATTTTCTTGGCAGTATTAAATTTACTTCCAGTGTATCTGAATTGCACTTTTTATTCTGCTTTCCTTTCAGGTGATATTCCATTTGCTGTGTAGTTGTTTTGGATGCACTTTGTAGATGTTCTCTAACCCATTCTATTGTGTTATCCTTTTCGTGACTATATATTTATTTCTGTAACATGACATGCACTGGTTTAGGTATTGTCAGTTATGGACATAGCTCAAGTTTAGTGTTTTTGACTGAGACATTGAACGTTGCTGGGGCAGTGTGGTTTATATGTGCTTAGATACTGATCAGTCTTCTGCCTGTCTTTATAGGGACTGCTCCCCCAAAGGTCAGAGTTGAATTCTTAGCATTACTTGCTGCTGTGCTTTGCTCTTGTATCATATGTAGGCCACAGTATACCCTGCAGATTTTTCTGCAATGTGTCTGACCATTCCTGAATCTTCTGACATAGAAGCATATGATTTACATTCTTTGCCAGTGACCTGGAATAAAATGGCAAGTTTAGGTACCAAAGAACATGGATAGGAAGAGAAGATGATGCACCCTGTGATATGGTTTCACATTTTAGTGGGATAAGTGGGTGAGGCTGGGACCTACTTATGCCCACGTACCTCTCATTGAGAACTAAGCCAGCACAGCCTAAAGTAGTTATGTACCTGAAGGCTATATCGCAGCCCAAGCCACCCACATGCAGTTCCAGCCTTAATCATATATGGGTATACATGAGAGGATTATATGAGATATAAAAATAAGCAAAAGGATAGTAGCTGAAGGCCTGTGAGTCAGCAGATGCCAACCAACCCAAAATAAGGAGAAAATATGTCTGACCTTTCTTCTCTTTTCTTGTAAACTCATTTCACTTTAAGTTACCCTGTAAACAAGAAATATTTTGTAAATTAATGTCTCCTTCATGGTATAATAGCTGTTCCTTGGAAGCTCTAGTGTCAATGAATTGCATCCTTCAGTAAAACAAACATTATGAAGATTACTGCCTTCTCAGTAGAACATCAGTGTTGAACTGCTACAAATTTGAGCTACATTATGTGCTATATCTTTTAGTTTAATAGACTTTCAGGTTTTGAAGGCAAATAATTCCCACACCTCCTATTTGTCTGCTGTTATTTAATTAAATGAATGACAATTTCTGTTCATCTAATTGCTTACCCACCAATACTCTTTGCAAGGACATATTTCTGCTTGTCCATTGCAGCCTTGAAGATAGGTACTGGAGTTCCAATATTAACTTTTCATGAATGCTGTTTCAGTAATGTACAACTCTTTCTGTGAAGTAATGCTTCATTGTTTCTTTCTTAAACTTGTATCCTTAGATTGCATCTTTTTGTTGATGTGCGTTTCTTTTTAATATGGTACCATTTTCAATCAGTCTATTAAACATTTTGATAATTTTGTTGTATTACTCCCTCTAGAAAGGCATAACCTGATTAATAGTAGGTAAAGGATTTAATCTCTATTAGTAAATCATAATGGAATAGTAAATAGTAATAAATGCACCTGAGAAGGAGACAGAGTAAGCTGCTGCCTTGCAGCAACTTCTCTCATAGAGACAGTCTTGGATCTGGTGTGGCTATTTCATTATGTAGGCCCTCAGGCATTATATACTTGGCTGCTACCTGTGACTATTTTCTTCAACCATAGCTGAAAAGCATTTTCTAACAGTTCACTCTTATCACTGACACAGCAATTTGCAACATTGTTCTAGAATGCAGTTTATGTTGAGTTGTTGTATACCTTACCATTTTGACTGTTGACTTTTTTGGATTAAATTCTTCTTTGCCCTTTCTTGCGACTTCATCTCCTATCTGGATTGCTGGGCATGCGTGTTTTGACTTCTTGCTTTCATAGTAAACAATGCTTACATGATTCTGGTAGTAGTAATCCTGCATGAGTGGTTATATTAGCAGTTGCTGCATTCTGAACAGAGGTGATGGTGAGTGCCACTTTGATAACTGCAGTAATGCTTGGAAACATGGAATGGTTTATGTATTTAATATTAACATCAGTAGCTGAAGTGGTGGGAATAACAGTGGAGTGATATCAGTAATTGTAGCCATCAGCGGAATATTTTATGACACTTGGAACTGTGGCTTTACAACAGTAGTGGATATAAGAACAATAGCTGTGTTGGAGAAGTAACAGCACACGCAGAAAACATCTTTACCCCGAGAGCTACAGCTATCATGATCGCTGTGTCTGATGTTCCATTGTTTGAACGTGCTGCATCTCGAATTGTTGTCATACTGCTGCTAACAGTCTAACTGTGCACTTCTTCATTTCATGTCTATAATTCTGTACCTATAATGTGTAGCATATAAGGGCTATAAGTACATTATGTTGCATTAGCAACATTTTTGTTGATTAATATATCCTTCACAGCCAAACAATGAATATGAAATACTGAATGACTATCCCGTTAACTGTGGATTATCATATGTATCAGAAAGTATTTGCATATTCCAATTAAAATGTGTTAAAAACAAACTAGACTTTAAGTGATATAAAAATATTTTTTCCTATCATTTAGTTCTTTGTACATCATTCAACATTTTTTTACTTTCTGCTGTTAGAAATGGTGCTTTTTACACTTTCCTCCATCATGTTTTTACTCTTTTAATGGCTAATTTAATGATAGCTTGGTTAATCATTATTTCACTACTGTGTCAGTTTTCCTGCTACCCTTGATAACCTTTTAAATGTCAAAGCTGTCGCCACTGAATATTAAAATAGAAATTACAGGGAAATTACATGTATGCCCTGTCGTGGTGACCTCTTCTCATTACTCCAACCTTAACCCTTCCTCTTCCATGCCACATAACATAATGTCCCGCCAGTGCAAATCTGAACCTTGTAGCAGACTTAAAGGCAATATTAAGTGCTATAATTCCTCAGGCCATTAAATACATTTTTTTAATTGAAACTGACCACTGAAAATAGAAAATGCTGAGGGCAAACAGAAGCCATTTGTGATCTGCATGATGATATGCAAAATTTCTGCAGTCCACACTGACTGCTAATGTTCTGCTATCATCCTAGTATAAAGGAACATAATATAATAATAATATAATAGGATATTATTCTAAAAACAGATAAAATATGCCTGCAGTCATATGCAAGAAGTCTCACAGGAAGCAAAATTATCATCTCAGGCAGAAACATTAACAGTGAAAAAGGAAAGAGATTTACAATTCACCTCTCAGATAGTTTAATTTATATTTAGAACTTACTCTTTAACAATAATATGTTGAGAAAGTCCTACAGAAGTGACACTCAGTTTAACAAAGACTAGACAATTGAAAGAAAAAGGTTTCCTACAGACTGATTCATTCCAGATTAATTATATGGCACATAAAGCCAACAGGAGTTATGCATGAACATTTGTTTAAGATCTTGTCATTTCAAAGTGCCAAGATTTATTAATTCAGCACAAAATGATACCTTAATATCTGTTGAGAAACATACACAGATGCAATAATTATAGTGCTAAATATTTAATTGTGATAAAATGAATTGAAACATCTTCACTCTACATGGAATCAGAACAATGCCATTGAATGAATAGGTATTTCATTTTAGTTTAGTATCAGTTGTCTGTCAATCTAGATTTTTGTGCTGCTACTTAATAAAATTTACTTTTTCTTGGCTTTGGTGGTTGAATTAAACTGAATTGCTTAGTGGACAGAATTGACAGGTATGTACAGTTAGTGTGTAGTGCTAGGGAGTGACCATTTATACCAAACTATACAAGTGATTGATCCTTCAGTGTTTTCAAGGTGATTAAGTCTTCTCAAATTAATATTTAATGTATGGTCATTTGAAATATTCACCCCACAGAGGGACATGTATGTGCCAAACAAAAGAAATTAAATGTCTGCATCTATTTATTTACTTTTTTGTTAACTCAGGTAGAACACTGATCCAGCAAGACCATCTCAGCGCAGTAACACTATCTGATTTAGCAATTTTCTCAGATTCACACAGTAGGCAAACGTAGGCTGGGAGAATTAAACCCTGCACTACAGGGAGCAGCTTGTTAACATCTCATGGCATTAGTCATCTGTATTACCTACTGCATTTTCACATTTTTCTCAATAATATTTTCTGTTCTTGCTTCAAATATACAAAATAACTCCTGCCATCCGATGCAGTTTTGCCTATTTGATGTAAGTCCAGTTAAGTGTCAGAGGAAAACAGTTTTAGATTTATAGTTAAACTAGAATGTTGTTGCTGTGGCATATACCTGTTTCCCCCTGTAATATGGTAACTGCAGTACAAAATCTGTTATACTTACAAAGGAATCTGTAAGAAATTCACTAGCCATTCAAATTCAAATGCATTTATTTAATGACTTATAACCATTTGATATGTTAGATGAAGTTGGCTCTGTGTGTGTGTGTGTGTGTGTGTGTGTGTGTGTGCGTGTATGTGTGTGTGTGTGTGTATATATATATATATATATATATATATATATATATATATGGGTCTACCTGAAAACACCGACACGCAAAAACACTGACAACGAGATAACTGACACCACAAAACCGAAAGTTCAGAAACGCGAAACTTCACATGCCCGACAAACCACAATCCCGACAATCAACAAAACAAATACCTTTTCCGTAAAACACACACACAACACAAGCACACCAAAAACCTTACAAACCTACACTAAACCTTACATACACAACTATCTATGCACTAACCTTAACCCAAACCCTAACCCTAAAGTCCGTCACTATCGCACACTCACCTAACCCGCGCCCTAACCCTAACTCACTTAACCTGCCCCTAACCCTAAAGTTTGTCACTATCGCACACTTATGTTACCCGCACCCTAACCTTAACTCACTTAACCTGCCCCTAACCTTAAAGTCTGTCACTATCACACACTTACCTTACCCGCACCCTGAACCTAACGTCCGAGACTATCACACACTTACCTTAACATGTCGGTGTTCTCAGTGTTGGGATTTTCAATTGTCGGTTATCTCCGTCGTCGATCTTCCGGTGTTGGTTATCTTGTTGTCGGCGTTGTCAGCGTTCGGTGTTTTCAGGTAGACCCATATATATGTATATATATATATATATATATATATATATATATATATATATATATATATATATATATATATATATATAAATAGCTGCAGTCTGTAAGAGTAAACTCTTTTTTCAGTGTGCCAATTGCTTTGTGTATGGGATCTCGGTTAAGTGACTATAACCAGTGAATTAACTTTTTGGTGATCAAATGAACTTGTGAGTGGCAAATTTCATATGAAAGTGTAATTAAGAATTTGCATGTCATATAGCTCTAGATCTCTTTCATAACATATTACTCCCATTGGAGTTTGTTTGACCAATGGTCCACGGATCCATTTTCTGAACTGCTTGTCTTTGTGAGGGTCATGGCAGTTGCCAGATAAACATGACACAGCAGTCTTCTCTATCCCTAGCATCAGTCTCCAGCTTATCTCTTCCATATCTTTCCGAATCATTCCCATGTAAGCTCTAAGATGTACTATCTTTACTATATCCAGAATCTACCCCATGACCTCTGCCCAGTGAGTGATGCTGCTAATGCCTGGCGCACCTCCTGAAGGCAGTATTGTGGGGGCATCTTCATTAAGTTACCAAACCACTTCAAAAGATGTCTGTCAACCTGGAGAGCAATTTTTCTTCTCCAAGATCTTTGATTCATATTTTGTTGTTTTACCTTTAATTTCACTGTTGGTTGTTAGAAAAGGATAGGTTTTAGACAGTCAAGATCTAGCCACCCCAAGGAGCCTAGACAGCTATAAATTCACGCAGACTGCAGAGAGGAAGATCCTGAGCATATCTAAACAATCCTATCTTGGTTTGTGATTTGTTGATCTTTACTGTTAAAAAGAAGTGCGACTGAGAGTTATAGTGAGCAGAAGGAATTACAACTTTTGTCTGGGCTGCAGAACTTGTGTGGTCAGAGCAACTTTACTGTACTTAATTTATTATTTAGTTGTATATTGCTGGTGTGATTTTTTTTGTCATAGAAGTTTATTTAAGTTCTCTTTGAATTCTGTGGTTACTGTTTTTGATTATTCGTTTGAAGCTAAATATGGATTCCTTAAATGAGTATACAATTAACGATTAAATAATTCACAAATATCTTATACAGTGTAATCAATGTTATGCATATTTAAAGGTAACTGCTGATAACACTAGTGATCTGTGTTCATTGTGTCAAAAGTTGGATGATATACTCACCACTGTTAGAAGTAAATCTAGATGTAATGATGATTGCACTTGTGCATTTGGCATGGTTTGGAGAATTGTTGTTTCATATATTAATGACTGGACTGATGAAACAATGTTAGGCACAGAACAAATAGAACACATTTTGGAAATGATGCATCTATTGTCTGCAAAGATCATTCAACCCCTATGAAACAAGATGATGCCCCTGACAACTTTGGAATTCTGGATGCAGGTATTCAGCAATCTAAGGATCCAGTTTGTTTAGAAGAAAACAAAAAAAAAATAAAAAAAGAAATGAAGGAAGAAGTTCACAACAAACAATAAACAAAGACAATGGCAACCTTCAAACACTGGACCCCACCCAGTTTGGGTTTGTGAAGGGCCGATCATGTCTCCTGAACCTGACTGACTTCTTTGAATCAGTCTCCAGAGCCATGGACGATGGTAAGGCAGTCCACACAGCCTATCTGGACCTCACCAAGGCCTTCAACACCACCACCCCACTCTGGAATCATAGATAGACTTACTAAGCTGGGCATAAATCCCTACATCACACGATGGGTTGCCAACTGCCTTACTGACAGAACCCACACTGTAAAAGTAGCTGACTCCAAATCCAGCTCCAGACAAGTGACAAGTGGAAAACCTCAGGGTTCAGTCCTGGGACCTCTCTTGTTTGGCATCTACTTCTCTGAAGTACAGGCCAACAGTAAGGGACTCTGGCCAACAAAGTTCACAGATGACTGCAAACTGGGAGCCATTATTGAATCTCCAAATGATGTGGATATTCTACAAAAGGGCCTTACAGAAACAGATGGTTGGTGCCAGAGCCATGGGTTCAAGCTCAATGCCAAGAAGTGTATAGTTATCCCCTTTGGGAAAAACCATGTACCCATTAATTGCCACATAGGTGCCAGTACCCCAAATACTGAAAGTATGATAAGACACTTAGGAGCACAGGTGGACAGGGGTTTCACCTACGATAACCACATTGCCACAACTGTCAGGAAATCCTTCTATGTGGCACACCTCATCACTAAGGGCTTTTCATCCAAAAAAAGGAGGTCGTTGTCCCACTGTACTCATCCCTCATTAGACCCATTATAGAGTACAACGCCCCATTTGGTATGTACCTCACAAGACATCTGCAACAACTGGAAAGGCCGCGTAAACACCTCACTAAAAGAATCACAGGCCTAAAGTAGATGCCCTATGCTGACCGACTGAAAAAGCTCCAGCTGTACTCTGACACATATCGTCTACTCAGAGGCGATCTCTACTTAACATACAAGGCCATGTCAAACCCAGGGCTGTTGGACATGCTACACTTAAAGAAATCCCAATCCATCAGAGCCACATGCACCAGGGACCTAAACCTCGTCGTCACAATGAACAAAACATGCTGGAGGGATAGGTTCCTGACCCAGAGACTCCCCATACTCTGGAATAGACTGCCCATACATGTCAAGCAGAGCATCTTCTTGGCCCTCTTCAAAAAGAACCTTGATAATTGGATGGGAGATAGGAAATTCACCCCGGGGATCATGTCAGTCGCCCTGCTAGACAGGGGTCCAGAGAAGTAAATATTGTGGGAAGAAATAGCCAAGGAAATGTTATGGAGCAGCTTGTATAGGCCCTAAGGCCGATAGCCTAGTACCAACCTATCAACCTATGAACCTATGAACAAATAACAAAGAAGAAAAAGAAACTGATTAATGACTGTAAAGGAAAGAGAATGCATAGAAAAAGGACACTGCTTTGTTATGACACACACACACGTTACAGGGAATGATGATATTTTTTTATCAGAAAACCTTCAGCCTACAGAAAAAGGCATCATTTTTTCAACAGAGAATGTAGAAAAAAGAGGCAATGGGCAGGTGAAAAGGAAGAAATCAAAATTGAACCTGGACGGATTGAAGAACATTACTGTAAGAAAAAAGAAGAGAAAGACAAATGCTGACTACATAGCTCAAGCTGTGGATTTACAATACCAGCTGGATGAGAATTTAATACACCGTGAAAACAGTAGGATTAATAAGACTAATAGTGATGAAGATCTATCCTTCATAACAATTGATAGAGCAGATATTACTGTATTAGCAGCTGAAGATTATTCAGAGCTGACCAGCAAAGATATTCTTGTAATTGGAGATTCAATTATTAGAGGAACTGATACTTATATTTGCAGAGAAGATAATGAACATTGGATAGTGTTATGCTTGCCAGGAGCAAAAATAGAAGATGTTAAGCAAACCTTGGAACACCTTAATGTAAGGAAGTACGGATCCGTTTTTATTCATGTTGGTACTAATAATGTTATTCGTTAGGATTCCCTGACTGTTAGTAGGGAACTGACAGCCCTCTTAGATAGTATAACTTCTACTGGTCTTAGCACGTAGCTTTCACAAATCACCTATAGAAAGGATAGTCAGGTCAATGTGAACGAAAAGATTTTTTGGGGTAACTACCTACATGGAACAAAATGTCTTTTTTTAAAAATGGAAATGTGTAGAGCATTCAAGCCTAGTTTTGGGTACACGTGTTCAGACAGGATGGCCTTCATTTGTCAAGATCAGGGAAGAGAGTTTTTGCAGCAGATAATTTGCAATATTTGACAAACACCAGGCAGGATTTTTGCCAGGTCGAAAATTTAAACAGTTCACAGCAACATTTGATGCTCCTCTGATGGTTGTTAATGCTAGGAGCATTAATAATAAAGTTTTTTTATTGTACAATTTGGTACTTTCCCACAACATTGACGTTGTTATTGTTAGTGAAACATGCTCAAAGAACAATGACTGGAAACCAGTTCTGTCAGGGTATAAATGTTTTTACTGTAACAGACATTCTAACAAAAAAATCAGGTGGAGGTGTTATGAAAGGGATTAAAGATAATTATGAGACCTGTGATTATTACATGTTTAATGATAACACCAATACTATAGACTGTGTAACTGTGACAATAAAGACAACCCTGGAACATATAACAATTGTTGGTGTGTATAGACCACCAAAGTCGAGTGCAGATGACCTAGAGGAATTCATATATTTCTTGCATGAAACACAGGAGGGAAGAATAATATTAGCTGGGGACTTAAATTTACCAGAAACAGACTGGTATAATATTGATTCAACAACGTTAGTAAGGAAATTATTCACAACATATATTCAGGAACAACAACTGCTTCAGAGTGTAAAAAAAACTACCAGGGGATGGAACACATTAGACATTGTTTGTGTTCCCAACGAAGTTACTGTAACTTCAAGTCAAGTTTTACCACCATTGATGTGCAGTGATCATGGGGTTATAAAGCTTAATCTGTTGCTAGATAATTCTGCCAAACTGAAATCTAAACCAATGCACAGAAGGTTAATTACAGATTATATGGTAGCAAAACAGTCACTATGTAAAACTAACTGGAGTGAGGTGTTCAGAAGAAAAACTGCAGGTGGAATGTGGAAAGTTTTGAACGAGACATTGTTTGAGTGCAAAAATTCAAAAAAAATGTTTAACATCAGGATCTAGGCATACAACATATATTTCCACAAGAACAAGATATCTGATTAAGGTGAGAGACAAAAAATATAAGAAATGGAAGACAGGTCGAACTACAACTTTGAAAACTGAAATAAACAAGCTGGACAAACAGATTAAGCAAATTGTGAGACAAGATTTTGAAGAAAATTTATAAAGATATCGGGCATAATAGGAAACCTCTTTATAGATACATAAGATGTGGAAGGAGTAAAGACACACAAATTGATAAACTGTGTGCAGATTCTAAAATTTATTCTCAGACACAACAGATTAAAGATATATTTACAAAATCTTATGCAAAACAGTTTGGCTCCCCAAAAGGGGTGGTAAGTTGTCCTAGTGACATCCAGGTAACCCCAGACATTGGAATTCATTTAGATTATAATGAAAAAGAACTGCACAAACTGGATCCAAACAAAACACAGGGAGGAGACGTAATTAGTAACAATGACCCGAGAACACTTCAGCAAGAACTTATGGTACCATTATATCTATTATTCACATATAAATATGGGAAGATTTCTCAAGATTGGAGATATGCACTTATTAAACCCGTCTTTAAGGGAAAGGGGAGTAGGAAAAATGAGAATCATAGATTCCCTTAAATCTACTTTCATGTCATGGAAAAATAATGGAGAAGGTAATATTGGACAAGTTACTGTCAAAAATGGATAGGTTGGGACTTGAAACCATATATCAGCATACATATGTTGAAAACAGATCTATTACCACCTCTAACATGATGTTATATAACAATATAATAACAGCTGTGAATGAAAAATTGTGCTGTGATGTAATTTATATAGATTTAATGTCAGCATTTTACAGGGTGATACACAAAACACTGATCAATAAATTAATACAACTAGGTATTGATTTATTCTTGATAAGATGGATTACTGACTGATTTACAAATAGGACAGGACAAGTATCATACAGCAACTGGACAGGTGAAATCCTTGGTTACAGTCAGGGTGTCCCACAGGGCTCTGTCCTAGGCCCTTACTTGTTTAGACTGTATCTTTCAAACATAACATTTTCTTCTGAGGTGTTCTACAGTCTATATGCAGATGACCTGAAATTGGGTAAACTGATTACATGTGTTACAGATAAGGCATGCCTGCAAAATAACTTGACTAAATTGACCATTTGGACACAGGTTCATAGGTTCATAGGTTCATAGGTAGATACTAGGCTATCTGCCCTAGGGCATTTATAAGCCTAGCCAGAGTGTATTTGGCTTCCGCCTCCCTATTAGATTAGCCTACTGTGCCTCTGTAAAGTAGGTCACAGAAGGTACCCTTTTAAGATTAGTTTACTGTGCCTCTGTCTAGCAGGGACACAGAAGAGATCCCAGGGGTGAATTTGTGATTTCCCATCCACGCATCCATATTTCGCTAGAAGAGGGTCAGCGAGGGGCTATGTCTAACATGAATTGGGATTCTATTCCAGAGTGAGGGGAGCCTCTGGGAAATGAATCTGTCCCTCCAGCATGTCCTATTTATTTTTGTGCTGAGGTTTAGGTCCCTGGTGCATGTAGCTCTAAGGGACTTGGATTTTTTGAGGTGGAGTATGTCCATTAATTCTGGGTTTGACATGGCTTTGTATATCAGGCATAGATTGCCTCTGAGTAGGTGGTAAGCAACTGAGTAGAGCTGGAGTTTCTTTAGTCGAGCTGCATAGGACATCTGTTTGTAGCCCATGATTCTCTTGGTGAGGTACTTTTGGGGTCTCTCCAGTTGCTGCAGGTGTCGGGTAAGGTACATCTCAAAGGGAGCATTGTATTCAATTATGGGCCTGATGAGTGATGAGTAGAGGGGCACAATGACCTCTCTAGATCTAGATGTGAACCCTTTTGTGATAAGGTGGGCTATATAGAAGGTCTTTCTAACCACTTTGGCAACGTGATTATCAAAGGAGAGATTACTATCTACGTTGGTCCCCAAATCTCTAATTACTTCTTCTGTACTTAATGGATTACCACCTATGTGGTAATCTGTGGGCACCTTGTTTTTCCCAAAGGGGATGACTATGCACTTTTTAGCATTTAGCTTGAGGCCGTGGCTCTGGCACCAAGCATCCGTCTCTGTGAGACCCTTTTGGAGGATGCTTGTGTCAGCTGGAAATTCGATTATGGCCCCCATTTTGCAGTCATCTGAGAACTTTGTCAGCCATAATCCCCCCGTGTTAGCCTGAACCTCAGAGAAGTATATACTGAACAAGAGAGGTCCCAGAACTGAGCCCTGTGGGACGCCACTTGTAACTGGTTTGATTTCGGACATGGCACCTGCGATTCTGACCATGTGGGTTCTATCTCTGAGCCAGTTTGCAACCCATCTTGTGATATAGGGGTTGCTATTTAAGCTGGTAAGCTTATTTATGATGCCCGAGTGGGGTATTGTGTCGAAGGCTTTTGCGAGGTCCAGGTAGGATGTGTGGACTACCTTGTCTTCATCTATAGCTTTGGTAACTGTTTCAAAGAAATCAACTAGGTTTAAGAGGCAAGATCTGCCCTTAACAAAGCCAAATTGGGTAAGGTCCAGTGTCTGGAGGCTCCCAATGTCTTTGTTTATGAGTTCCATGATAATACGCTCCATAGCTTTACAGACCAGACTAGTCAGGCTTATGGGGCGATAGTTTCCGGGGTCCATTGTGGCACCACCTTTGTGGAGTGGGACCACTGTAGCTGTACGCCATTCTTTGGGTACATATCCTGTAGTAAGGCTAAGTTTGAACAGTGACTTAATGTGAGGGTTAAGTTCTTCTTGGAGCTCATGTAAGACACAGCCTGGGACACCGTCCGGTCCCATAGCTGCTGTGTTTTTTGCTTTGGAGAGGACAGCTTTCACCTGTGCATCTGTGATGTCAGAGAGGTTACATTCAGCTGGGATAGGCATTTGCTCCTTTGGGGGGGAAGGGGGGGAGAAGTTTGCGCTGAATCTGTCTGCCAGGATGTTGGCTATGTCTGTAGGTTCGGTATATTTTGTACCATTATGCACCAATTCAGAGCATATCTGGGAGTTTCCGCCCATGTTCCTGACATAACTAAAGAAGGCCTTGTGATTATCTTTAGTGTCTAGGGCAATTTTTCTTTCGAAACTGGCCTTTGATGATTTTATGAGGGATCGAAGTTTCTTGCTAATACTGATCAGAGATGCCTTCCCTTTTTGGTATTTTGCTCTGTCATGTAGTAGCTTCCTCCTTCTGTTGTATAGCTTATTTATGGCAGGGGTCCACCAGACTGGTCTCCTGTTTTTGGAGGAGTGAGTCTTGGTTTTATTTGGGATAGCATGATCCATGCATTCCTGCAGGTGCTCATAGAATGCATTTGTAAAGGATTCTGTGGATTGGGCTGTATTATCCTCTGGCCCAGGGGCTTTGAAGGATTCCACCTCAGTCTTGAGAAGTGCAAAGTTGGCTTTTGAGAAATTCTTTACAGTGATTTCCTTGGCTGGGGGTGGGGATGGGATATGGATGTCCAGGGAAATTTGTTTATGGTCTGATCTTACCAATGAGGGGTTTACCTCTGGTGTGGAACATAGAGTCCCCATGTTGGTGATGACCAGGTCCAATATGTTGTTCCCTCTTGTGGGAGTGGTGACCAGTTGTTCCATTGTGTTAGAGTTTATAAATTCAAGAAACCATTGAGCATGGGTGTTTGGGCTTGAGTAGTTTTCCCAGTCAATGTTTGGGTAGTTGAAGTCACCCAATAACATAGTGTTTGGAGAGACCTTCATATTCTCCAGTGTTCTCAGGAATGCCAAGTGGGGTTTCTGTAATAGGGAGGGTGTTCTGTAGCAGGCTACAAACTGAAAGGCAGTTTTGCCCGCTGTTAGTTGTACATGGATGGTTTCCGATGCTTTGTGCAGTGCCACTAACCTGGAGGTGTAGGTATCTTTGATGAATATAGATACTCCCCCTCCTTTTGTGCTTCGGTCCGAGTTTTGGGGCCAAAACGCATGGTATGAGTTATAACCTGGTAGTGCTGGGGTGCTCTCAGGAGCCTTGAACCAGGTTTCTGTTACTGCACAGACATCAATTTTCTCCATACTGAGGAGAGCCTCGAGTGCGTGCATCTTGAGGTTTAGACTTCTGGCATTGAGTAGCATTACCTTTAGTTTTTTATCCTTGGGTTGTCTATGGAGGTGGGTTTGTCCTTTGAGCCTTGCCTAAAAAAGGCACTATGGGGGTGGCAAGAGCCTTGACCAGTATATGAAAGCCTAAGGGTGACAGGTGCAAGCCGTCCCTAGCGAAGCAACGTGGCTTGTCGAGCATGTCATCCCAGGCTGACAGACACTGGATCCCCTTTGAATGACACCAATACTTTAGCCAATTGTTGAAACTGATCATTTTGTCTTTATACTGTGGCATCATTCTTGGTGAGGGCAAGATGCTACTCAAGGTCAGGGTCATACCAGCCTGGGCTACATGGTCAGAGAGCTCCTCTATGTCTCTTTTCATGTAGTCCAGGGAGGTACGTCTCAGGTCATTCATACCAGCATGGACAATGATGGAGTCATACTTGTACTTGCTTTGGAGTGACCTGAGTGCTTGCATTATGTGGTGGATCCTGGCACCCGACAGGCAGCTTACAGTGACCTTCTCCTTGTTCAGTCTGGTGAGCAGGACGTCAGTGTGCCGGACAATAGAGTCCCCTATAACAAGTGTATTTGGTGTGTTGTTTGGCCTTAAGGGCTGTGACTGTGAGGCACACTGATTTTGTGAGATATGTAATTCGTGGGTATTGTTGAGGGGTGGCTGTTGCTTGGATATCTGCTTAGAAGGTCTTTGCTGTTTAGGCAGATTTTTATTTAGAGCCTCCGAGTATGTTTTTGTGTGTTTATGTGTTGGGTATGCAGATGCAATAGGTCTGTGTGAGATTGGATTTGTGGTGTGGGTGGTTACCTTTTCCTTCTGACTGACTGTGCCAGTCTTGGGTTGAGAGAGCTCTGCCTCCAGTTTGGCTGTGTAACTGCATCTCTCACATGTATTAGAGTTTGTTGGAAGGAGGAGAGGGTTGTCTGTGTACATAAGGCAATTGTAACATTGCCTCAAAATTCCCAGATTCACCAGCTGGACTTGAGAGTAACCTTGAAACTGACCCTTGGACATACCAGATTAGTATAGGGAACTGTTTTTTTACTGATCAGATTAGGGAAGGGAACTGATTTTTCACTTGATCAGGAAGGACCAATCGGGAGCCTAATACTTATGAGAAGTCAAGGAGGGTGTAGTGCTTTAGTTAGTTAGTGTTTCCTTATAAGAGCTGAGCAAGTGCAGGGCTTTAGAAAGAGAATAGAGTGATTACTTTGAGAGTTTGAACAGTTCTAAGGGAAAAAGTGAAGAGCAGACTTTGTGGAGCCTGGAATAGTTTAAACCTGTTTAGGCGGCGCTGCCCGACGCTGCTCAGTGTGCAAAACCGTGCAAAAAGAGAGTTGTAGGGTTTTAAGAGAGAGAGATCAAGGAGTTTAGAATTGACCCACAGGAGAATAATTTGCTGACAAATACATCAAAAACTAAGCATTTGAGATTTGGGAGACATAAATTGAAAGGCAAATATTTAATACAGCACAAAGTGATTCAGCTCTGAGTTTTTCTAATCATTTCAACCAATTGGTTAATGATAGTTATAGAACTATAGGTTGTATAAAAAAGAGTTATAAAGTCTAGGAAATCAAAAATAATGAAGTCATTGTTTGTTAGTTACATTAGACTCTAACTTGAGTATGAAATAATAATATGGAAACCCTATAAGAAAACAAGCATAAGTAAACTGGAAGGAGTACAGCAGAAATATATCAAGGGCATCCATGGATGTGAAAATTTAAGTTATTATGAAAGACTAAGCTATTTGAACTTGTACATGTTTCTTACAGATATCTAAGAGGAGATCTTATTCAAGTATATAGGGCATTTAGAGACAACTACCTCTGGGAATGTTTGGGACAGCATTTGGTAAAATGGAAAGAAACTGTGTCACCAGTACAATACTATACTATACTATACTATACTATACTATACTATACTATACTATACTATACTATATTACCTTTCAAAGAATGAAGATATCTGTGTAGAACTGAAATTAGAACAGGCAAATCTCAGCACTGTGGCTTCAACAGGTTAAACATCACTAGACCAATCTAAACTCTTCTGGGCAGAGACTAAATGCATTATTGGTAGCCTCACTAAATGTTGTGCACTTTTATCTCACCCCAACTATTACTGAAGAAGTTGATGCCATTTGCAAATTGTTTTTTTCTTTTTCACCTTCCACATCTTCTTACATATCTATTATTCCAGTAATAGATCCCTAGCCTACTTCCTTCCTTTCAAATGCATTTTTTCTTTACATCACCTTGACTTTTTCATGAAATTATGACAGAAGAAGTTACAATATATTTACTTAATTTACCTGACCAAAACTTCTCAAACGTAATACATTTATCTTTGTTGAAAATGATAGCTCCACTTATTGTTTAACCACTTACCTTTATCCTTTAACCTTTCTCTCTCTCTCTTGATGGGAATCATCTCTATTGGATTATGATTTTTAATTATTCATCCACCAAGGCTCAAAATCCAAACCTGTCTTTTTAAAGCTACATATTAAACAGATTTCTTCTTGCCTGAAAGTTATAGGAAACCAATTTGGAACAAATTTTACTACTGAGAAGCCTTAGATGACAGAAGTTTGTATATGTTTTTCTTTTTTTCTAAGTGTTTTTTTCCGACATAGCTGACATCCGTTAAGCCCTATTCCCATAGATCTCGAGCCCACTCTTTCTTGGATGCAATGGACCTTATTTGCATGACTCAGAACAAAGCAGATTGCACCATTATCTAGAAAGCAATGGAGGAGTTTGTAAATCTGGAAATGCCTGATCATTCTGTCTGAATGCTATAAGAAAGCATCCTCAACACTACAGCATGAAGATTTGGCTTCACTCATCCAGACCAGAGCCATCTGACTTCAGAATGGACCCCAACTCTCTCTAAGTAAAGAAACTACTCAATGCTACCCCCATTGCATTTCACCATCAATCACAGCAGTGGTTAATATAAGTCACTGCAGGGGATTCCTGTATCTTCTGTGGATGCATGGTCACTGCCACACAAGTGCCCCAAGGGCTACCCTCACTTGGTTGGGTCCCCGGGCCCAAAATGCTCCCAACTGCAGCCCTAGCTTTCATGAAAGCATGAGAGCAATTGATCACAGAGAAACCTCCATTCCTTCTCTCCCTGGCATAACCTACTCTGTTTCTGTCTTCCCCTTCCTGGCTCTTCCAACACTTAAACCTTCAAGAAATCAGGCTGACTGGGTCAAAGTCATGGATTTAATCCTCTGCATCACAGTGCCAGGCAGAGGCTTGTACATTTTTGTTAATTAAACACTGTTTGGGTTTGCATGAAGCAGAAGTTTTCTTGGATAGAGCCCACATACACATTACATTTTAGCACTGGTACATTTTAGTCTCATACAAAACTATTGTAATTGTGATGGCAGGTACTGTCTACAAAAATGTGGTACAGTGTACCCCTACATATTTTGTGGATTACTTTTAATAGCAGTATATCTATAATACTTCCTTGAGCAAAAATAGTGTAGATTTCTAAGCAAAGTAAGTTTTTATGTATCGGGATGAGCAGAATGAATTTGACTTTTTCATCAAATGCAGATTGGAATGGACTGTGATTTAAAATTTATATATATGATGGATATATGATGGATAAAAAAGGTGTAAATTGTTCAGTTGTAATTTTAAGTTGATATCTGAACCTTCTTCTTGTCATTAAAGTGTACTTTAAGCCAATTGTGGCTGTTAGTTTTCCTTTTTTTTGGTTGTTTGTTATTTATTTATTTTTATTTTTTATTTTATTTTGCAGTTTGTTTACCAGGATAGTCCATTGGGCCAAGAAGAGTTCATTTTGAATGGAGTCTCGGGGAGAAAAGCTCCATGAACAACAATATAGTATGAAGACAAATGCATTTACATTTATGCAATACTATTGAAGAATGATGGTATTACACAACATGACAAAAAAATCCACGATTGCAGTGAAAATACAGTCAAAAAAGCAAAAGGTATAAACTACACACACACACACACACACACACACACACACACACACACACACACACACACACACACGTCAATTAAATTAAGAAAAATCCATTGGTGCATACAATGTGAAATAACACAGGGTTGACATTACAGTTTTACATGAAATCTTAACAGAGTTAAAGCAGAATGGGGGGGGGGGTGAGAGGTGTTAATTGTTGAATGTAAGAAGGGTGGGATAATAATAAAAAAAAAAAGTTATAACTCATCTCTTTCTCTCTCCCCGCACAATACTTTGCAGGTAGAAAAAATCATGATGCATTATATTGTCACAATTTACTTTTCTCTTAGACATGCAAGACATATTACAGATATACTATTTATCACTGTTTTAGAAAATTGCATTTAATATAGAAGGAAAAGGGATTTTCCTGTGTGGGAACGTTTTGGTATGACCCGTGGTTAGAAATCTTGATATAACATATATCAGTGATAAAAAGTTGTATGCAATTATTATTTTACTTGTGAATCTATGATGGTGTATACTGTAGATTGCAGCTATGAATCTTACAAATGGAGCATAGGTCAGACAAAATATAAAGTTAAGGTAAGACTGTTGGAACATCTGAGTAATGTTTCAGTGAAAAAAAATGAATTTCTTATAGTAGCAGTTTATTTTAATAATGCTCATAATGGAAGAAATGATACCTTAATATTCATTGATCTGGATGCCTCAAGCCTACCAAGAGAAGGCAATTTAGAATCCCACTTTTTTTTTTAAGCTGATTCTGAAATGATCTTTGTCAGATTATCCTATTCAAACAGTTGCTTTTTTACCTAAATGCCCCCACTCTTGAAAAAGATAATCAAAATCACCCATGGTTCATTGATCTTGTTTTATTTTTGATTGAGGAAGTAGGTTTATTTTTTATGCTTGGAGTAGATTTATTTGGTATATGAACTTTAGCAACAGAAACAGTTCATCATTAAAGTTCAAAATTCTACACCAGAATTTTGTAATTATGCATTTCAATTTGTCATATGTGTGTTTGTATGTATGTGTGTGCTAACAATATGCTGCTAGGCTTCCAGAATTAATAAGGTTTGAGATGCTCTGAGGTACATATTATAGCTTTTTTACAACCTGTTGATCTAATAATGGCCCGAAGAAAAAGAAGTCAGTCCTACGAGTCAACCTCTTTGTTCAATACCAAATTAAAAGCACAAACTTTGCTGTAAACAAGATCACGGTCCCACAAATAGCATGAAACTGTCAGCTATATTAAAAAAGACTTTAAATTTGCCATTTTAGAGCAATGTTTATACTGGTATTAACAATAGTATTTCCATTAAACCAGTATTAGAGGCAAAAATAAATTAGAGAGAAGTGATTTGTTTTAGATACATATTTTATTAGTATATACATTTCATTGCATTTTAGGAGTATTGTATTAGGAGAGATGTATATATAAGTTATTACTGCAGTGAGCACTTTAAATGGTCAACAATTATAATTAACTATGTAATCTGATTGGAGGAAGTCATGAATTTAAACCCAGCTATTTTAATTGTATCATGTTCTGAGAAAGCGCTTAACCAGTTTTTACAAGTACTGTGGAATAAAGTCTTTTTTAATATAGCTGACAGTTTCATGCTATTTGTGGGACCGTGATCTTGTTTACAGTGAAGTTCGTGCTTTTACTTTTGTATTACTAGTGGTTTTTTGCTGTGTTGTGTGGTTTTGTAGTCTCTTTGTTTAAGTAATGGAGAAAACTGAAAACAATGGTGCACAAGTGAAGACTGACTTTGGTTGAGTTTTTAGTTGAATCTAGAACAGAGGTTTTTGTTAAAATGGATAAATAGTAGGACATATAAAATATTACATGATGGCTATAAAAATCAACCAGGGGATGCTAGAAATTTTTGAGAAGATAGACTGGACAAGAGGACAATGAGCAGACATATCTATGGCCCAAAAGTATGCAACAAAATCCAAAAAGTTTAGGATATTTGCTTGGAAGTGTTTGCATAGGTATTTTTATACGCCAAGCAGACTTCAAAGAATTTTTCCTCATGTAAATAACAAATGGAGGTATGATAGGGAAGAAAGAGGTAATGGGAAACATATTTTGGGATTAGGAATTCCCTATAGAGTTCTCTGACAGAAATATTGGAAGAGCAAAAGGCTGTTAATAAGGAAATGATTTTTTGAACTTGAACACAGGATCTGAATTGTCTAGACATAGTAAGGCTTTACTAAGTTTAATTCTGTTGGCTGACAAAAAAAATCAGTTACTAGAAAATGATAGTTAAAGTCTAAACCAACTGTATTTGAAGTATTGAATATTATAAAAGAACTTGAATATGGATCTTTAGAAAAGGGAAGGAGCAAATTGCATAGAAATAAATGGAAATTGTGGGAACAGTGCATGCAAAATAAAATTCAGGAGGAGGGGAAGTGAGGTTTAAGGGAAGGCAGGAATTCAACAATTTATGTAACGTTGGACTGAAAATAGTTACAAAGAAAGAAAATATATGTGATGTATAATGTATGTAAATGGAAAATGTTAATATGGTTTGTTTCTTATGTGTTAATGTATGTTTGCCTATGCCTTAAATGATAATTTAATAAAGGTATTTAAAAATGGTGAACGAAGGACGAACATCAAGTACAGCTATTGCCTTTACTTAGAAACTTGCTAGAATAAAGGCTTTGCATTAGCATGCTTTTCCTGAAGTCTGTTAAGTCTGAAAATCAAATGTTTATCATAATTATTTAATGACTGAAGTTCTCATTCATTTACCAGAAAAAAAAAAACACAGACTTCACAAAAAAATAGACCAAAGTAGAAGGCAAAGAATCAGAGATATTTTGAAAAATCTGGTACAGTTGAGAGCATCCACACCTTACCCCCAGCACACACATTTGCACTTGCATACTTAATGAAGTATCTACCTTCCTGCATGCAGATAGTAGCAGGCGTAGTCCCCATAAAAATCTTAATATGCTGTACTTAATAAAAAAATGCTTCCATGCTCATGCGTCTGAACTTCTTTGATACTACCTTCTTTCACTTTCAGTCTTAGGCTCTCTCAGTCACCTGAGGCAACCTGAGCCAGTAGGAAAGGCTACTGGCTGCTTCATACAGTAGCCTGATGAGATGCTTTATGACCTACATTTCTGATGTCCTCAACAAGAAAGAGGAATTTATTAATTGGTAGAGTAAGTCTACTGGCAGGCTGTTTTGAAACAGCCTGATGAGTGAACTGTGCTGATTATTTTCACTTTTCTCAGAACTCCAGTCATGCACATGTGCAATGTTCTGAACACCAGCAACAAAACAAAAAGTTGTGAAGCTATTATTTTTAATTTAATATAAAATAAAAATAATAGCTGACTTTCTGACTTTAATATGTTTTCTTTAGTACAATTAATACATTTTCCTTCTTTTTTTTAACTGTGGGGGCTGTAACCCAGCAGCCAGTACAATGAGCCACTGAGAGCCACTTGGACCAAATTTGTGCTGTCTGAATCCAAATTCTTTATGAATCTCTGCATCTATAAAGTCTTTACCTCTCGTGTAAGTTTATTTCATCTCCTGAAATACTTTCAAATACTTTCATTTTTATGATTAAAATATTAATAGCCTCTTTGTTTATATCAGATAAAATCATAACATGCAAGTCTTTGACATTGAAAAAAGCACACAGTTCCATCTCCAAAGGAAATTAAAAAGGCTTGAACCTTATCTTTTGATTTACTTGGGCTTTTCAGAATGGAAACAGGACAGTACAGTTGTACAATGGTTACCATTACTGCATGATAGCACTTGACTCACCAGTTCATTTCTTGGCTGAGGTACCTTCAGCATGGAAACTGCAAGTGTCCATTGTATTCTATGTGGGATTTTGCCAGGTACCCAGTTTCCTTCTATATCCCAGATATGTGCTGCTGGCAAATTGGTCTTTGTTCAAGTTGCCTATTGGTTTGTATGTATATTTTATGTATGTCTGTCTGTGTGGTGGGGATGAATGTGGGATGGTGAGGATGTGTGCATGCATGAGTGTGTGTGTGTGTGTGTGTGTGTGTGTGTGTGGGTGGGTGCATTTGTCTTACAAAACAATGAATCATTCTTGTCAAACAGGGATAGATTGCTGCCCCTATCATGGTTAGTTCCTTTGCATTATGACCAGTTAGTACAGAGCTGGGTTGCAATTACCTTGAGGTCTTGTAGTAGATTGTGGGAAATCAGAGTATAAATGAATAAACAGAAAAACAATATTATTTCTGCAATCCACTGCTATTATCTATGATTCTCTGACTGGAATTCCTTCCAGTGCTTCTAAGTCATATAGAAAACCTTCCATGGGTTTTAGAGTCATTATCCATTTTACTGTGGATAGAAGGTATTCCTGATGTATGTCTTATTGTAATACAAAATCTGGAAAAATCAATGTTAGCTTGGAGGCTTCATTAAGAACATCAAACAACTTTAATTATGAAGTGTTAATCAAAGAATTGGTACTCATTTTGTTCTAGTTGCAGCATTCTATACTCTATGGAAAATATGACTGGAGTATAATATTTGAGTGAATCTGTGACTAATATTTCTTTCAGTGTTACTATAGAATAAAATATTGGAAAAGAATCAGGTGGAACATTTCCTCTGTCTCCTTTCTTTTTTTTTTTTCATTAGCGTTATGTACTCTTGCAACATTGACCTTAACATTTCTTTTTTAAGAACAATTGTATTAATTTAACATAGTTATAATGTATACAGAGAAAGGAAAAAATTCAACATCATATACTCTTATACAATGTTAGGAATTCAAATAAATCTCCACAGTTTCAATTGTAAATGTAATAAATCCAATACGCAGTTCGAATGACAATAAAACACTCAATATTTATTAAAACAAAAAACAACCGGTAAGCGCTTTCATTTACAAAGAACTTCTTCAGACCTGAAGAAGTTCTTTGTTAATGAATGTCTTACCGGTTGTTTTTTGTTTTAATAAATATTGAGTGTTTTATTGTCATTCAAACTGCGTATTGGATTTATTAATGTTAGGAATTCATTGAATCATCAAGTTGATCTTATACAATTAACACATTTAGAGTCTTGGTATGTCAGTAGGGTTTATTAAAGGCTATCATATCCACTATTAGTCTTAGTATGATTTGTAGATCTTATTTTGATCATTTCTTTTTCAGTTTTATATAGTGTTGCTGTTAAATTTAAAAATTCTTTGAATGTAGGAATTTAGTTCAATTTCCAGTTTTTTGTAATAACTTTTCTAGCTATTGCCAGGAAACTCCAGAACATTTTTGTTGTTTGGCTTTTACAGATACATGAAGTGGAACATTCATTAGTATTATTGATCTAGTTAAAGAACAATTATCAGCCCATAAAAACATACTTATCTCTTCCCAATATACATTTCACTTTTAGCAATCCATAAATATGTGTGTCCACTCAGCTTTTACATCTTGTACATCTCCAACGAACTGAAGAAGTTTGACCAATTGATTTAAGTAACAGTGTTTTATTCTTACCATCTATTATGTCACTCAATCTACTACTATCTACAAAGTTCCAGAATTTTGCATAAAAATTATTATTATTATTGTTTATAATTAACTTATATAACTTGGACAAGCTTCCTTTGTAGGTCAACATACCTTCAATGACAGCATTTATATATTTTCATATAATTTGGGAATGATGTTCTGTTCATCTTCACTCATGTTATCTACAAATTAATTTAATTTCTTATTGATGGATAATATTAACTGGAAAACAGATTTATCCAGCTTATAATCTTTCATTAAATATTTTGGTGACTTAGTTTTTCTTTTTCTGAGCAATCAGACCATAGTACTAATCTACTCCTTTTTAGTTAATTCATTTTAACATTGTTCTGAGTTTCCTTAAATCTAGAGCTGTGTGTATTGGGAAAGCACAGAAATTTCCATTTTGATATTAACAGAGTTTTAAAAAACATATGTCTTAAATGTGTTAAGAAATGATTTCATATATGCAGAGTCTAAATATTGAAAAGAATTTGCTTCTAAGGTAAATTTTAACCCAATGAAAGGATTGTTACATATTTCTAATTTAGCATATTTGATACCTTTATAAGAATTTAGTAATATGTGCTCCTGAATGGTTGAGTCTATCCAGGGTATAATACAGTTAAAATTTGCAGTAACAGAGAAAGAGTCTACATCTGGGAAGTTAAAACAAACATACTCTCATAATCTTATATGATTTCTATAAGTGGTTCTTGACTTTTTAGGCTACAATAAGAATGAAGTTAACATTTTTCCATTTTCTTTAAAAGATTTTTGTCAGGTATTAACGCTATTGATTTTAATAAGCACTAATCTATCCCTGATAGTAAAAAATATTCCAGTTTTAATAGAAAGTAACACTTCTTCAATTTTTTTTTTAAATTATTATTAATAATCTTGCTCACATCTTGATAGATTCTTATTCCTAAATATTTTCATTTTTTACTTCCCAATTATATTTTTATCTTTAAACTTATTATTTAGTAAATAATTTAACACTAACATTTCAGTTTTATTACTAAATTTCAGAAGTGACACTACATGAAATGTTTCAATTCCTTCATCTATTTCTTCAGTTGAATAATTTGAAGCTCCTATAGTTAGTAAAATATCATCTGCAAAAAGATGTATTTTAGATTGATAATCCTTGTTAATGGAGAATTAATCAAAATTTTCATTGCTTCATATACTATTAGCTAAGGGTTTGATAACTAATGCAAATAGTACCGTGAGCAAGGGACACCCTTGCTTTCTGCCTTTGTTTAAAGTGAATCCTTGAGAAATATAAGATCCAATTTTAACATATGCTTTGTAGTCTCTGTACAGGTTTTTTTAATATTCCAATAAATTGCTCTGGAAATTCAAACACTTCTAAAGTTTTAAACAGGTAGTTCCAATCCATACAATCAAAAGCTCGCTTGATATCTAAGCTAATTGGGGTAAATTTTTTCTTCATTCCTTTTGCTAAATCAAAGATAGTTATTTCCCTTTTTATATTATCATACGTTAATGTATTGACTAACCCCTGTTTGAACTTTATTAATTATCTACTATAGCTCTTAATATTTTGTAGTGAAGATGGAAGTAAATATTTTATAGTCTACGTTTAATAATGAAATAGGTCTATATGAGGAAACTATCTTATTTTCTTTTCCTTATTTAAGTATAGGTAAGATTATAGAAAATGTCCACAATTGAGGAATTATTTTGCTACTCTGAATTATCCTGAAAATGTTACTTAGTAATTCTAAAATATATCTATCTTCAGAGCTTTATCATTTTTCCCTTTTAAAACTTTAATTTCTATTAGGGTAATATGCTTATTCAACAGAGATATTTGTTGGATATTAAGTTTGGAAGTAACATTTTTCTTTAAACACTTGTCAGTGTTGTAATAATCAATATTATTATTTTTATCTTTATTAAGATCCTCATGGAATTAAAAAAAAATACTAAGCATTTCTTCTGTGTCTGAAGTAAGCTTATTAGTATGAAGATTTCAGATATTATCTGTGCCATTTTGCTTAACATCTTACTTCTATTAGCTAATCTATGTAGATTTTTTAAGTCATTGCATAACTGTGCAATTTTATTTTTTCTAAAGCTATCTCCACTTTATCCTTTAAAACATTTTGCTATTTTGTCATAATTTTTTTAATGATTTCAGTATTATATAATTCCTTTGTTTGTTGCTCAGACCTCACTTTGTGTATTCATCTTGAATTTCTAACAACTCTTTATCCCACTGTTTAATTTTATTACTAGTCCATCTTCCCATTCTATCTTTAATATGCATTTTTAAGGCATCCCATACTAAGACTTTACTAACCTGACCATTATCATTCAAAGATAAAAAAAATCTTAGTTTGTTCCTTAAGGTTTAGTTTGTTCCGTAAAATAACTCTTAAATTCTTTTAATTTCATCCTATATACTGGGATTCTACAAATAAACTTAAATTTCCTTATATCCATTAATATAGTAATACTTAGTGCTTTATGATCAGATAAGGGATAATGAATAGTTTTAAAATAATTAACTTTATTAAGTAAATCTGAAGAGGCATAGATCCAATCAATTCTAGTTTTCATCTCATGCACATAAGAATAATGAGTGAAGAACAATGACTTATCGTCTGCTTTTACTATTTAATCAACTAAATTATTATTACTAATCCATCTGTTTATTGCTTTAGGTGATGCCAGAATCTTCCATTCACTTGTGTCTTCTATACTGGGTATGCAGTTTAAATCCTTTGCTAAAAATTAAGCAACCCTTCAAATAACTTTGTAGTAAATTTAAATGATCTTTTGCTACTCTTGCACCTGTTCCAATGATCCAGTAAAAATTAGCTGGTGTATAGACTTTATCATTATATTTAATTACTGCAAATGTATACATTCCTTTGGGATCATTAATGGATTCCATGACCTTAGGCATTACAGTAGATTTTCTCAATAGTATATCAATTCCTCTTCTCATTTTATTAAAACATGTAGATGATAACATTTCATAACCTAAGTTTTGAAATTAAGACATTTAATAAAATAACACCAATCATTCTATTTGTATCTTTATTTTTATGTTGGAATTAAAACATCTTATATACTAACTTATTGTGAATGTATCCAATGAAATGAATGAAATCATGACAGATGATTGACATGGAGCTATTTAATGTGATTCTTGTGGAAGTGTTTTAGCTCTGAGGAAGTCTCTGATTTGAAAGGCACCGAAGTGCTTAACTTTTATTGTTTTTATCATGTAATAAAGTGATTGCTGTAAGCCAGCTGATTCTGTGGGTGTCTTTATTGGACTTTGGGTTTGTTTTAGATATCTTGATATGCTTTCATTTGTTGCTTGCTGTTTCCAGTCAGAATTTACTTATTTATTGATTTAGTTACTGTTTTGTTTTGTATTTATTGATTCATTTGAACATAGATGTTTGAGGAATACACTGTTCATAAACTAGCTATAATTAAGAGGCATGTGTTTACGTGTGTGTGTGTGTGTGTGTGTGTGTGTGTGTGTGTGTGTGTGTGTGTGTGTGTGTGTGTGTGTGTGTGTGTGCATGTTTATATGTGTAGTTGACTGCATTGCATGTGTGTGATAGTAACATGCTGAAATGCATTACTGTTGACATTGTATAACTACTTCATAAGCTGAATGCCTTGTTTGAGACTGTGCTGTACTGTAGAATATTGATTTATGCTTTTGATCACAGTCAAACATCTGAGGTATACCAGCCAATAAAGTGGCTATAACTGGTGGATGCCTGTGTGTGTGTGTGTGTGTGTGTGTGTGTGTGTGTGTGTGTGTGTGTGTGTGTGTGTGTGTGTGTGTGTGTGTGTGTTCACATCTCACGTGGAATGGAATTGCAGTAGATAGCCCTCTATGTGTCTGACAACAATGAGGTCAAATACATTCCTTTTGCCATTATTTATTTATTTGTTTGATCACAATCCACCATCTGTGATGAAAACAATTAACAGAGTGTTTGTAACTGATTGGTACTGAAGCTGTGAGTGGATAAAAGTGACTGACTTCTGTTATTGTTTGATCACATTTAAACAATTTGTGATTTAATTTGGCAGGGCTAGTGTATTTGTTTGAGTGAAACAAGCCACAATGCAATGTTTGTATAGTTGGAAAAAGCCTTTGTGGTGACCCAAACAACCTGTGTCCAGTTAGCAGAGTGAGCACCTGCTGCAGCTGTCAGAGAAAGGAAGGAAGTATGCAACATTACTGGATGGCCTCTCTTTGGGTAAGGAAGAGAGGCACGTGCCTTGAGTGTAAGGTCCCCATAATAGTCACTGCTAGGAACAGGGAGACTGCATGACAACACTGACTCCTTTGGGGCAGGAAGTGTTAAGGGATTATATAATTTATGGAAGTGAGAGATATACTCTTGCTAATACTCTCTGCATGCCAAACTCTGGAGCATATTACTGGGCTTGCATCATGGGCATAAGGCTAAAATTAAGAAAACCAAAGATGGCAAACTAAATGGCAGACACTGCCAGTCAGTCCTTAATCGTCTGCTGAAGAAGGATCAAATTGACTAAATGCCCAAGTGAGGAATGATGTTTAGCAGGTAGTGGGGAGCAGATAATGTCAAAAATACATTACTGTGACCCATTATCATTATGCAGTATGTGGAGCATGGAAATTATTCTCCAAAGCAGGAAAAGGACAGGGTTGTTAAGCATTCATAAGTGCTTTTAAGATAATATTTCATGCTGGAGTTTGACAATGGATAGTGCCAGCTGGCAAAGAACAGTGACAGAATGTAAAACAGCTTTAAAGGTTGATAGATACATTATGCCAGTCTTTAAAAAAAAACTGCTGTTAAAGCAGTTTATTTCTTCAAAGTGATCCTTATTTTCTGCCTGCTGTTTGTTTGATAGTGCTAAAGAGATTTACCAGTTTTAAAGACTTTGAAAGCTGGTAAAAAGACCTTTAAGCTCCTAAACATTTTTTTTCTTTATGTAACTGGCAGTAGGTAGAGGAGACAAAGCTCTGTGCTTCACAAAGTTGTATGTTTGCGCTTAACTGTTTTTAACACTTATGTGTTGCTGACCTGCATTCCAAGATTCACATCTCAACCTTTTCTCTTTGGGTGAATTTCCTGATATCCATGTATTAAAGACATAACTTAGTTTTGATCAAAGACCCAAGCATAATCCTGTATGTTCTTCATTTGATGACAGTTAGGAATCTGAGATGTGTAAAATGAAGTGCCTGTAATTGTGGGTACTAAGGAATCAGTAAATGATATTGACACACCTCTACTGTCATTTGATCACAATTAAACAATAGTGGGAATGGCTAATCTATGCTTGAACAAAGTTGGAATGCATTGCTGTGGCATTATTTTTATTTGTTCACAGTTAGACATCTGTGGTACACCCTGTCAATAAAATGGTTAAAACACCTCATATGTCTCAATTAACTCTCTTTCCTAAAGTAGGTTTGGTGTATATTCTGAACATACCAACTACTATCAAAAGCCTGCTTAGCATGTGCAGTAATGTATAACATGTTATTTGTGTAAAATTATAACAATACTTAAAAGATGACTCTGCAGTAATATAGCCCCACACTATTATAGTTAGACCCACCCATTCAGTTGCTTCAGTTGCTTTCTGAAGCCTCCCTTCCTTGCTTTAAAGTGCAGCTACTAGGAATTCAGAACTGCTTTCAGACACCCCCTCACTAAATATGCTAGTTGCAAATGGTAATGTAAGGGTTATCCAATATAACCCATTTTACACCTCATCTAGCACACACCAAAATCTTTGCTGTAACTGCTTTCTGTAACCAATCTTAACCTTAATTTCTTACTCCTCTACTTACATTTTTTCTTATCTTATTTTCATGCATAATCTTTGCCCTTCATCCTTATTTTCTCATCAGTATATACTATTTTCTATCCCTTTATCCTTCAGTTCAACTACAAAATTGTATATATTATAAAGATTATGTGAGTAATGCTATTCTTGGTATCTTTAAAAATATTTTTGTATAATAACGTCTGTTTCATAAACTAAATGGCTTGTTTACTACTGTGATATACTCTACAATATTAAGCTATGTTTTTTTGCTTTGTGTTTACCTATGCTAGGTCTGAAAACAATTTTTGTGATTAGTGCCCTATTATATTAAACAAAATAAATATATGAATATAATCTTTAGCTTTATAAAATACTCACATGCACATCATGTGACTAGGTGTTGGGGAATACAGCACTAGCACAAAGTAAACATCCTGAATGTGGCAGCACATATACTCACATCCATTTCATCAATCACTTATATTCATGTTCAGTTCAACATTCAGCACCCTTATAATACCAAAGTTACAGTGCTGAGAAAAGAAAAAATGATCTCTACCTGAGGTTACACTAATCTCTTATGCAAGCAGGAGTTGGGAGGGTGGCCTAATGGTTAAGGTGCTTGCCTTACAAGCACAAGGTGCAGGGTTTGAGTCTCACAAGGCCTAATTGGCTAGGTTTAAAATGGCTCACAAGGGCAGTTAGACTAGTGCTAATCTATGAACTGCTCACCCCTCCTCTTTTCCTTCTTCCAGCTATCACAAACATCTTTGAGCCCTTCTATTTGGCCACCACTGTATTTTACCCTTTGGAAATGTGTTTTAAAGTTCCCACTATACACAGAGTAAGAAGTCATTTTTAAGGCATCTTTGTATCTGACCCCTTACAGCTTCTAGGTACCACTCCTCTCTACATTCTCTCCTTCATGTGCATCTACAACACTCTCACTTAATCTCTTACAAAACAGTGTGTTCAGATATTTCAGATTCTCTTTTATCTTCCTATGTGTGCTTACATACCAAGCTCCGTTGGTGTTCTGTCATAATCCAGGTCCTCTATGCTACCTATCATTTGGCAACTCTTTACTACTTGTACTTTGTTATTTGGGAGTACAATCTCTGCCTCATATCACATGAAATTAGTTAGAAGATCACAAAAATATTGATAAAAAGTGCAAAACAGTTTTCATCATTTATGTTTATTAGTCTAAAACATCATGTTTCTAAAAGCACATACTATTTTTAGAATAACTATTTCATGTACAGCACATGTTGATGAATAGAAATAAATCACCTTGTGATGACCATTTTCCACATCTTTCACCCTATTGATTGTCCATCGATGGTCTCCACAGATCCTGGTCTCCCAATATACTGTCAATGTATTTAGAATAGATAGATGCTGCTCTGCTTGGGTTTAGTTCAAAGAGAATATGACCTTGCATTGCATATAGAGTGGGATTTTCAAGTTTCAGTTTTGGTAAATCAACATTATATATGCAAAAGAGCAGTTTGTCTTCTCTGCATCTGTTTCTTCCTGGCTGGACCACAATCATTCCTATTTTCAAATGTTCAGGAAGATGCCATCACATGCTTTTCTTCTGTTTGGAATTACAATTACAGTATTGGAAGTGTATATAATTGATGTCATATTGGTGCTAAATGTAAAATGTCTTGCTGTTTTCCAGTTTTTATCATGTAATCAGCTTCTACTCAGAATCTGTTGGGCTACTGTACAGCAAAATGTAGTAACAGGTCAAGCAGAATTAAGACATATAGTATTATAAACCACAACATAAGTGAAAGGCTACTTTCTTCTATGCACCTGTTATGGAAAATGGAGTAGGTAGCTGATGAGGACAAGCTGATTGTAAAACTGCTTACTATTATACTACCTTATATGTTGTTGTATGCACTCCTTTTTCTGTAGCTATTGTAAAATTCCATCATATAATTGATTTATTTCATTCTCATTTGTTAACTGTAGCTTGACTATGCCTGTGTGTCAGACTAATGTTCAGCAATCTTATTTATGAGACAGTCACAGTTCTCATGTTTGTGTGGTGGCATTATGTGCAGAAAAACACGAGGAAGTAGTTTACACAGTTAGTAACCTGGAATAGATCCAGGCTACTCAACAAGTACCAGAGTGGTGGCAGAAGTATTGTAGGAAATGTAAGTACATATCAGTGAGAGCGCTGCATGTCTGACTTTAGCACAAGATTTAGGGGAGGAATTAGAAACAAAACAGACAAAATGTTAGAAACTAGGAACCAGCACATCTTCTCTTCATCCTCCTCCTCCACAGACTGTAGATGTCTAAACTAAACAAGAAAAAGAAGAAGAAACACTTGTGTTCATGTTATGCCGGAGTTTTCCTTATTCTAGCCAGAAAGCAGTTAGTGCAATAAAACTACTGCACACTGAAAGGCAGGCATATATTTTGTAAAGTCTGCAGGATTCTGCTCTTCTGTTATTTCCATTAACTGGCAGCTGTTGTGGATTGTTGTAATGTGAGGTGACCATTTGTTTGTATATTAACAATACATGTATTTTTAACAAATCTCTCATAATTGGTTAAAAAGTAAACATAAGAGTAATGCTGTACAATGTGGAAAAAAAGAGGCTGTCAATCGACTGGAAGAAGAGGTCAATGTGAGACATAGTCAAGTAGAGTAGAGTACAGCAGCCTTGTTACTGGATTGCAGTCAACTGCTTTTATCTTTTATAATATTTTTGTGGCTTGTTTACTGTCATTTGTTCAGGTTTTGATGCTTAATTAACACTTGTTCAAGAATATGGGCTCATCTTTTCCTTTGCTTCGATTTCATTGACAGAAAATGAGACAATATAGGAGCAAATTCTTCAGTTCGCTCAACAACATGAAAGGATAGCGACAGAATAGTAGCTTAAAAACATGAGAGTGACAAAGGAGGCATTATGTAAGTATTAAATCTGGTTTGATCAAGTAGTAACACAAGAAAGCATTTGTTTAGAAAAGGTTGGCAGATGCCTGAAATGAACTACCAACCTAAATGGTTGGGCACGGTTAGTGGGGTGTCATCCATTTTCATGGAATTTGCATGGGGGGGCTAATAGGCTTATAACTGTAAGAGGATGATGGAGGAAAGCATCAGAGAGGATCTGTGTTTATTGTAAACATTTAAGAAACAAGTAGGCTGGAGGAAACTTCCAATCCAAGTGTCTGTTTGTACTTATAACAAAAACAGGCCACTTTTTTTAAGGATTATGGTTTGTTTTAAGAAGCCTGATAATTCCAATGAAATATGTCACAGTATCATTTGAATATTTTGTTTATGAAGCTGGAAATTGATGGTGTAATGATAAATGTTGTTAGTGCATATGCTCCACAAGTTGGGTGTGCGATGGATGAGAAAGAAAAATTCTGGAGTGAGTTGGATGAAATGGTGATGACTGTACCCAAGGGTGAGAGACTGGTGATTGGAGCAGATTTCAATGGGCATGTTGGTGACGGGAACAGAGGGGATGAGGAAGTGATGGGTAGGTATGGTGTTAAGCAAAGGAATGCAGAAGGTCAGATTATAGTGGATTTTGCGAAAAGGATGGACATGGCTGTGGTGAATACGTATTTTAACAAGAGGGAAGAGCATAGGGTGACATACAAGAGTGGAGGAAGATGCACACAGGTGGATTATATCGTATGTAGAAGGGCCAGTCTGAAGGAGATTGGAGACTGTAAAGTGGTGACAGGGGAAAGTGTAGTTAGGCAGCATAGGATGGTGGTTTGTAGGATGACATTGGTGATCAAGAAGAGGAGGAGGATGAGTGTGAGGGCAGCACCAAGGATCAAATGCTGAAAATTGAAAAAGGGTAATTGTGAGGTGGAGTTCAGGGAAGAGTTAAGACAGGCACTGGGTGGCAGTGAAGAGTTACGGAATAGCTGGGTAACTACAGCAGAGCTAGTAAGAGAGATGGCTAGAAAGGTGCTTGGTGTGACATCTGGAAAGAGGATGGACAACAAGGAAACCTGGTGGTGGAATGAAGAAGTAAAGGATAGTATACAGAGAAAGAGGTTGGCGAAGAAGAAGTGGGATTTTCAGCGAGATGAAGAAAGTAGACAGGAGTATAAGGAGATGAGGTGCATGGCAAAGAGAGAGGTGATAAAGGCTAAGGATAAGGTGTATGAAGAGTTGTATGAAAGGTTGGACACTAAGGAGGGAGAAAAGGACCTGTAGCGATTGGCTAGACAGAAGGACCGAGCTAGGGAAGATGTGCAGCAGGTAAGAGTGATAAAGGATAATGAGGGAAACGTACTCACACACGAGGAGAGTGTGTTGAGCAGATGGAAAGAGTACTTTGAAGGGTTGATGAATGAAGAGAATGAGAGAGAGAGAAGGCTGGATGATGTGGGGATAGTGAATCAGGAAGTGCAGTGGATTAGCAAGGAGGAAGTAAGGATAGCTATGAAGAGGATGAAGAATGGAAAGGATGTTGGTCCAGATGACATACCTGTGGAAGCATGGATATGTTTAGGTGAAATGGCAGTGGAGTTTTTAACCAGATTGTTTGATGAAATCTTGGAAAGTGAAAGGATGCCTGAGGAATGGAGAAAAAGTGTTTTGGTACCAATTTGTAAGAATAAGGGTGATGTGCAGAGCTGTAGTAACTACAGAGGGATTAAAGTGATCAGTCACAGCATGAAGTTATGGGAAAAAGTAGTGGAAGCTAGGTTAAGAAGGGAGGTGATGATTAGTGATCAGCAGTATGATTTCATGCCAGGAAAGAGCACTACAGATGCGATGTTTGCTCTGAGAGTGTTGATGGAGAAGTACAGAGAAGGTCAGAAGGAGTTGCATTGTGTCTTTGTGGACTTAGAGAAACATATGACAGGGTGCCTAGACAGGAGTTGTGGTATTGTATGAGGAAGTCGGGAGTGTCAGAGAAGTATGTAAGAGTGGTACAGGATATGTACGAGGGTAGTGTGACAGCGGTGAGGTTTGCGGTGGGAGTGATGGATGTGTTTAAGGTGGAGGTGGGATTACATCAAGGATCAGCTCTGAGCCCTTTCTTGTTTGCAATGGTGATGGACAGGTTGACAGACGAGATCAGATAGGAGTCCCCGTGGACTATGATGTTTGCAGATGACATTGTGATCTGTAGTGAGAGTAGGGAACAGGTGGAGAAGATGCTGGAGAGGTGGAGATATACTCTTGAGAGAAGAGGAATGAAGGTCAGCAGGACTAAGACAGAATATATGTGTGTGAATGAGAGGAATGGTGAGGATGCAGGGAGTAGAGGTGGCAAAGGTGGATGAGTTTAAGTACTTGGGATCAACAGTTCAGAGTAATGGTGAGTGTGGAAGAGAGGTGAAGAAGAGAGTACAGGCAGGATGGAGCGGGTGGAGAAGAGTGTCAGGAGTGATTTGTGACAGACGAGTACCAGTAAGAGTGAAAGGGAAGGTCTACAAGAGGATAGCGAGACCAGTGGCAGGAGTCAGAGCTTGATGTGGCAGAGTTGAAGATGTTAAGATTTACACTGGGTGTGATGAGAATGGACAGGATTAGGAATAAGTATATTAGAGGGTCAGCCCAGGTTGGAAGGTATGGAGACAAAGCCAGAGAGGCAAAATTATGTTGGTTTGGACATGTACTGAGGAGGGATGCAGAGTATATTGGGAAAAAGATGTTAAGGATGAAGCTGCCAGGTAACAGGAAAAGAGGAAGGCCTAAGATAAGGTTTATGGATGTGGTGAGAGAGGACATGCAAGTGGCTGGTGTGACAGAGCAAGATGCAGAGGACAGGAAGAAATGGAAACAGTTGATCCGCTGTGGCGACCCCTAACGGGAGCAGCCAAAAGAAGAAGAAGAAGAAGAAGATCATTTCATTATTTCATCATCTATCATGTCAGTGGTTCTGTTTCATCTATTGGAACTTCTTTGTTTATAGTGTCTGGTTTCCTAATTTTCCTTTTCTGTGCTCTTCTTGTATAAGACCTCATTCCTTTCTTTACATTCTATGTAAAGTAATTCATAACTTTCTCAGGTAAGTCATTTTTTTACATTCTGTGTAAAGTACATCATAACTTTTTCAGGTTAGTCATTTATTTACATTCTATGTAAAGTACATCATAACTTTCTCAGGTCAGTCATTTCTTTACATTCTGTGTAAAGTACATCATAACTTTCTCAGGTCAGTCATTTCTTTACATTCTATGTAAAGTACATCATAACTTTCTCAGGTCAGTCATTTCTTTACATTCTATGTAAAGTACATCATAACTTTCTCAGGTCAGTCATTTCTTTACATTCTATGTAAAGTACATCATAACTTTCTCAGGTCAGTCATTTCTTTACATTCTATGTAAAGTACATCATAACTTTCTCAGGTTAGTCATTTCTTTACATTCTATGTAAAGTACATCATAACTTTCTCAGGTCAGTCATTTCTTTACATTCTATGTAAAGTACATCATAACTTTCTCAGGTCAGTCATTTCTTTACATTCTGTGTAAAGTACATCATAACTTTCTCAGGTCAGTCATTTCTTTACATTCTGTGTAAAGTACATCATAACTTTCTCAGTTTAGTCATTTCTTTCTGCTTCCTAACAAACTGAAATACATTCTTTTCAAGTCTGAAGCCTCTGTCATTGTTGTGATTCCCTTCCTACTGCAAGACTCACTGACTATGCTTTAGCATGATCATTGTCAACCGCTTTCTATCTTTCCCATCCATTTTTAGATGGTGTAGACCATAATGGGAATATTTCATTTTCTTGTTGAAGTGTTTGATCATTTAAGGGTTTCATGAATTCATTCATATATTTTAATGTGGCAGTTAGCAAATCCTAGTTTATTCCTACAAGAATAAGATGTCTCATGACTACTGTACTTCTCTATTATCCTAATGTAACCCTGTTCTTGACTTGTTTTCATCATAAGTACCTCCATTTGGTCACCTTTTGTATACAACTACTCACCATAGCTATCCTTCCTCACTCTTTCAGACTTACAGGCCAACATTTACATTTTTATTTTCTCTTTTTCTTCAATACTTTCTAAATAGCATATAATTACTTTCCAAACATGCACTGTCATTCCTCTACCTCCTGTGGCCTTCCTGTCATTACTTTGCAATATGAATTCTGATAACAGTATGTCTCTGTAATTTATCCAACTTAACATAATCTTGTAAATTTCTTTTTTCCCCTCAGTGATACCTTACCAGTCTAGAGTGCAGTGTTCTTTCATAAAATAGATGATGCAATCCTCAGCTGGTTCCTACCAGCCATTTTGTTTTCTATACCAGACTCCAACTCATTAAATCTGTCTTCTCCCAATACAGCTTCCTTTCTGAGCACTGAGCACTGCAGGCATGAAAAAATCAGATTTCCCCCCTTTACAACAAACTGATGCCATATTTATTTTAAGGCTGAAATGTACCATCTGTCTGCCCAAAGATGGAATGCTGCAAAAGCATTTTATTTTACTACTCAAGTCAGTTTTCTGATTATTAATGATTGTCTCAAGAGTCTGCCTGTTGCAGCTAATGTGGCTTTTCAGGTGGTCTACTGTTTCTTCTGAACATGTTAGAATCGTTTCTGCCATTGTATAAAGTAAAACAATAATAAGAGACAATAAAGAAGATCAAATGCCCAAAGTTCGGGACAGATTTTGAATACTGCTCTTATATACTTAGAAATTTGCTAGAATAACAGGTTTTACATTAGGATGTGTTTTCTGCAGGAAAGGTAATCTGAAACTTGAATGTCTCTTATTATTTATTGACTGTAGCCCTGAATGATTTGTCAAAAAAAGACAAATGTTATGAAAAACAGACCAAAAATATGAAGAATATCTGGGACATTCTGCAAAAATAAGGGAGAGTTGAGAGCAATGTTTGGGCGTAGTTCCCAACCATAAATCATTCTACAGCTAAAAAAAAAAGTCTAGCAGAATGCTTCATGAACCTTGACAACATTTGTTCTAGTATGTAAACTAGTTTTAGTGTCTCACATGGAAGCAGTAATATTCCATTTCTCATTGCCTGAACTGTTAATTATCATTACCCTGACTGTCTTTAGTGACGCACACACTGTTTATAGCTATGCTGATTCATGTTCCCCTTTTCCTAGGCCTCTCTTCATTTTTTATTCTGCTGTTTTGCAATTTTCTTTCTTAAAGTTAAGTCTTCACTATGTCCCTTATTTTCCCACATCTCTGTCTCTTATATAGAATACCATTCCCATCTTCATTCCCTGTCTGATGCACCTCACAGCTTTCTCAGTGATGTCATGCCAGACTAGTTTAGTGAATACTGCTAGCAAGCGACAGAGAGTTAAAGACAGAGGCCTACATGCTTTCACTTCTCTCCCATCTCCTACCTACTATGACACTGTATTACTTACTATGAACACTGGCTCAGTTTCCTCATCACAGATGTATCTATCTTCTCTTTGCATATTCTTTACATTCCTGGAGCTTCCATGACATAGCTTTTCACCAGTTCTTCTGACCTTTCCACTTTAAACTTATACCTGTCTGTATGCTTTCCTGTTCATGCATGGATTTTTTTCCTTAAAAATGTTCACTCTTATCTTTGTTTACTTTTCTATGCATACTTCCTTCAGATTTCTGTCTGTATGATTGCCTATATGATGTTTCTTTTTTATTACCTTAATCAATTAAAATTCTTCTTGTTCTCTGCAAATTATTCTTCCTTTTTGTACTTTCTGTCTTGCTGTTGGAGCCACTGTATCTTTCAATTCCATCCATAATATTCCATGACTTTCTGGTAACTCATCTATGCTACTACTAATGTTGGATTAGTCAAAATGCAACATGAGCTTTGCCTTGAATACTTCATTCCTGTATTTGCTTTACTGCTAGCCTTTCCCCAGGTCATAGGTACAAGGCAACCCTAAGTTAGCTGGCATGTTTGATTCAACCAGTTGTAATAAAATGAATAAAATCTACACTATCTCTAATTAACTTAATTAAAAAATGTTGCTACTCACTTTATTATCTACTTGAGTTTACTTTTTTTTGAGGAGGACTGGTTTGCATCTTAATTACAACAACATTTTATAACATTTTGTATAGTTACATCAATTTTGTCTTATTACTGTACTGATTTTATTTTAATCTACAGTTAGATATTTTTTCTCTAGAGATTGCTATCACATGGCATCAGGATCAGCTTTAGCTGTGGAGATTGCTATCTTGGAGTCTTTCCAAACTGTGAATGCATTTACAATTATGTGCAAATCAGGGGTATGGAATTGACTGGCTTCTATACAGAATTCAGTATTAGCAATATTATGATGCTACTCAATTTATAGTCAGCTGTGGCATTTTCAGTGAAGGGCAACAGATCCTCCTCAGTTTCTTTATCAGGGAAGTACTTAGAAGGATTTTTGTAGCTAATGTTTTATCATATGTAGAAAACATGTGAGGGCATTTTTTATGTGCAATGATCATCTCTTTTTCCCTTGCACGTATTGCTTAGGGCTTCTCATCAGTAAACGTATGTGGTTCAATGACAGGCACATCTGCAGCTATAGGCTTAACATGCTAAACAGACAAACAAAACTCAAAACAAAAACATTTTTTAAAGAAAACAAAAATGCACACACATTTTCACCTTAGTATGTTCCCAAGTGTTTTTTTTTACTAGAATTCCTCCTCTACATCAGTCTGTTTGCAGGAAGACAGTAATGATGACTGCCCTGTATATATGAGGGGAATCCTGTTATTTAATCGACCATCCTAAATGTCGAGTCTTGGAAAATCGAACGAGGAAGTTCGAAAAATAGAAATATCGAAGCCACTGAAATTCAAATTCTTTCCTAGGGAAAGAATTTGGTTGGCTGTTTCCGTGGCTTCGACATTTTCTGTAATGTGGTGTGAAAGTTATGGATCAGGTTAAGGTAAGTGTGTGAGTGTGACGGACATTGGGGTTAGGGTGCGGGTAAGGTAAGTGTGCGAAAGTGACTGATTTTAGGGTTAGAGCGTGGGTAAGGTAAGTGTGCGATAGTGACAGACTTTAGGGTTAGGGTGCGGGTAAGGTAAGTGTGTGATAGTGACGGACTTAAGGGTTAGGGCGCAGGTAAGGTAAGTGTGCGATAGTGACGGACTTTAGGGTTAGGGTGCAGGTAAGGTAAGTATGCGATAGTGACCGACCTTAGGGGTTGGGTTAAGGTTAGTGCATAGATAGCTGTGTATGTAAGGTGTAGTGTAGGTTTATTAGGTGTTTGGTGTGCTTGTGTTTTGTGTGTGTTTTTCGGAACAGCAAATTTTTTCCCTGGGAAAAAATTTGCTGTTCTGGGGTTTCGTTGTTGTCATATTTCGAACTTCCAAATTCGAACATATGGTGTTCGAAATTTTGGAAGTTTGATTATATGACATAGACCCTATATGAGAAACAGGAACTATAACTATACTGATTAGTTTGCATGTAATGAAGCACAAAGTTTATGAGTTCATCTTACCCATTTCCATTTACCTGTTTGTGAAACCCTAAGTCAACTAAATTGTTTATTCCAGAAGACAGGAGTAGAAACTGGTGAGTCACATATCATTCATTTTTGGATTTACATCAGAACTAACGTAACATGAGACAATATATATTTTGTAAAAGATTTAGATACTAGGTTATATACATTTTGTATTTCATTGATTGGGCTTTTAGAATGCAGTTAGCAGAAATGGATCTAAATAAGCCCGTATTAGCAAGGCAATATTCCTGCCTTATATGTATAGGTGAGATATCTTCTGAAATCTGTTGCCTTCAAAAGATTCACTTATGACAGAGTAGAAGGAATACATTTGTCTTTGATTCATAAAGGCAGCCATTAATATAAATAATCATACTTCTGCAAAACTGAAACACTGAACACTTTTATCAAGTTACACATGTTATTAGCTCAGTTATTTGCCTAGCATAAGTAGATGACATATTATAGGACACTTTAGTAAACTCTCTTTCCCTGTTAGTTTATTAGTATTGCCAGAACAAAAATGTTTCACTATGAACTATAGCTGCATTTATTGCTTATATTTTTTGTAATTGTTTGTTTTACTTGGAGTCTTTCCCCATGGACCATCACTGAAAATAAGTCATGGGTAGTCACAGATTCTTGGTTAACAAATATAAATATTTAATTAGAACCCCAAACTTTAGTAATGCTGTTGGAATAAGAAAATGTCAAAGCCATGCAGTAATGAAAATGGGTGTTCCAATTCCTAGGAACTCGAATGCTTTTGTAAACTGTATGAAGACGAGAACTTACATAACAAAAATCCCATTTTACAGTCAATCCTAAAACCAGAATAAAAATCACAAAAGAGCTTCTGACAACTATTTGCTGAATAACAATTCAGTGGATGAAACCTTTAGAGATTTCGAATAAAATATATTGGCAGGATGCAAGCTTCACTATGTCCTCCATACTCTTGATACTTATATAGGTTTACAATGAGATCTGTGAACTACAGTCGATCAAGAGTGACAATGTCGACTTGCAGTTTTCCTCACTCTAGTGCGATCTCAGAGTTGGCATATTTAATTTGTAGGTGGTGTGGGGGGCACAGGGGGCATAGCCCCCTGAAAAATAGTACAGTTAACATACCATTTACTGTAGAGTATAACGGTTCATTAATGTGCATAGCATGGGTGACTGACATCACCTCCTGCTATGTCAACTACATTGAACTACGGATGTCGATGTGTTCATTTTCATCTTGGTTGCTGTTTAGAAATTCCAAATTCAGCATTTTGAGTCAACATTTTAATCGGTCGACAGAAATGGTTTTGGAATTTCAATAGTAAACCTATAATATATATATATATATATATATATATATATATATATATATATATATATATATATATATATATATATATATATATATATAGACATATACAAAACAGCTTGCAAGTCTGTCTCATAAATTTGAGAATAAGGGTATTTTCTCTAGAGGTGGTATAGAACCCTTGACTTGCTATGTATATGTAAAGGGATGCAGTTGGTGACATGAAATTTTGGTGATTGGCTATCTTGAGTTGTGCATTGGTAGGATTATTGTCAGCTGACACTCCTGAACTGTGAATATATATATATATATATATATATATATATATATATATATATCTAGGAAACATGCTCGACTAGCATATGTCCGAATCACAAAACATCGAACACACATACATGAAAGCACTTAACATCGAAAAGCGCTTTTGTGTATGTGTAGCTCAAAAAAAAAAATCTATGTTTCTGCAGGTGGGCTTCACCCCCCCCCCACACCCCCCATGTGGGGGGCTGTGCCCCTCACACCCCCCCTACTTTATCATTCTTACTCCGAGATCGCACTACAGTGGGGAAAAGGAAATTTTCCCTTACGCGCACTGTAGTCTGATCTACGAAACAGGGACACATACACGGAAGCACTTGTCGATGTTAAGCTCTTTCGTGTATGTGTGTTCAATGTTTTGTGATTCGGACATATGCTAGTCGAGCATGTGTCTGGATCCCATATATATATATATATATATATATATATATATATATATATATATATATACAGATTTGAGTTAGCTCTTCCTAAGTTACCCTAACTATTCCATAGGAAACATGGCTGCAGCCTATGCAGCATCTGTCTCATTTTTTAGCCACTGATCTTCAGCAGAGAACATGTTTAAAATGAAGGAACGGATTACAGTGTTTTGCTGGATTAGTGTGATAGAAGCATTTCTTCTGCTATTCAAGTTTGGCAAGGTGGCTATTAGCATGTTTCCCTAACTTAACATGAATGCTAATTTTGCCCTAAATAACTGACCATTATAATTAAAAGATTTCACCAAGCATGGAATGTTCTTTTTATGTCTTAGACAAGGATTCATTAGGAATTCTTTTTCTCATAACACAAATTTGGGCTAAGCATTAATAGCATGCAATGTGTTTGCAGTGCTTAATACAAAAATCAAAAAAAAAGAAAAAAAAAACCCAAGTGGTATAAATAGTGGATGCCGCAGTGTACATCAAACCATGTTTCATCCAAAGCATTGCAGAGCTGAAGAGCTGTGCAACATACCACTCCAGACAACATTCACAAACAAGAGTAATTGCGCATCTGATTTGTATATGACTGTGTCATCATGATGTCGTGTGCCTTGCAAAGTGCATTGCAGCCTGGCAGTATAAAATGCACCATTGCTAGAGACACCACAAGAAGGGGGTGGGGGGCAGATGCTGAGGAAGTGCCAAAGGTGTAGCACAATGCCCCATTCACATGCAAACTTATATTCAGACAAGTGAAAAATGTTGTCAGGGTGCAGAAAAATGTCTGCTTAATTACTGGAACCATACAGCTTTGTTGTGCATCATCATGATGTGCAGCTGGTTTATTGTTACTGTGACCCTGTCACTAAGAATCAGGAATTTCTTGTACATAGGAGTGTCACATTGTGCTTGCAGTCTGCTATGCTGCATCGCCTTTCACAGCATAAATTGATACAAGTCCATAATCCCAAACTATGCTGTACAGTTGCTGTGTGGCATTTCTAAATTACATTTTCACTTTGCAAATGGTAATACATACTGTAAAATAGCATAAGGCACTTGTGCAGATTTCCATAATACAAACTGACATAATGCACGTAAATCCAGGTACTTGTGCATTGTTTAGTGTGCTCAAAAATATAAGATATGTGTGTTTTGGAGATTATTCATAGCTACCAAGTTTCCAGGAGCTGGCGGCATCATTCTCAATTCATGACAGAAGATGCCACTTCCTTGTAAAATTACCATGCTTTCCTGTACAGGGCAAGGCATTCAGATACGAAATATGATTCAACTAGAAATTTTTTAAAAGATATAAATTATAATTTGACATTTTGCACAGATATAGTAGACGAAGCAGGAAAAACTTCTGTATATGTCTGAGGGTGGAGGAATTTAATAATTGTTATACTGTTTTTTATCCACTGTATCACAGCATCCCAAAGCTGAGTCATATTTTAACTGATGCAAAATTATTGACGTAGGACCATATCAATGAATGGAAAAATTCACATAAAACTTTTAATATTTTTTTCCAAACTCATTGATTTATATTAGTGCTGCTCCTGTTTCTACAGATGAGAATCCATTATGATAAACTAAAGAGCACTACATCCTGAATGCCCAAGAGATGCTTATAGCTGACACATTATTCCCCCAAAAATCCAGATAATTGTCACTTATAATAAGGCACTCTTGGGGGTAAGCGTGGTGGGCCTATTCTTCTTTTAGAAGGTGAAAACATGCAGTTTCTAGTCTTGTTATAGCACTATCTGTTTTCCTGATGTTAACGGAGATTTGTTTCATAATTTTTCATACCAGATGTCATATAATTTGCAAAGGCTGTGTGGTGCATTTGGCTAGGTGTTTTACAGTCTGAGTGACTGCATATCTGTTGTTGTTCCTATGTGGAAGAAAACCTAGTGTTATTGCTTTGGTGTAGTGGGAGGCTTCACAAGTGGAAGGATCTGATGCACTTTCACATCCTGGTACCTGTTCACATTATTTGACATTTTGTTGTGTGTATACAGTTGTGATAGAATCAAAGTTAAAAAAGGTTTAAAGAACAAATAAAATAAGGCTTAATATTTTTGGTATGAGTGAGAAAAGGAGACGAAAACAACTGCAGCATTACTAACCATTGGTATTGGCATGTTTTGAAACTGTATGTAGCATACCTACTCCTCAGTCAGCTTTCCAAAGGAATATATATCTTTTGTTCCAGTCACAGCTGTCCACCATCGGCCATGTCCATGAGTTCCCCTTTGATTATCTGTTACAGGTTACCTGACACCTGTCCACCTTGGTCCCTAAACAGGAAAATCCTTAGTGTAAGCAGTTGGAGGGAGTGTGTGAAGAGATCAGTGCACCGTGGTGTCTCCAACACAATAATTTTGCTGTGAATTCTGATATTATTTCAACCACTTATTAGGAGGATTATTTTAACTCTGTTACCACTGTGATGTCATTTTCTTAGTATTATCTGCCTTAACAAAGTGTTTTAGTGATTAAAACTGTTTTAGAATAGTTATAGACAATGAAAGAGACAGACAGAGAGGCAAACATAGAAGAGAGAGAGAGAGGAGAGGATAGTGAGAAATCAGAACAAGGTTGCAGTGCTTCCATGTTAGCAATTTACATGGTTTCAGATATTGGTTTAAGAAACATCACAGATGTTGTTCACACATTTTTTTCATCTTTTCATCGTTGCAATTTTCTTTGCTTAGAATGAATGTTTCTGAATTCATTTACTTTATATAAAAAGGATTTTTCGTGTTGATCTTAAATGTATTTTAAACGTTGGTTTGCCCATTGCATAAAGACAAATAAAATGGGCCTGTATTTATTGTATCAGAACATATCATTTCACTCATTTGGTTAACATAAGGAGAACCTGCGAGAGTTAATATTCATTTTTGTGACACCAATAAGCTTCAGAGGAGTAGACAGGCTAAATGTTGTGGTCAGTGGGAAGTCACACAGCAGGTCTGATAGCTCATCACGTTCTTCCAACTCATAGGTGGCATCATTAAGCATTCTTCGGTGCAGGTGGCATGTTTGTTCTATCTTCAGTTTGTTGATGTCACTGCGTAAACGCATCAGCTGTCTTGCTAACTGTTGATCTTGAAGACGCATTTCCATCTGTTAAAGAAAAAAGTTTACAGTCAATAAACACTGATAAAACAAAGCATGCATTTCATCTCAGCGGTGTGGATGTTTTCTAGGTCTCTATAGGTAACACAAATATAGTAAGGATGTATGTTGGGGGAAGATAGTAACATAAGATAGATACAGGTTAATTCTAAGCATTTATTAAGGAATTGCTCCTTTGCAAAGCCATTCCTAGCTGTATTTCTGTCTATTGAACATATATCCTCATTTTATTGGATCTCTTTATTCCATTTCAAAGCTCAGGATATATGATCCCACTGAAGTGGCCTTCAGGTAAATAAAATGTGTTTTGCCACATCAAATCATGCTATCTTTAAATCGTTGCGGCAGCTGACACACTGAACAGTTTTGCTAAATGCAAACATTTATATTTCTAAATAACATTTAAAGCTATAAATAACTGCTGGTGAAGTAAAATAAGTCTGACATTGATGCTAATGTTAAGCTTTTATGATTATTGACATCTCTTCTTCAGAATCCATCCATCCACAACCCTTTTTCCCATTTTTGCATATGAGGTCGGGGTGTCACTTCAGCAGTGACAGTCATCTACACCCAAGGTTACACTGCTGGGATCCTTCAGAATATCAGAAAGAAATTAAAATGTGTACTTATAAAATACTTATACAATAAAGATTTATAAACTAAAAATCATAGCTGGATCAGAAGGACACTAAAATATATACTTAAAATAAAGATCACAAAAGGATTAAACTTTTCAGATTATCAAATTATCATAGTAAAGCATCGAGTAAAAAAAAAAAAAAAGAATTCACTGAAATGACCTTATTTAAGACTGATTCTCTGCCAGATATTTTCATTTAAGGTTCTAGTAGTGTTACCTGTTAATAAAAGAGGCTGTGTTCTGAATACTAGATTTTAATGCAAAGTACTACTGTAAATCTGTGTAAATGTCACATTATTTGCTTACTTGTGCATAAGCTGGGGGACTGTCAGCTAATAATATTTGGAAATCAGATATTAGCATTAAAAAAGAGGTAACAAACTTTCTGCATGATAATGCTAACTAATGTATTCATAGGCTTGACTATTAAGTTTGTCACTTACTAATATTCTAAAAACTTGTTGACATAACCACGTGTCTTTATGTTTTATGGCCTATACGATTGTCTGCTGACATGTGGCAACCCTTAACCGGGAAAAGCCGAAAGACACAAACAAACAAACAAACAATTGTCTGCTGACATAAAAGTAGTCAAAGTAATGCATTATTTAACTGGAAGTGGTAGCTTGTTCCACGATCTAAGGAGATTTGCATCATACTTTACTCTCACTTTCCTTTCTCTATATTTCATTTTAGGAGCAAATGTCCAGAACTAATGTTAGCCCCCAGTGGCTGTGTATTCAAAACACCGTTTCAAACAGAACTGTATCTGACAGTATCATGAAGACTGAAGACCAGGAGCAAATCATTTCTTATTATTACTGTTGACTTATTGCAGTATATTTTAACAGAAAGTAAGCCTTTTTTTCTGAAATAAACTGTGAACTGACATAGATCTGAACATTAGGTGTCTTGCCAAGGACAAATTGGTTCCTGTATGCATTCCTGCCCCTATCCTTGATCCCCAGAGTACCAACAAAAGTCAAGGTGGACAGACCCAGCATAATGCTAGTGGTCTCCCTTCTGGCCAAGGCAACACTGTTTCTCCCTCCTTGTGACACTCAGCAAGTTTAGATGCCACACCCTACCGCAGGATGTAGCTCTCCTCATCCAAGCCATGGGATTTGTCTTCCATCACCATCTAGCCACTCTAAGGTTAACAGCCTGGAGGATTGTGTTTTAACAAGAAGGAATGCATCCTATCCCAATTATATGGTTTCAATTCTATGGGAAGAAAGGAAGTCCAGTACTAGGAAAGCATACCTGGCAAAATGGAAGATTCAGCACCTGGTGTCACAGCAAAGCACTAACCCTTCTCAGGTAGACATTGACTCAATCTTGCAGTACCTAAGAGGCCTCTTCAGACATGAGCTTTCCTGTTCCAGCATTAGTACACAACCATATGTAAATGAGGACTGTGTACTCCATGATGACCCACATTATATGGTTACCATTATACTCCTGCAGTGATATGTCAAGGATGTATGCAGAGACGCCCTGAGTCCACATATTAATTATGTATGACCAATGTAATCTTATGCTGTAAAAAATATTACAAATTTGTGATGAGGACGAGTCATATGCAGAGCATCTTTTGCCATGGAAAGCAATAGAATTTATCCCTAAAGTGTTAAAAAGAATAAATGGTGGAGCAGTCAAGAAGAAAATGTCATATTGACAAACACTGCATGTTAGGTATTTCTTTGAGTAAAATTTCAGCAAAAAACGTCTATGTATAATTGTGCATCAAAGAAAACTTTCAGAAACATTTATATTATAAATATGATTTTCTAGACACAGAACAGCAAACAACTTTAAAGATCACGTAGAGCATTTTTTCACAGTACCTTACAGTGCCTTCCTATTGAAGTAGTGAAATAGTACAACAATTAACACAAAATGAGCTTTATCTGTAATAAACTTTAAAATTTAGTAGTATTAAGCAATTTCGTAGTGCAAAAGATCAAGTTAAAGACAATGCAATTTAGCTATTAAAAGAGGTAAAGTAGTGATTAAATACTGAAATGAATGAACATAATGAAGTTCTGTGAATTCAGTTCTATAAATGCAAAGCAGAGTATCTTTTATGTACTAGTGCAGTGGTTCACAAACGTTTTCAATTCTCGGCTCCCTTGCTGAATCCAGATTTTCCCATTCATTCATTTCTGTATTCATTCACACATCGCTCTCACTTTCCCAATCTCACACACACAGTCACTTCTTCATTCATTCCTGCATTCATTCACACATCGCTCTCACTCTTCCAATCACACACACACACACACACACACACACACACACACACACACACACACACACACACACACACACACACACAGCCACTTTTTCATTCATTCCTGCATTCACTCACACATTGCACTCACTCTCCCGATATCTCTCACACACACAGACTCTTTTGCTTTCATGCACGCATTCACTCAAACACGCAGACAGACACACACACTCATACAGGCATTCACTTACCTGATGGCCCAGTTCCAAGTACCCCATGGCCCGGTACTGGACTGTGGCCTGGTGGTTGGGGATGGCTGCTATACTTGATGCCAGTTCTGCTAAAAAGCTACGGTGTAGGTCTAGACTTAGTTTGCCGTGAACTAATAAGCTTAGCTGAAAAATAAACCATGAACTGTTCGTGGTTTATTTTGCAGCTAAGCTTATTAGTTCGCGGAGCCCCTATGAGGAAGCTGCGGCTCCCCAGGGCGCTGCGGCGCACACTTTGGGAACCCCTGTACTAGTATATAAATATTTTTATGAAAATTGTTCAAGTGATTTGTGTTTGCTTAGCTCAGAACAAAAAGGAGACAGTATTGTGAAGAAAAGGCAGACATTAAGAAATAACTTTTATATAACCATGAATGAAAAAACAAAAACATGTACTTTCTTGGGTGTGGTTGGAAGAACTAAACAGTAAGGAACTGCATGAGACTGAAAATGGACATAGTGTTAAAACGGCTGTGCATGTTGGATTTACTACTAATACTTCTCATGCTAACATAGACGTGTAGACAACCTCTGGGACAGGAGAGCTATGTTATAGTGCTAATGCCATTTCAAGAGGAAAAAGTGTGTCAATGCTGCTAAATGAGACATTTGCCATTATGTGTAGCATAGTAAACAGTTTAGTAACACTGGCTAAACCATCTAAAAAAAAGAGAGATTGTAGAAAATTTGCAGAAATATTTGTATCTGAGACCCTTAGGAATTGCAGAATGTTTTAACTTCCATAGGGATGGCTTAACTGGAAACCCACTTGTCAATGAGCTGAGCTGGGGCAGAGCTGGAAGCTTCCCTCTTCTATTTTATGTGAAAGATGCTCACACTGGACACATTTCAGCAATGGCTCACTGGATCCCACCCACCCTCCCTTAATTTAAAGCTTTTCCCAGGGGCAGCCACCATGTGGCTTACCCCCTTTCTCCCCCCCAGTTGTATTTCAGCAGCCTCTTTATTGTTTAAGCCTTGGCCAATGCAAATTATGTTTTGGGCTACAAGGCAAGCATTAAGGGTCTTTATAAGCAGGTCTGATGCAGCTTGGGTTACACACCCAGACTTTAAACTTTAGCTGGAATAGGCCTGGTGACACGAACCAGCAAAAGGGTAAAGTTACAAAATGTGTTATGACATGGTTATATGGTTATTGTGTTTTGGCATCAGTAATGTTGTCTATTTAATCAATAAATAGCTGGAATGTCATATTGTTGTCTTCACTGACTCAGCTCAGAGGACAAAAATAATTACATAACTCATAAAAGCATTCTAGAAAATAACATAATTGGTTATACAATCTGAAACTTTCTGATTCAGTAGACAAAGGCTTGCAAATGTCCTTTGATACAGATCTGCATGCAATATATTATGAAAACATGCACAATATACATTTGTTTAAGGAAAATTTATCACTTGATCAGGTATTAAATACAGAGGTAAAACATGGAATTAGCAACCACAAGACATTTTAGAATTACACTGGGATGCTACTGAATGTAAAGTTAACAGTGTATCTATTAACTGTCTCAAAAAGCAAATGTTTTATGTGTGGCACGATGTCTCAGAAAGATGAATTGTGTTGGTTTAAATGAAAAGACATATAAACAGAGTGTACTAGTGACCAAATGGAAAAAAGAAAATGACTGGTAAGCAGAGAGTAGAGGATTGCAAGCATAAGTCAAAACAGGTAAGAAATAATGGGTGTAGGAAGTAATGAAGGTCAGACAAAATAGAGTCAGATAATGCATTTTTATGAACTGAAGTGCTCGGAATTGCATAGCAGGAATCAAGTGGATCAATACGTTATTGATCACCTGCAGAAGTGGCAGGCATGACATTTAAGATATTAAGATAATGGAACTGGTTTGTCTATGATTCCTATGAAACAGTATAAACTGTCTTTTGGCTTTTCCCGGTTAGGGGTCGCCACAGCAGAACTCCGGTCTGCTAATGATTGGCAGTAGATTTTTACATGCTGGCTTGCCGGGCCTAACGCACAACCTTCAACGAAGGAACGCCCATTCACACATGTCGACACACAGAAAACGCTCTGTGAATCGAACATGCAACGTCTAACTGTGAGGCGGCAATGCTACCGCAGCACCACCACCGCAGTACATTCCCACGTCCCCCGGAATCTTTTTTAAAGTTTTTTTTGTCTATTCCTTCTAGCATGTCGAGGGATCAGTTGCTAGTGTCCTCTCCTGCTCAGCTGGTGAACCTGGGAATATTGAGGCAATGTTACAATTGCCTCATGTACACAGACAACCCTCTCCTCCTCCCACAAAACACAAATACATGCGAGAGATGCAACTACACGGCCAAACTGGAGGCTGAGCTCTCTCAACATAGGACTGGCAAGACCAGTCAGGAGGAGAAGGTTACCACACACACTATAGACCCAGTCTCACATATTACCATTACAACCTCAAATCATACACATAAACACACAAAGACATACTCGGAGGCTCTGATCAAAAATCTACCAAAACAGCAGAGGCCACCAAAGCAGACACCCAAACAACCACCACCTCAGAACACAACACCTGCAACACATAGACCTCACAGTCAGAGTGTCAAACAGTCACAGCCCTTAAGGCCAAACACAATGCCAGACACACTAGTCATTGGTGACTCCATAGTCAGACACACTGACGTCCGCTCACCAGACTGAGTAAGGAGAAGGTCACAGTAAGCTGCCTGTCGGGCGCTAGAATCCGCCACATAACGCAAGCACTCAGGTCTCTCAACAGCAGGTACAAATATGATTCAGTCATTGTCCACGCTGGTGTAAACGACCTGAGACGTACCTCCCTGGACTACATGAAAAGAGACATTGAGGAGCTCTCTGATTATGTAGCCCAGACAGGTATGACCCTGACCTTGAGCAGTATCCTACCTTCACCAAGAATGATGCCACAATACAGAGATAAGATGATCAGCTTTAACAATTGGCTTAAACACTGGTGTCATTCAAAGGGGATCCAGTGTCTGTCTGCCTGGGATGACATGCTGGACAAGCCACGCTGCTTCAAGGGACGGCTTGCACCTGTCACCCTGGGATTCCGGATATTGGCAAAGGCTCTTGCCACCCCATAGTGCCTTTTTAGGCAAGGCTCAAATTCTAAACCTACCACCCTAGAACACAAAAAGGAAAAAAACTAAGGGTAATGCTGCTCAATGCCAGAAGTCTAAATCTCAAAATGCACGCACTCGAGGCCCTTCTCAGTATGGAGAACATCGATGTCTGTGCTGTGACAGAAACCTGGTTCAAGGCTCCTGAGAGCACCCGGCGCTATCAGGTTTTACCTCATATCATGCGTTCCGCCCCAAAATCTGGACAATACCAAGAAAGGAGGGGTATCCATATTCATCAAGGACACCCACACCTCAAGACTGGTGGCAACGCACGATGCATCGGAGACCATCCAGGTGCAATTAACCATAGGCAAGACTGCTCTGCAAATTGTAGCATGTTACAGGCCACCCTCACAAACTCAGGAACCTCACATGGCCTTCCTGAAAACACTAGAGGGGATAAATGTATCACCAAACACCATCATACTAGGTGACTTCAATTACCCTAATATAGACTGGGAACACTACTCAAGCCCAAACACCCTAGCCCAAAAGTTCCTGGAATTCATAAACTCAAATGCCATGGAACAACTAGTCACCATCCCCACAAGAGGAGATAACATACTTGATCTCATCATCACGAACATGGGAGCACAATGTTCAACACCGGAGGTGTACCCCTCACTGGTGAGATCAGACCACAAACTAATCTCGCTGGAGGTCCTCATCCCACCCCCACCTGAAATAAAAAGACCACAGTAAAGAACTTCTCAAAAGCCGACTTCACACTTCTAAAGACTAGTGTGGTCTCCTTTAAGGCCCCGAAGCATGGAAAACAGTACTCAAGCCGCTGAATCACTTACAAATGCCTTCTACCAGCACCTGCAGGACTGCATGGAGAAGGCAATCCCAAGCAAAACAAAGACTCTTTGTACCAAAGGCAAGCATCCAGTCTGGTGGACCCCAGCCATAAACAAACTCTACAACAAAAGGAGGAAGCTACTACAAGATAGAGCAAAATCCTTAAAAGGTAAGACACCCTTGATCACTATAAGTAAAAACTAAGAGCTCTCATAAAATCATCCAAAGCAAATTTCGAGAGAAAAATAGCTAAAGACTCAAAAGACAATCATAAGGCCTTCTTTAGCTATGTTAGAAACCTGGGAGGAAACTCCCAGATATGCTCAGAGCTAGTTCAAAATGATGTGAAGATTACTGATCCTACAGACATTGCCAACATACTGGCTGACAGGTTCAGTGCAAACTTCTCCCCTCCCCAAAAGGAGAGATATCTATACCAAACGATTGCAGCCCCCCAAACATCTCCAGCGCCCAAGTGAGAACTGCTCTCTCCAAAGCAAAAACACAGCATCCATGGGACCTGATGGTGTCCCCGGCTGTGTGCTCCATGAACTCAATGAGGAATTAAACCCACAGCTAGGACAGCTGTTTAATCAAAGTCTTACCTCTGGATACGCACTCCAGGAGTGGCGCACTGCAACTGTGGTACCACTTCACAAAGGCGGTGCCTCCACCGACCCTGGAAATTACCGCCCATTAGCTTGACAAGCCTTATCTGCAAAGCCATGGAGAGGATCATAATGGACCTCATAAATAAAGACATAGGGAATTTGCAGACTTTGGATCCAACCCAGTTTGGCTTTGTCAAAGGCAGATCATGCCTTTTAAACTTGGTTGACTTTTTCAAACAGTCACCAAAGCCATTGATGAGGGAAAGGCAGTCCATACAGCCTACCTCGATCTGGCTAAGGCCTTCGATACAATACCCCATTCGGTATCATTGAAAAACTCATCAGCTTAAATGTCAACCCATACATCACAAGATGGGTTGCAAACTGGCTGAGTGACAGAACCCACAGGGTCAGAGCTGCTGGCGCCATGTCAGACTCAAAGCCTGTCACAAGTGGTGTCCCACAGGGCTCAGTCCTGGGCCCACTCTTGTTTGGCATCTACTTTTCCAAGTACAAGCAAACACAGGAGGGTTATGGCTGACAAAGTTTGCAGATGACTGCAAACTGGGCGCCATAGTAGAAAACACATCTGACACAGATATCCTTCAGAAGGGTCTCACAGAAACGGATAACTGGTGCCAGAGCCACGGCCTAAAGTTAAATGCCAAAAATGCATAGTCATACCCTTCGGGAAAAACAAGGTTACCCCTAGCTACCAAATAGGTGGCAATCCACTGAGCACAGAAGAAGTTATCAGGGACCTGGGGACCCAGGTTGATAGTAGTCTGTCATTCGACACCCATGTAGCTAAAGTAGTTAGGAAGACCTTCTACATTGCCCACCTTATCATGAAGGGATTCTCATCTAGATCAAGGGAGGTCATAGTCTCCCTTTACTCATCACTCATCAGACCAATGATTGAGTACAATGCCCCATTCGGAATGTATCTGACCCGACACTTGCAGCAGCTGGAGAGGCCACAAAAGTTCCTCACCAAAAGGATAAAGGGTCTCAAAATCTGTCCTATGCTGCCCGACTGAAAGAACTCCAGCTCTATTCAGTCGCCACCGCTTGCTCAGAGGTGACCTTTGCCTAACATACAAGGCCATGTCAAACCCAGATTTGATGAATATGCTTCACCTCAAAAATCTAGATCCATCAGAGCCACAAGGCGGGAGACTTAAACCTTGACACGGCTATTAATAGGACGTGCTGGAGGGATAGATTCATCACCCAAAGACTCCCTATGCTGTGGAACAAAATCCCGGTACATGTGAGGCAGAGCACCTCGCTGGCCTTGTTCAAGAGAAATCTTGACCAATGGATGGGAGATCGCAGATATACCCCAGGGATTACCTCAGTGTCACTGCTCGACAGAGGCACAGAAAAATAATGGGTATAGTTCCCCATACTAAAGGGGTGGCCTAAGCCACAAAACGATGGGCTAGGCTTGTAAATGCCCTCGGGCAGATAGCCTAGTATGAACCTATGAACCTATATATCATGGGATGTCAGGAATGCTGCAAATGGAGACCATTCCAAAATGTCTGCTAGTGAGTAAAGAGCTCAAATACAAGGTTATTCACTCAGTATTCAACTGAAAAGTTTTTTTTGACAGAAAGTCTACTGAAATCTGTTAATAATACCAAGATCATGTGCCTGCATCAATAAGCTCTGTGACTGATTCAGACATCAGCAATACAAAATACTAATCACTGTCTCTGTCTCCTGAGAAATATTTAAGAAGAATGTCACTTTAATGACAGAAGCAATTCAGGACGTAACAACTCAAACAAAATGTGTCACCTCAGCTAATTCTCAGTTTGAGGAAGTTAATTCCTTTGTCTCACAACATTGTGCTAAACTTTCTGACACTGAACATTCACAAGAAACAAGAAAATGTCTTAATCACATACATAACAACTGTTAACCACTGCTTAAGGAATTGTTCTGTGCTATAGCAGTAAGCCCTGGTCACTATACACTATACCTTCTTCTCTTTCCCAGAAACTGAGATTTATAACAGTCTATTTTCTTTTTGTTATGGCAAATAGTCCCAAAGAGTAGAAAAAAAATCTACTTAGTTAACAATATACTAATCACCAAGATGCAGTTTAAACATTCTTTGGTCTCTCATCTGGTCTGTCCTCCCCTTATAGTTCATTCCTACACTTAAAATTGCAACTATATTCTTAGATTTGCTTCCTGGTGACATCTATATATGTGAATGGGGTCTATATCAGTTTGTCAAAAAGTAACTTCAGCGAATGGTCGTTCATCGAACATAATTCAGTGAATGGCCTATCATTGAACGTTCACATCAGTGAAAGTCTTTCCCAGGGCAGTGAGTTAGTTGGCCAGCATTAGGAAATTTGCCCTTTTCCCCATTGAAGTGCGATCTAAGAGTTGGTATATATAAGTGGGGTGGTGTGAAGGGTACAGCCCCTCACCTTGGTGGGTTTGATGTACTGCAGTGTGTATGGCATTTGCTATGTTGGCCAAGTAACTCACTGCCCTGGGAAACACATTCGCTGATGTGAATGTTCGATGAATGGCTGTTTGCTAATTTATGTTTGATTAACGGCCATTTGCTGGTTAGTTTTCGATGATGTAATATAGAGCCATGTGAATGTATTGTTAGTTCCCTCACATTTCCCTTCCTTTTCTTCTTTCCCCTCTTCTTTATTATTGCTTCTATATCATTTGACTCCCCTTAGTGAACATTTTGTGTAGCATATCAGGCATGGTCAGTAATTCCTAGTAAGACAAAGATTATAAGTAATATTTTGTTAAACTTTAATATGGTGGCAGGTAGAAAAAAAAATCGACCTGATGTTGTCAGTTTTCACTTTTCCTCAATGTATGGGTTCAAATCCGACACTCGGATCTGACTTGGCCATTACTCTAGCTTGTGGTGATCAACAAACTCTCAAGCTCCTTTCCACCCCATAATTCACCATGCCTAACTTCCCTCAGATCTTGCTTGCCGCTTTCGTGACTAGATGTGGTTGACTGCTTCTCTCAAGCATTTTGGTTAAGCTAAGTAAAATCTCTTTAAAGTTTGTCTATAAACACTAGCATTTAAAATCTCTAACTCTGTTAGAGACATTAATATATTTCTTAAAGTTTTTTCTGCTACCCTTTTCTTCCTTTTGTTCACTAGTTTGCGTATTTGATGTTATCATAGTTGGTAGGCCTTTCTTACCCACTTTCTTTATCCTTTTCTGACAAGGGTGTTTTGCTTCTTTTACAAAAAAAAAAAAGTTTGTTACTTTACCTTTGCTGGTTTTTGGTTACTGCTATCTGTTGTAAGTTGTTAAATGATGTTCTTTCCAGTAGCCTGAAATAGCTGTTTCATCATTATGTTCGATACAGGATTAAAAAAAAGACAGATGTGGGCATAAAATGTCTTTCTCAGATGCCCACCCTCTGTATGTATATTGTTTAGGTGTGCAACACCTGGATAAGGAGTGCGGTATTTGCCATGGTTTTAATCCATGGGCTTTAACTGAACAAATAACAATTTGATATAAAGGGTTATGTTGCCAACTCCTTTCACTGAGGCTTTATCTGGAGTTCAACCTCCTAAAGTAAAAGTTAGGGACCATTCCAAAAGGTCCAGATCTGTGGAATATTTGGCTTTGACGTCCTCAGAGCTGAAGAAAAATAAAGGAAAATCATATTCCAAGTTTCCTGTCAGACATCCTTCTTAGGATATGAGCAAGTATCTCTCTAGCCCATCTATATCAGATCCAACTAAACACCTTTCGGATCCAAAGTCCCAGAATCCGAAGCCTTTGCCTCGCACTGTGTATTCTCAGTCCATGAATCCGGTGCCATCCAGGGTGCCCCCTCCTTTCCTTGAGCTACACTCTAAGTCCCCTTCAGTGGTGTTCTCTTATTTCTCCAGAAGTGTCACAGAGGCAGATGTGGAAAGGATGAGGAGATTCTTCACAGAGCAGTTTCAGAAGGGAGTCTATACGGATACTACCCCCTCATATCAGGAACAATGTCCAGCTACTACTCCATGGACAACACCTCCTCCTCTGACCGAACCTGTGGTGTTAGAGCCTTCAGGTTCAAGAGTTCCAGGCCCTTCTGCATCGGATCTGAAGAGGACATTGTTCATGCATCTGACTGCTACTCTGAATGCACCGGCTCTGATTTCTTTGGATTCGGAGGACTCTCAGAACTGAAGCTTCCAGTTCAGATCTGAGAGGACAGAGTCGACTCAAAGATTTTCAGAGCCATTTCTTCCCCTTGGAGCTTTGGCTTCTGCCTCTGGCAGAACGCTCTTGGAGTGGGAGGGAGGTGGCATACCAGAAACTCATTTTTTCACCTCCTTTGGCTTCCTTCTCTCCAGAGAGGTTGACCTTTGAGGTTGTGAAGAGGATTTTCTTTGCTCAGGCAGGTCAGACAGGTTTTTCCTCCTTGGATCCACCCTTGACATCCCTACTGACTTTGCACCATGATCCTCAGCATTCTACACTACTGGGACAACCAGCCCAGAGCTTCCAGACCACCCAGCCGGGTATTGTCATCTTTGCTGATACTTCTCTGGATCCTTTCACCGAAGAAGTCCCTAGGAAGAAGAAGTGCAAAAGGAAGCACTTAGACTACCCCAGGAGTTCATCATTGAGAATACTGACTTTGATGATGGAGAAGGTCTCTCAAATCATTACCTGATGACATCTCATTTGGAGACAGGTGGTTGGTCTGTTTGGTCTGCCCTAAACCCAACTCCTGAGGAGTCAGTATTTCTGGAAGCTTTCCGGACTGGCCCGTCTATCTCCTGGGTCACTCCACCTGCTGATGACCTCATTGACTTGGTGTCTAAGTGTGCATGGAGGGAACCTGATATGACTGAGCTGATCCCCAAGAGACCAGATAGGATTCTGGCTACACCAGTAGGGAGAGAACACTGGAATAAGGGTGTACCAGTTGATGCAATGGTTGTGGCGGCAGCTACAAAAAAGGAGTTTCATGGATCTGAGTTCCACTGTTCATCCCCCAATAGGGAATCTAGGGCTTTGAACAGATTTGAGAGGTGAGTATATGTTTTGATAACATTTACTGTCTGATCGCTGAACTACTTGACACACCTCACAGGGTTGCAAATGACTTGATTAAAGGAATTTCAAATTCCCTTTCAAGGGCCACTACTGCAGAGGCTCAAACCTCTGTGGCCTCACAGTTGGCTGTCCTTCAGTCTATTGCAAATTTGTCCATGAGGCTCATTTCACATGCTATAAAAGGTGCCTTAAGGGCTGCGAGTTCAGGCATTTCCATCAGGAGGCATTCCTGGATGCATGTGTGTGACTGCAGAGCCCTTCAAGTCATCTTTTGTCAATGCTCCTTTTTCAGTTCTTCTTTGTTTGGCCCCAAATTTAAAGACACATTCTCCAGGTGTGAGAAGGATGGAAAGACCCTATCTGCAGTGGGCGTACATTTTTCGAACCTCAACAGACCTTCTCCAGGAACCAACAAGGAGGTCAAAAGATGTGGTTCAGGAAGTTTCAGAGTCTTTTCCAGGACACACATCTTGAGAGCTCCCACAGAGGCACTTGGGGGGCCATAATGGCAGAAGGTACCCCCTTGGCAGAGGAAGCCTGCAAAACTGAGTGTCTAGGGATACCTTTTCTGACAGACTTTTTCAGAAACCCTGAATGGAGGCCCAATTGCCTTTCTCTGGAGGCAGTTGGGGGGGGGGTCACTTACCACTGCAACAGGAAGCCTGGCTAAACATAACAAAAGATACTTAGGTGCAGAGAATCATTATCAGAGGTTATATTATTCCCTTTTGCCTTCCACCCCATCACTCAGAAAAATCCCCAATGTACTACCCAATCAGAGGGAAGCAGCAGCACTGCAGATACAAAAGCTGCTAGAAAAAAGAGTCATCCAAGAGGTCCCTTCAGACGAAATAGAATTAGGAACTTACTCAAGATTCTTTTTAGTGCCAAAGAAAACAGGGGGCTGGAGACTGATTCTATATCTTGGTGTGTTGAACAAATTAGTTCGACACACCAATTTCCATATGATCACAGTTCAGTCCATTCTGTCCTCTCTGAGCAAGGATGACTGGATATGCTTGATAGACCTTCAAAATGTGTACTATCACATAAAGATGAACAGATGATTCAGAAGGATCTTACACTTCTGACTGGAAGCCAGTCATTACCATTTTAGAGCACTGCTCTTTGCCATCACCACATGCCCCAGGGTGTTAAACAAGTGCATGGCAGTAGCAGCATTTCACTTGAGACTGCAGGGATTCCAGGTGTTTCCATATTTGGATGACTGGCTTATTACTGCACCGACCAGGCATCAACTGGTACAGGCATGAGACCATGTCTTGCAGATTTGTTCAAATCTTGGAAAGAACATCAATTACAAGTCTCAATTGCAACTGACTCAGACTATGGAATTCTTAGGAGCAATGTTCAACACACTATTTATGGTAGCATCTCTCTTTCCCTTGCGAAGGTACAAACAAGTAGAAGTTAGGTGAAGAAGATAATTTGCAGTACCAGAATTTCAGCCTGGTTGATTCTGCAAGCCATAGGGTCAATATCAGTGGCTATAATCTTAGTTCCTCTAGCAAGATATCACATGCAAATTCTGCAATGGATGACACAAACATGATGGTCAATCCTGTCTCAACCCATGTCGTCAAAGATACGAATAACTCAGCTGTGCAAACAGTATCCCTCCTGGTGGACACAGTCATAACTGTTGCAAGGTCATCCTTTCATTCACCCTCAGCACAAGACCATAGTGACCATGAACACTTTCCAGATTGAGTGTGTGTGGGGGGGCATTTTCTGGGGAAGACAATCCAAGGCACTTGGTCCCCCGAAGAGGCCAATTTGCATATCAGTGTTCTGGAAATGAAAGCAGTGCTCCTGGCATTGCAAACATTCCAAGACACCCTTTCTGTCAGAATGATTGTGATCCAAATGGACATGTCAGTGGTTTGGTACATCAACAAACAAAGAGGAACCACATCTTACCCCTTGTGTCGAGAAGCCCTGAGGGCGTGGCAATGGGTGATCTCCTCCAACTGTTTTCTATTCACAATCCACATTCAGGGGGAATTCAACGTGATATCAGACAAAGTTAGCAGGTCCATTTTACCATCACATGAGTGGTCTCTCAACAACAGAGTGACAGACATGATTTTCCATCATTAGGGCCAGCTTTGCTGCAATCTCTTTGCATCTCCCCTAAACAAGTGCAGCAACTTCTTTGCCCTAGTCCTCCCGTCGGGGGAGTCACCGAGGGAGGCTCTTCTCCATGACTGGCCCCTGGTCTGTTATATGCTTATCCTCTGACTCCATTAATTCCAAAGTTCCTTCAGAAAGCAGCCAGGATGAAGAGCAAAGTCATCTTCATTGGACATTATTGGCCTCGACAAATTTCGTTCCTCATCTTTGGTACCCACCTTGGATTCTGGATCCATCTCCAGACCTTCTGTCTCACCCAACAGGCATGGTTCATTGGACATTTCAAATCTCAAACTGACCATGCTTTCTCCAATTCCATTAATAACCAGGCAACCTATACTCTCTTCGCCTGTCCATTCTATTCTACTATCTTCCCATAAATCCTCTATGGAAAAACTCTATAGAAGTAAATGGAGAAGATCTGTTTATTGGGAAGAGCAGAATTAGGTAGAATCTTTCTCAGCCTAGATACATTCTGTTCTTGAATTTTTAGTGAGTTTGTTTAATGAGGGTGCTAATTCAACTATTAAAGTCCAACTTGCGTGCTTACCATAACATTTCAGATGTGTTGTCCATTTTCATTCTTCCTCAACTCACCACCCTTCACCCCCCTCCATTTCTCACAATCAACTTCTGGAAGAATGAGACCTTTAAGGACACCAAGGACACCATATGTCCCTTGTGTTGAACTCCAGCTATGGCAATTATTTTATAGTATCCCTTTCTCATCTCTCTCGCTCCCTCTGAAGCTGTAAACAGGATTGGAAGGAAGTTAGACATGGTGCATTATGGATAGGAAAGGAGCTCGAGAGTTTGTTGATCACCACAAGCAAGAGTAACTGCTGAGTTGGATTTGAGTGTCAGATCCAAACCCATACATTGAGGAAGAATAAAAATGAACAACACAGATGGAACATTATGGTAAGCACATGACTTCTTTTTTTCTAAGACTGGGGTGAGGTAACTGTGTATGAAAGTGTTGCCTGGCCTGTGGGCTGCTCTGTCAGTTAGTGTGAGTGACATTTACTGGCAAGATTTCAAGTCTCAATAATGCAAATGCTAATTACACTTAATTGGGCAATACTGTTTTTGGTTGTGTCAGCAAAGCAGAACCTTTGACATTATTGAAGAGACCAGCTGTCCTGAGGCTGGTTGCTGTGTGCTTGTACATTCAGTTCTGCTATGTTATTCATGGTTTAGAGATGGCTAACTCCCTTCTTTGATCTATGATATAGGTAAGATGGAAGAAATGGCCTTGAGAGATGGACATACTGGAGAAGGCTTCACCAACAAGTTTTCAAAATACCAGCCATGCAGCATCTCACACACACACACACACACACACACACACACACACACACACACACACACACACACACACACACACACACACACACACACACACATGTGGATTATTGCTAAAATATACACAAGTCACTTGGCTTTCCTCATTTAAAATGAAAACTATACATAAAGAAGGCAAAATCAAACATCTTCATTGGCCATGGAACTATTCTCTTTGGAGATACAAACATCTGTAGTATCACACACTAGTGATGCCATTTCACTTTATAGTATAGGTGTTCCTACTGATATCTTTGGGATAACACCACATAGCAAACATTCTACAAATGAGTGACAAAATATTATAATCAAGATTACAGAATTAGAAGAATTATTGTCTGACTTCACATCTGCTGACTCTTTATTCACTGAATTACGGCTTAAAAATGTTTTAAATGATAAAGTGGACACTCCTTGATATTCTGCCTTCCAGAAGAACTTCATTCATAAAATACATGTGGAGCTATTTGCTAATTTTTTCTGTGAGACTACACTGGTTACACTGGTTAAATTTTTTCATCAACAGTGTCCCCTTCAGATAATGTTGAATTCATTCCTAATCATAGAGCTCACACTAAGACAAAACAAAATGTTTCCTAGACGATGCTTATACTAAGCCAGGATTTATATCTGGTATACTTTCCAACCTATCCAAATAAGTTTAGAGCATCATAAGTTAGAGATACTGTTAATTGGTGACCTTAACTTAAACTGAAGACCACTCCTTATTATTCCTTGTAAAGTGCCCTGTCTAATCAAAGACCTCCAAATAGCTCTCAGCATAGAGACAGATACAGTATATTCAAAAGAAGGTTTACTATCTGCATTTTGGAGTAAATCTTTTGGTCACTATTAAAGATCATACTTTGGAATGACGCATAATGAGAGACAATCAATTACATCCCAGTATACTTATTGTTTCAGCATTTTCATGGAGCACAAATACCCTGTCTTTAGTTTAATCTAGATAATGTTGACTAGACTTCTATTGTCTAGGATAATCCTCAGGCTGGGCATCATGATAGCTAAAGAATCTTATGACAGGAGGAGACAAAGACTGAAGATACACCGAGGAATTGGCAGCCCTGCCCACTCAATAAATGAAGAGTGGTTGAAAATAAATGTAAGACAGGTATTCATATTAATGGGAATAAATATCTACAAACTTACACATTCATATTCCAGTACAGAAAAAGTCTTTGGAGTGGGGTGAGTACTTTGCTTACACGGCTTCACTCTAAACAGCATTAAGAAATATGTACCATAAAAGCTGATGACTTTGCTGTTTTTTTTCCTTATAAATCCTATACCCTGAAAGCAACCACATCTTTGGTGCCCACTGTACTCATCTCTACACCCCACCTCCTTCTTTAAACCAACCTTCAAAAATATCCTTCAGATGCATATATTATCTTCCAGTAAAAAAAGGTATATTGTTACAACATTATAAGAATGTTTGTGGTATCGAGTAATGGTTCAACAGTGTCTGACAGTCTCTCATCTCTATTTTTATTAGTGGCCTATAACCAGGTGACAACCCTTATATGGCTTCTGTTAAGAAAATCCTTAAGGGAGGAAGTTGTGCCTAGGCTATGGAAACTTCAGGAAAGCATCTAACACAATATCATGCTCCATCTATGTGGACTCATTAGCCACACTGTGGCCTGGCTGATCCAGCATGGCTGATAAACTTCCTTGCTGATGGACATACCAAGTAAAGCTGGACAATACCTTGTCTCACCCTGGGGGAGTGTTTTGTCATGAGTCCCAGGGTTCTATTTTTGGGCTACTGTTATTCATGCTATTTATTAATGATGTTTACATACTATTTGTTAAATTTAGGTAGGAACATTTCAACATCCTACCTATGATACAACATGCAGAAAATGCTGCTCTTATTTGTTCAGGTACTAGAATTCCACAGCTAGCCAGCAAGCTAAAGAAACCTTCAGTCAACTCAAACTACAGGTCTTGTCAACCTTGATAAAACCAAAGATGTTTATGATCAGATGCATGCTATCTGACGCAGCATGATGTGATTCTGTACTATTACAGATTGCATCTAGTGCAAGATCTGTAATTGAGCAAGTACACTTTTAAGCTTCTGGGGTTTCTGTTTGACAATTCGCTTAACTCTACAGATCAGTTCTCCTTAGCATTCAAGAAGACACATTCCAAATTGGGTTCTTCTATCATTTAAAGGGCTCCCTATTCCACTTCACAAAAGCGGTCATAGTTTTAGGTTCTTTGGTCCCCCTTCTGTCTTTTAGAAGCCTTAGGCCCACCATTTTATGCTAGCTTGATCTGGACAGGGTCTCTTCAGTCTACAACAGAGCTGCACAATTTGAACTTTGTAAAACAAGAGAAACACACCACTGCAATATATTAAGGCAACTATGCTAAATGTTACTGCAATGCAGAATGTCTTACATTCAACTCTGCCATGCTTACTGATTTCCATAAACCAATTTTGCAGCTATGCTCTCCACCACCCCTTTGTTATTGCATACTCATGTAAGGAACCTGATATCCTCTTAATCTTCACTTCTTACCACTTCTATTACTAGCAGAGCTAGGGATAGGGAATTTAATAACTGAATTATCAGCCTCTGGAATAGGCTGGCAAAATGTATCATCTGTGTCCTCTCTAAAATGACTTTCAAAAATGTCCACCAGACGCATCTATTATCTTTAGATTCTGGCAAAACCAATACACTCTCTTGAGCTGGCAATTTTATATAGTGAATGTGTGCATAGTGAATTTCATTTACCATTGTGTACTCTGTATTATGTGCTGTTTGCAACAATAACTGAAAACAAGTATTTATCAGTATACTTGCTAAGAAGAGCCCAAATTAGTGAGACTGATGTATATGCATGGATATGTATTCTTGTGTTACCAAATATAGATAGTTTTCTATTATGAATTAGTTCTTTATGTAAAGGTTGTTCACTCCTCTATTCTCCCCTGAAAAAAGGGCAAATAGCTGACTATGGCTACTCAATTAACATATTTAACCAACTAACTACCTAACTAGCCAACTAACTAAGTACCTTAAAACTAATATCAAAACTGAAGGGTTTTAAATTTTAACTAAACTCATTTAATAAAATATTACTCTTTATTAATGCTTCAAGAGGTAGTAATGCTTCAAGAAGTAGTAATTGGAATTCCTAATGAGATAGCTTTTAGTTTCCATGGAAGCTGGGTTGAATGTCTTGTTATTGGAAAAGCAACATTAAAATCCTTACCTACCGTTGAGCTAATGCTAGGTATATTTTGCTGTCACTGATCAATGGAACAAATGTGATATGGTCTGATTATATAATTTGATAATACAAGAAAAGTTTCCTTGTATGTATGGATATAAAAAGATTTTAGGTAGAGCGATGTTGCATGTATTATAAACCTTAATGTGTAGAGGATAATCCAAGGCACAGAATAAGGCAGTGTGAAATGAACTGCTATTTGACTTGGTGATAACGATGCAGTGAAAAATGGATTCCACGGCAAACTGATATGCACTGAGGGTATAAATGATGACTTGTCTTGTCTTACTTAACATTATGTAATGCAAAATGATACTAAGGAAGAAAGAAAGACTGCAACATCACATTTGCATTCATGACTGCAATCCTAGGACTGGAAGCAATGAATTGATACCACATAAATGAGGTAAAGCAAAAGAAGACAGCATAAACTGAGTAAAAAATGCAGCCGAAAAAACATATGCAACACAGTATGTAATGCAATTGTTAAGAATAGATAAGAAACAACTAAAAAAACAAGAATCAGGTTTAATTATGATAAGGTGCAGACTAAACTTTTGAGGTGTATTATCATTCTTTTTTAATAACTAGGTTTTATTAAATACAAATTGTTTGGGCAGACAGATGATATGTAAGGTCACCACACAAATACCATTGGAGTGGCCAACATTCATATTGTCAAAAACTACATAAAATGTTCTTGTTACATAAGGTCATTTAATGAGAGCAAATAAACATCAGTAGCAAATACAAAACACACTGCATGCATTTAATTGTGTCAATAAAACAAATACACTCAGCAGGGAATACATACTATGGCATATCCAGTGATGCAAGATTTCTTCACCCAGCCATGAAGAGACATCATTTTGGTCCAGTAAATAACACAGCTTATTGAGGATTTGCCACAACTTTGGGCATTTCTTTGAAAAAAATAGCATTTTTCTGAATATTTCCAAGAAGAAACACTTTGTATAATAAATGCATTCCAGTGGCTTACTGAATGATGTTACTCTCTATTTAGCCAGTGTTTTGTCATAAAACTTACATAAGCAGAGGTGATATAAGTTAAATAATAAATGTCACACATCATGATACACAATAAACAGTGGGTCTATATTACATTGTCGAAAGCCAACAATATCGAATCTAATATTGTCGACTCAACAATAACGAATGCTGAGAATATCGAACGTGTAAACGGAAATCTCCATAAGGGGAGATTTCCGTTTACTGCAATGTAGTGCGGTCTCGGAGTTTGTATATTTAAGTAGCGGGGGATGTGGGGGGCGCAGCCCCCCTGCCTACACCATTTAGTTTTTCTTTTTTTTTTTTATTTATTTTTATGCACATTCGATGTTTTAATAGTTCGATCAATAAAGGTCGACCTTTAGTGATTCAAACTATTAAACTTTTGATATTCTAATATAGACCCATAGACAGTTATATAATCTGTAGTCAGTTTTATCTACAATTATACTGAGTTTTTCATATTATTAACCAAGAAAGGGGTTGGGGTGTAGCAGTCATTGTAAGCACTACATAAGCTGCAAATTACTACAGCACTCAACTTTCCTCACTTGTCTAGTGGAAAGCAGTTTTTAGTACTTAATAAATAAGCACTTATCCAGGCATGTCTAAGGGTCAGCTCCCAGTGAGTTCTCCTGTCTACCTGATGAATCTGGGCATCTTGGGGCAATGCAGCAATTGCCTCATGTACACAGACAACCCTCTCCTCCTACCACCCAACACTGCAACCTGTGAGAGATGCACTTATATAGCCAAACTGGAAGCAAAGCTCTCTTCACCCAAGACTAGACTAGACAGTCAAGAGGAGAAGGTAAACACTACACTCATCACATAGTCCCTCAAAACCTACACCACCAAAACACACACATAGAAACACAAAACACACACCTACATTCACGGAGGCTCTCAATAAAAACCTGCCCAAGCATCAGGGACATCCAAAGCATAAAGTCAAGCAAACTCCACTCCCCAACACAACCCAAATGACACACAGACCACAAACTCAGTGTGCCACTCAACCACAGCCCATAAGGCATAACAACGTACCCAACACTCTAGTCATAGGTGACTCTATAGTCAGGCACACTGATGTTCCACTCACTAGACTAAACAAGGAGAAAGTTACTGTCAGCTGCCTGTCAGGTGCCAGGATCCGCCACATAACGCATGCACTCAGGTCACTCCACAATAAGTACAACTATGACACTGTCATTGTCTGTGTTGGTGTGAATGACCTGAGACATACCTCCCTGGAGTACATGAAAAGAGACATGGAGGAGCTCTCCGATCTTGTATCCCAGGCAGGTATGACCCTAACCCTGAGTAGCATCCTGCCATCACCCAGAATGATACCACAGTACAAGGACAAAATGATTGACTTCAACAATTGGCTAAGCTTCTGGTGTCATTCTAAGGGGATCCAGTATTTGTCTGCCTGGGATGACATGATCGACAGTCCATGATGCTTTGCCAGAGATGGCCTGCACCTGTCGCCCTTAGGATTCCGGATACTGGCTAAGGCTCTTGCCACCCCTATAGTGCCTTTTTTAGGCAAGGTTCAAATGACAAATTCACCACCGTAACAGGTACAAGCAAGCAAAATCTGAGGGTAATGCTACTCAATGCTAGAAGTCTAAACCTCAAAATGCACTCACTCGAGGCACTCCTTAAAATGGATAACATTGACATCTGTGCAGTGACAGAGACCTGGTTCAAAGCTCCAGAGAGCACCCCTGCATTACCAGGCTTCAATTCATACCACACCTTTCGGCCACCTAACCCAGAAAGAAGCACTAAAGGCAGAGACGTGTCCATATTCATTAAGGATATCCACACCTCCAGGCTAGTTGCACAGCATAATGCATCTGAGATTATCCAAGTGCAACTAACTCTGGGCAAGACCGCAATCCAAATTGTAGCTTGCTACAGACTCCCCACCATGCCCCAGGATTCACACTCCTCATTTCTTGATACACTGGAAAGTATTAGGGTACAACCCAGCACCCTAATAATGGGCGATTTCAACTACCCCACCATTAACTGGGAAAACTACTCATGTACCAACTCTTTTGCTCAACATTTTCTAGAATTCATAAATTCCAATGCCTTGGATCAACTTATTCACACCCCCAGTAGGGGCAGCAATATCCTAGACCTGGTCATTACCAACATGGGAAACCAGTGTTCCACACCAGAGGTCAATTCCTCGTTGGTCAGATCTGACCACAAGCTAATCAGCCTAGACATCCACATCCCACCCCCAGCCCCAATTAGGGAAACCATCATAAAAAAACTTCTCCAAAACCAACTTCACACTTCTTAAGACAGAAGTGGCAAACTTCATGACACCCATGCAGACAGACAATAGAGGTATGACTGCCGAATCCTGCACAAATGCACTTTATAAGCACTTACACGAGTGCATGGATCATGCTATCCCTAATAGAACCAAGATGTTATCCTCCAAAAAAAGGAGGCCAATCTGGTGGTCCTCTGCCATAAACAAACTCTACAATGGAAGAAAGAAACTGTTGCAAAAAAGAGTAAAATCCCATGACTGGAGGAACTCCCTGGTCAACCTCAGTAAGAAGCTGAGATCCCTCATAAAATCCTCCAAATCTAGTTACGAAAACAAAATTGCCACTGACTCTAAAGACAACCACAAAGCATTCTATAGCTATGTCAAGAATCTAAATGGGAACACTCAGATCTGCTCTGAGTTACAGCACAATGGCACTAAATATACAGAACCAACTGATATTGCCAACATCCTAGCAGATAGGTTCAGTGCTAACTTTACCCCCTCTCACCCCCTAGAGGGCCCATCTCTATACCGGAAGAATGCAAAGTTCCTATAATCACGGGTGCACAGGTAAAAAACACACTCTCCAAAGCCAAGAACACAGCATCCATGGGACCTGACAATATCCCAGGTTGCGTTCTACATGAACTACAGAATGAACTGGCACCCTACCTAAGTACCATGTTCAATCATTGCCTCACCTCAGGCTTTGTACCCACTGAATGGCGCACCGCGACAGTTATCCCACTCCACAAAGGGGGAGCCACGACGGACCCCGGGAACTACCACCCCATTAGCCTGACGAGCCTGGTCTGCAAGGCCATGGAATGTATCATCGTGGAACTCATAAACAAAGACATTGGTAATCTCCAAACTCTAGACCCTACCCAGTTTGGATTTGTAAAAGGCAGATCACATCTCCTAAACCTGATTGACTTCTTTGAAGTAGTCACCAAAGCCATAGATGAGGGTAAAATGGTTCACACAGCTTATCTAGATCTCGCCGAGGCTTTCGACACCATCCCCCACTCTGGAATTATAGATAAGCTCACTAAACTAGGTATAAATCCCTATGTCACAAGATGGGTTGCCAACTGGCTCACGGACAGAACCCACACTGTGAAAGTAGCAGATTCCAAATCCGACATCAGACCAGTGACAAGTGGTGTACCACAGGGTTCAGTCCTGGGTCCTCTCCTGTTTGGTATCTACTTCTCTGAAGTGCAGGCCAACACAGAAGGTCTTTATTAACAAAGTTTGCAGATGACTGCAAACTAGGAGCCATAATCGAAACTCCTAACGATGTGGGCAAACTACAAAAGGGCCTCACTGTGACAGATACCTGGCGTCAAAGCCATGGCCTGAAGCTCAATACCAAAAAGTATATTGTCATCCCCTTTGGTAAAAACTCTGTACCCATGAACTACCACATAGCTGGTAGTCTACTAAAATGTGATAAGAGACCTTGGGACACAGGTGGACAGTAGTCTCTACTTTGATAATCACATCGCCACAGTGGTCAGGAAATCCTTCTATGTGGCTCATCTCATCACAAAAGGATTCTCATGCAGAAAAAAAGAGGTCATTGTTCCCCTCTACTCATCACTCATTAGACCCATTATAGAGTACAACGCCCCTTTTGGTATGTACCTCACAAGACATCTACAACAACTGGAAAGACCACAGAAATACCTCACAAAGAGGATTACCAGCCTCAAACAGATGCCCTATGCAGACCGTCTCAAAAAACTACAGCTTTACTCCATCGCATATCGCCTACTCAGGGGCGATCTCTGCCTAACATACAAAGCTATGTCAAACCCAGAGCTGTTGGACATGCTCCACTTAAAGAAATCCCAATCTCTCCAAGCTACACGCTCTGGGGACCTAAACCTTGTCACCACAATAAGCAGAACATGCTGGAGGGATAGATTCCTGTCCCAGAGACTTCCCATACTCTGGAACAGACTACCTATCTATGTCAAACAGAGCTCCTCATTAGCACTCTTCAAGAAAAATCTTGATGATTGGATGGGAAATGGGAAAGTCACCCTGGGGATCACTTCTGTGGCTCTGCTCGACAGGGGCACAGGAAAATAAATTTCTTGAGTGGCGAAAGCCAGGGTACATTTTTTGGCTAGGCTTGTATGGGCCCTAGGGCCGATAGCCTAGTACCTACCTATGAACCTATAATGGTTAAAGTGTTTATTTCACAGACAAGCAGTACAGGGTCTGATTCTTACAATGGTAAATTGTCTATGTTTAAAGTGGCCTACAAAGGCAACTAGCTTAGTACTTACCTGTAAACCATATTGGGTACATGGTTTTGTAAAGCCAGAAAATTAGAAAAAAAACTATCAACAACTGAATTATATTTGCATGTTGAACACTATGGAGTTGATATTTGTTCCACATTATTGAAAATTTGTGGTTGGGGGACAGATATGTATTGTTGTCAAATATAAATTGTTGGTGTAAACATTTGGAATAAGATAAAGTATTATATGTTTTCATCCATACAGATTCCCAGTCAGGGAAGATATTACTTTATATCAATAATTCTATTCAATACATCGAGGCATGCCAATTAGAACAATATGATTAATTTGCCTGCAGTTTGTATCATGGACTGATATTGCTTGTTATTTGAATAATTAGCCCATAAAGAAATTAATTTGAATTTATTCAAGTTATACTTAGAAGGCATAAAGATTTTGTAATATTATTTTTATTACACCTAGAAATTGGGTAGTACTTTCATTACATTTCCAGCGCAGCTGTTGTTCTTCCATTGACAAAACTGAATTATTCTCAAATAAACAGTGTAAGCAAAGATTGTCTAACACTGAGAAATAAAACACATTTAAGGACTTTTGATTAATTAAATCATTAGAGTTATTGTGAAGTAGTTGGTGAAACAAATTATTTTATCAGGTCAGGCTTCCTCAAGAGACTGCTGATATTAAATAATCAGAAGTTTAATAAACAAGGGAAATTAGAAACAAATATGAAGTTTTCTCAATGGAGGAAACTTAATTAATTTCCATTTCTAGATTATTTATTAATGATCTGATTTACATTATCTAGAGGGGGTGAATAATTTGTATTTGATTCAAAGCAGACATGGATGCTAAACAGATTAACTAACCTTCCCATAGTGTAGAAAAGTTGCAGATCTTGAAGGTTTAAATCACCTTTTTATCTGAAAAACTATTTAAATTTATAAAAGCAATATTGTTGTTCCAAAGTAATTTTATAATAATTTAATCAAGAAATTGTGTGGGGTATGTAAAGGTGAGTTGTTACAAAAATGGGAAATCCTAAAAAAACATATTCTTCTTAATAATGGATGATGTAGCTGAAATACTGAATTTAAGATTGTAGCATGCCACGATCTAGAGGTCTTTTGTAACTGTAGTCAGCATTTGACCAAAATGTTAGTTAATAAACCTATGTGCATCAGATTTATATTAAACCCCAAGTACTTAGATTTATTCAGTAAGGCAATAAGGGGAAGCTGTCAAATCATTTTTGTTTATTTGAGAATAAAGTAGATTTATCATTGGAGATCATTTGATGCTCTTCCAAAAGCATCTGCAATCTGTAATAGTAATGGGATAGCCTTGTGTTGGTTCTGAAAATACAAAATACAACAGCATGTCATCTACAAAAAAATCTATCCTAACGTACATGTTATTTGGTGTTTATACCAGTGAATGTAGGGATTTTAAGGATACTTGAAAATAATAGTTTGAGTGAAAGAGCATAAATATATGGAGATTAGTGACATACTTGTATAGTACTGGTCCTGATTTGTATAAGGGAGGAGAGTTTGCTTTTAAGAGCCCAGCATGTAGAGTCTAAGTCATGTAAGGTTTCAGTCACATTCATGAATCTGTCTTGAAAATTGAATTTCTTTAATGTGGCAAAGAAGAATGGAACATGTACCCTGTCAACTAATTCATGTAATATTTAAATTAAATTAAAATTGATTGAAAATGATTCACATATAACTCTCATTAAATAAAATGACTCATAACATTTAAAGTTACATATTTCCAATGCACATTCATCATGTGTTCAATTAAATCATACTTGAATTCTATTTACAATGCACATTCATCATGCATTCAATTAAATCATAACTTGCATTTAATCATTATGCGTCTAGGATAGACTCTATACCTGAATTTGAAAAAATATCTAAATTGAAATTTTACCCTGAAAAAAACACAAATTGTATTAGTAAGTTAAACATATGTAGGTAATATAAAGATGATAAATATAACGTAGATTGGGATAAAATAAACATCAAATACATTTAAATATTTTGGAATAACTATTTTTGATAACTTACTGATAACTTAAAAACTATTCAGATAGATTAACTATGGTAGACTAATTCTGAGTTTTTTAAACACTGTTCAAAAAGGAACATATTTTTCTTTACATACAAGGATAGACTGCAATTGAAAAAAATGTACAACTTTTCTTAAATTGCTCTGTGTTATTCAAACTTGTTCTACAATACCAGGTTAATCTGTTCAAAGAAACATTAACTTTTTTATGATTTATATGTTTTTTGGGCAAACCAATTATATCTTTAAAACATCATAGCAGATCATGGGCTACTGGGAGGTACAGAATTTCCAAATGTTTTTCCCTATTTTGTATAGAATACACATTTTAGTAAAATAATTTGTGTACTACTATTCTGAACCTGATTTGACTGTGCTGTTGCCATTAAGAAAAATATATTTTTATATTTGAACCAGATGCTTAGAACTCTTTGCATATACATTGTGTAGTATCTTCTATAGAAATAAAACATTTTTATTCAAACAAAAAATTTTCCCCAGGACTGCCCCTTCTACCAATAATGGACAAAGACAGCTCTTAAATGCTTTATCCCATGCGTAGGTCCTCTTAATTTATGTATGGTATAATCCCAGTTATTCTCAATAGGGGTATTATATAATTATCAACCATGGGATGGGTAATGCCACTCTCTAACCAAATGGGATACATTATTTCAAGCACAAAAAAGGAAATTGGGTTGCCTTAAAATGGCCCACAAGGGTAGCTAGCCTAGTACTTGCCTACGATCCTATGAACTTGCTTCTGAAGCAGGAACACCACACTTAGTATTAATACTGATGATTTTCATATGATATAAAACATGTTCTGACATTATATTATTGCCTTGTGTTTGTCTTGACTCCATAAAAGTGGAATGAAAATTGGAAATGCCATGATCAGAAATGAAATAAAATCTTCAGTGACGACATAAATTTTAATAACAAGGTTTATTAAGAAGATGGATTGGTCATTTTTTAACAAAAAGAAAACGAGTTGGGTTTCAGGATAAAGATTGTCCTCAACTGATTTACATACTTAACATTGATACCAAATTAAAACATAATAGTTTTTTTTTAAATAATAAAAACAGCTGGGATTTGATTTTTTTTATAGAACAATGTGTCAGAACCATCTAGCCCCATGGCTTTACCTGTTTTATGGTTTGGGATTGCCTCCTGGATTTCTTCTAGTGTGTAGTCAGACTCTCCCCTGGATTTATTAATTTTCTGTGCAGGACTAGTCTAGTCCTGCATGGAAGCAGCCACTTAGGAGGAGGACAGCAGCGCGCCATGCATAGTAATGAAGTCGTGCTGCCTGGGCTCCCAGGCTTACACGGAGTATGTACGAGTGCAGGGGGCATGTCTGAGGGCATAGCTCTCAGAATAAACACACTCCTGCAATGTCAAACAGCAGAAAGTGGAAATAAATGAGCGAGACCGCTCATAGGTGTCCACATATCCCCATCAACAGTCCCCCATGTGTACAACAGCAACAGGACATAAAAATCAAAAGAAGAAACCCCTGTATTGTCGTCTAAATCTCCGAGTACAGCTAACCGTAGGTGCGTGGGTGTGCCCATTACTCAGCTACGGTTAAAGTAGCCTAAAAGGCTGAACAGGATAACAAAGATGATATATGTAAATGAAGCATCTCAGCAATAGTATAGTGGGCAGAGCATTCGCCTAATGAGCAGGCATTCCCAATTCATGTCCCAGTGCAGCACAGTCTATTTTACACGGCAAAGCATGGTATAAGCGCACAACCCGCTAAATAACATATATTTATGAACTGCAGTACTGCAGGAAATGCACATGTGAAGAGACAGTATCATAATGAAGAAGGCAGCAGTAAGCAGGTGTAAGCACAGATAAGCATATGTAAGCACCAGTAAGTGTGTGCAAGTGCATTTGCATGGGGTTAAGCACTGCCGAAACAGATTAAGCAAAGGAGAAGCTAACTGGGTGTAATTAACTGTGACCGGAAGTTAGCAGTGCTTACCACTGCACAAACCCATGCAAACCCGCTTACAACCACTTTAAAGTGCCTTAATCACTCTGTATCCAATGGCCGGTGTTCTGGCCAGAAACAAAATAAACAGCCTCTCAAGGTTCGAACTCAGGACCATGCACACCATACACAAAATGATTTACCACTAAGCCATATATATATATATATATATATACATACCCACATACAGATATATAGATACGCAGACAACCATACATCCACATGCTGTTAGATATATATATATATATATATATATATATATATATATATATATATATATATATATATATATATATATATATATATATATATATATATATATATGTGTGTGTGTGTGTGTATGCATACATATATATATATATATATATATATATATATATATATATATATATATATATATATATGTGTGTGTGTGTGTGTGTGTGTGTATCTGTAGATATATATATATATATATATATATATATATATATATATATATGTGTGTGTGTGTGTGTGTGTGTGTGTGTGTGTGTGTGTGTGTATACATAGATATATATCTATGATATGATAAAGCACATCAGAATGACATATGATCACAGGCTGTGCCTATGGGGGTGAGGGGCCCAATCAACACACGTGTAACACGTACCATTACCCACCCCACAGCCAGACAGGGGAAATATACAAACACACAAACAATGTAAACAGTCTACTGCTTCCCAAACCACAGGCAGGATACAACCAGAGGGGGGGGGACACTGTGGACCTGCTACGTCTAATCTTGAAACAGAGACAGGAGCGTCCCTTGTGGGACACCCAAAAAAAAAAATTTTCTTGTGATTGGAGGCCCATCCGTGCAATGACTTTTCAAGGTAGAGCATGTATGTACTCGGACTACAAGGATGGGAAAGCCTGATGACCAATGGGATGTGACAATGTACGAGATGGGTCCCGAGTAGTGGAGAGTGGGCAGTGTGTAGTGGTGTGGTTGACCCGACCTGCACCCAGAGTAAGGATGAGTGCTGTAGAGGTGGTGCGGGGGGGAACTATGGGTATGAAATTATGGGCATAGGTGTGCAGGTGTTGGCTGGAGTGGTTCTATTCGGACCGCCCAGGGGATGTAAACAATAGTGTGCATTGGGCAGAGCTGCTGCCTAACTAGCAGCCACTGCCAGTACGAGTCCCACTGCAGCACAGTCTATTTTACATGGCAAAGTACGGTATAACCAGATGTGTTGTTGCAAATCCCACTAAATAACACCAAAGAACACATGGTCGCAACACCCCACTGTAGGCATGTAAGCCGATCTAATTGACATCACAAGGTATTATTGTTGTCCTCACCCCCACCCAGGGGTGTGAGTGTCCAAACCTACCTCCAAATGCAGTGTATATACACAGCTGTTGCTGTAGAAGAAATGGCCAGCTGTGGACCTTCCCATCAGCCTTCCTGCACATCCCTGGATATTTCCCCTACCATCTGTCCCTCTTTGTGCTCCATTAACACCACTTACCTATCAACCCCTTTATCATTACTATTAATGTTCAGAATTACAAATAGGTGACACCCTCTTCCCCAACTATATTGACAGAATCTGGAACCCCCAACCCACATGTATTACCTCAGCTGTCCCACACGACACATGTAAATAATACATGAAGGAACACCTCAAGCACACTTGAATCAGCACATGCTCACCACCTGGTGAAATCCCCCCCCCCCCAACTTACACTCTATACCCCTACATAAACTAGTGAAACCGACACGTCCTGTCCTGCCTCGCATACAAATCCTAACATCCTTCAAACCTTCCTTTTTGCTCCCCTACCAATCATTCCAACAGCCTACTATACAGTGACAATGTCCCCCCTCTACCTACCTACCTACCCCTTCACTATTCTCTTCTACTCTACACACAGGTAGGGAATAACTAAACCTAATCCAAATACCTGAGTGTAACCTATCCAGAACTGTTACACTGGAATATAACTTCACCTTAAAATGACCTTTCTCAACAGTCATACCTGACATGTAAGCCTGACTTAAGCATGTATAATACCATGTTAATGTGAACTAAGCATGAAGAATGTGGTACGTAGCTATGTTAAGTCTGTTCCTCTCTATGAATGTGTACACCTCAGTATTACTTGTAATGCGTAGCTGGGGTTTACTGTAGAGCTCCACTCCCCGGGCCACCGCTGACAATGGAGAAGCATCCAGTTGGATTGTCCCGGTCAACAAATGTGAACTAAATTCATGAAGTAACGCAGGGGTATGCGGGAGCAAGTGGGTTTAAGCCTGACTGGGTGGTGGTAAGCAATGCCCACACCGGTTAAGCAATGTAGAGGCCAGTTCAGTGTAGGACGCTGTAACCAGAGGTCAGCAATGCTGACCTCACGCAAACCACAGTATGCCCGCCTACATTTGCTCTTTAGTGCCTTAGGCACTCTGTAGCCAACAGCTCTTGTTGTGCCCATTAACAAAATAATCTGCACTCCCAGGTTGCAACCCTCCAACCCTACACACTATAGTCTAAGTGAGTTACCACTAAGCCATGGCAGATACACATTCAGTTGCTGTTATCACAAACATATCATTCAGCACAGTCATTCAACAGTATAGGAAATGTATGTAAGTATGTAGATTAATACCAGCAAACATGTGTACATTGCTCAACCACAGTATTCTGAGCAGTCTATGTGTATCAAAGAACAGTGCCTGTCCACTCATGCTGTGAGAACAGTAGTCTTGCATAATATTGATGAGAATAATGAAAAACGATGCACGCCGTGGGGGCGTGTGGGCATGCTTCATGCACAGAATGTCATATCTGGGGTGTCGGTTCCGCAGAACCGGGAGATGAGGCCGGCCCAGTGTGTGAGCAAACTGCTGCTTCTCAAACCCCTGGCAGGATGCTACCAGTGCGGGAAACAGTGTAGACCAGCTAAGTCTACTCTTGACACAACAACAGGTCTGTCCCTGGTGGGATGAACCAAAAATTGTGAGTCACGTAGATGTTTACACCAGTATCGGAGGAGGATCAAGGGAAGGCTTGTACGTATGTGGCATAAGTGGATGTAGAGCCTGCAGAAGCTTGGGTCGAGACAGTATAATGGAGGGGTACCTACACATACAGAGAGGGAAATATGTGGAGATGTGGCATGGCTGGGCTAACAACTTGAGAATGGATGGATGCTCTGTACGTGGAGCATGGGGGCCAGGGGAAGTAAACTTGGGTATTACATTATGGTAGAAATATACAAATGAAACAGAACAGCAATAGTGTAGTAGGTAGAGCATCTGACCTAGAGCAGGCAATCCCGGTTTGAGTCCCACTGTAGCACAGTCTATTTTACATGGCAAAGCAAGTTATAACCAATATTTTTGTTGCAAAACCCACTAAATAGCTTATATATATGAACTGGAGTACAGCAAGAAATGCATATGTGATGTATCAGTGTCAGACGGAATAAGGCACTAGTAAGCAGGTGTAAGCACAAATAAGCAATAGTAAGCATATGTATGTAGTAGTAAGTGGGTTTAAGGCCTTACAACTGCTTTAAAGTGCCTTAATCACTCTGTATCCAACTGGCCTTTGTCAGCCCAGCAACAAAATAAACAGCCATGCGGGTCACGAACCCAGGACCCTATACACCATAGTCCCAGTAGCTATACACTAAGCCATAACAGAAGAATGGGGTAGTAGTAATCATGTCCTCACCATAGTATAACTAAACTGAACCTGTGAAAGGCATCAGTATACAGTCATATGTGCCATAACTGACTACAGAACATACATATGTGAATTGGAGTACTGCAGTAAGTCCAGATGTGAGGTGTTATTGTCATTAAGTGTAGAAGTTTGCTACATACACATAAAAGATACATGACACATATAGAACAAGTGATGAAGGGGAAATCAATGCCAAAAGGCAAATATCATGCAAATCTAATAATACGCACCTCTAAGCGTAGCACAGCACTGGCTCCCAGACTACTGGCAGGATACTACCAGTGGGAGAAACAGTGTCAACCTGCTAAGTCTACTGTTAACCAAATGCACATCCGTCCCTGGTGGGATAACCCCAAAGTACTGCTAAAAAGAGTCCTCGGGGTAACATACCATGCCTCAAAGGTAAGCAAAGTTGGTAACATATGTTCGTGGACTAAATGTGTGGGAAGCCTGAAGATCCATGAGTTGGGACAACATACGCGAAGGGTTCCAAGAAGAGGTGAGTGGGCAATGTGTAGTGTTGTGGTTAAATTCGGCTGGAACCTGTAGGAAGGATGACTGATGTGCAGGGGGAACGGGGAGGAAGGGAATGATGGGTACGACATTATGGACCGAGGCGTGCTAAGGTTGGATGAACCTGTTCTAATGGGACTGGCCCGTGTATGTCAGCGAGAAAGGAGGGGGGGACACAGGGAAGGTACTGGGACATACCATTTCCCATGGCAAACCACGTTATGGGTAATATGTATGTTGCATAACCGACGGAATAACATATATATATATATATATATATATATATATATATGAAATGGAGTACTGCAGCCACGAAATAACATATATATATATTTATATATATATATATATATATATATATATATATATATATATATATATAAATATATATATATATATATATATATATATATATATATATATATATATAAACAGGAGTATTGCAGGAAATGCACATGTGAGGTGTCAGTATCATAATGCATAAAACAGTAGTTAGGTTAAGCAGCAATAAGCTGTTGTAAGCATATGTCAGCACTAGTAAGCGAGTTTACGTTTACAGGCTCAACAAATCTGATGCAAACTATCTGTAGGCATATGCAACTGGAGGTCTGTGTTTGCATGACGGTGAGCACTGCGTACACAAAGTAAGCAATTTTGAGGCTAACCTGGTGTAACTGGATGTTACCTGCAGTTGGCAACACTTACCATCATGCAAACATGCTCACAACTGCTTACAAGTGCCTTAATCACCTTGTATCCCACCGTCCTTGTTCAACACTTCAACATAATTGACAGCCACTGCACGGCCCGAACCCAGGGCTCTACATCCCACAATCATAGTGAATTAACACTACACCATGTTGGATATACATACATCCAATGTAGTCCCAGATATATCATGCAGCACAGTCAATCTGCATAAGGGGAATTGTACTAATATCATAACACTCAACCTCTTATTGCAAACATTCCGGACACAGTGTGACAAACGTGGGGTAGAAAATTGGGAAAAATGTGATATATTGTTCATATACATGTATAATGTTGCTAGTTAAACAGTGATCTGTTGTAATACACATAATCTGAACAACATGATGTCTGCAACTGTAATGTATTGGCATTCCTGACTGACCACATGCCTGACATCATCCACGTCAATTGGCCAGACGAATGTGGGACGGGCCAATATTGTGAGCCAATCATGCATGGGCATATGGACAGTTATAGATCTGTAAATGTAGAGAGATACACAGGTATATATAAATGTATGACTCACACATACATCATATCACATCACTGGTATATAGGTAGATGGATAAATATGTCCACATATATTTGGATATATATATATATATTTATATATATATATATATATATATATATATATATATATATATAAATATATATATATATATATATATATATATATATATATATATATATATATATATATATATATATATATATATATATATATATATATATATATATATATATATATATATATATATATAGATATGTGAATTGCAACACCAAATAGGAATAACAATTGGAACCTCCACCACAAAATAACTGTCCTTATGCATAGTTAATGGGGGTGGAGGCTCAAATGAGGGGTACCTGGTGATGACTGCTATGTTCCCCCCCACCACAGCCATAACAGATATGCTGTGAAATGCGATATCCAGCACATGCAGTTCTTGACCCCAGGACCCTCTGCAGCACAGCTACAGCAGTCTAACAGTAAGCTACTACAACTGTATAAAGTCAGGGCAATATCTGAAACATATCATCCAGTCCAGTCATGCAACTGTACAGAGAATGTATACCATCATCTAGATGTATCTGTGTGTAAATATATTATCTACACTGATACAACATATCTTTATATGTATACATATATGTACTGCTTTCTAACACTATATACATATATATTACTATATATGAACATATATACATGCTAATGCCTACATCGACACATATATGTGTCTACACCTATATGTCTACATATACACATCAAGTTACATATGTGTATGCAGATATACGTCTATGTAGGTATATACGGACATAGTTATATATATGTCAGCAGATATATATATCTATATTGGTATATATGGCCATACATCTGTAGAAAGCAATGGCAGATTAACAAACGCACATATGTCCACATGCACCATTACTGGGGTTGAGAAGCCCAACACACTATATGTCTTGTACAGCTAGGCATCCCCCCATGGCCAAACACATCCGCCCCGCAATACACTACCAAGTTTTGCAGATCCTGTAACCAGGACCTGACATGACATGGGCACAGGAAGTTAACCATACAACATCCCACCTGTATGATGTCAGGCTGGTATTGTTGACATATCATGCAGTACAGTCTGCCTCCCATAGGTAATGTAAAATGTGGTAGCCATCAACATCCCCAGGATACAGATACACAGACACAGATATGCAGATACATATATACATATGTATGTATGTATATACATATATACGGATATACATGTGACTACACATACACATGCAGATATATGCACAGTAAGATACATATGTAGAAAGTGCACGCAATATGGAACAGCCACTATGCCTACAGTTAACCCCTAAACAACTGGACACTGTATGGGCCACCCATACACATGACAATTGTTGCCTGCAACATATACCCACAGAGAGGTCATAGGGAAAACACCACACACAGGTGTGCAGACATGGAATACCTTTCATTGTGCACTATTACAGTTCTACATGCCATGTTATATGGCTGTTCAGACACTGACATCCATATAAACAGAGGAATGCAACTGTGAAACAGGTATAATAATACAGTAGTCTGGAAAGGTTCACAACGGTCGCTGTCCAGGCCAAGCCCTTAATATTGTACAATAGTGAGGACAGACTGGGCCACAGGATACCAAATGATCAACAGTATGTAATGCAGGTGTATAGTTCAGCAGCCTCCATCTATAATCTGTACAACAGCAGTGGGTGGTAAAGACATCATGTGACCAAATGGGTTGTAACTGTGACATAACAAGGCATAGCTGACACCATCACATGCACACTGACAAACACAACAGTCTGTCTGGCAGGAGGCAGTAGGATTGCAGTAACTGAATATATGTAAGTGATGTAAATATAGGTGAAGTATACTGCACTTTATATCTAGATACCTTAAGGCAGCTCACCCCTGATACTCCCACATATTTAACAGCCTAGGTCATTTATGGTGCTCCCCCCAGACACCATAATACAGGGCCATATACCACTGTTACATATACTGGCTTCTGGAGTGCATACGAGCACACATGTATTGTGTAGGTGATGCCCACACATACATGGCCCCAGCCCCACCATATGTGTGAGGGATACAACAGACGTGGACTGATGGCAGCAATGGCAGTGTGAAATACTCACAGCTCACTATGGAGCATTACCCCACAGCATGTTATATGTGCAAAGCTTGATATGTAGGTCATGTACTGGTAGCATGCAACACACACACTGCCAGTGGAATATCTGACACAGGACCTGTGTTATGGACAGACAATACATGATAGGCACACCTCTGGCCACCAAGAGGATAGGCCCACAGTTGAGAGCTATGCAGACAGACTGCATTCCAAGGTAAAGTAGTATGTACACACACACACACACCCTGTAACACCAGTACTATACAAAGCATAACACGGTTCTACTCACACTCTGTCTGTAGTTCCTGAACCTCCTACAAATTTGTAGCTGGCCTGAGTGTGCCGGTTCTCCTATAAGAGGTATTGCTACCTGATGTCTGTAACACTGATGCCCACACACAGGAAGGACTGTACAAACACCCACAGAATGTCCAGGTTATGTCATCAAATATAACTCCTACTGCACATAATATGCGAAGCGGTCTGATATCTCACTGGCTTGTTAGCGGATATGATGACACTAATTATGGTGTACAGCACATATGCACCACGTCATGCACGGCATATGTACACAGGTTGGCAGAGTTGTGGCTGGCAGCACATACACAGGGCCAATACTGACATGTTGCTGTGCTAACCTCATACATTTACCGTTGTAACAAGGTTTGTGGAAACATATGTCCTATGAGAGATAAGATGCAAGTAACTGTCACGGCTTTCACCATCTACATACTGCAATCCTTACACTACTGTCTGCAGTCCACAGATAGATGCTCCATTGGTAACACATGAAACCAAAGGCATAACACACTGCCCTGTATGCAGATGACCCTGCAGATGGAGATTCCACATAAACATGGAACTGACATGGCAGGTATGGAGACATGTAGGAAAGACATATCCACACTCACAATGTTAAACCAACAGTACGCCACATGCAGTATAGCAGCACTTGCAGTCTGTAGGCAGGTCAGTCACATCCCCCTCCTGTGTGTTGCCCTGTTTCCACAGTGTATGTTGTTAGAGGTAAATTCCCAACCCATCTCAGATGCTGGTTGCCAACCAACAGATCTAGTTCCTGCTCACAGTGAATGACAAGGGCCAACACCAACATGATGTTCCTAGATACCGGAGTATGTTTCCATGAAATTGACTATGGGAATGTTACCACAGCTGTTCCACATGCAATCAGCTAGGGGAGGGCTGTGATTTGTGCAGAGGCCATCAGCTGATCATGAGCATCACTTAAAATACACATGCTGCTGCCTAAGCAAAGCAGGTGTAGGTCTTCACATCTAGCAGAGAGGGAGTGGGAGAAGCAGACAGAGGCAAAGACATGTCAGGGAGGGGTGGGAGAGTAAAACTGCAGCTTGTTTGTGTCGCACACCTACCAGCACAGTGTATCAAACCCCTGACAACTATGTACTGCTATCACAGTTCGATGCAGTTATTGGATGCGCCACATGGGTTACTTGTTGTGGAGCCCTCAGAACATATCTGTGATAGTGAGCTGAGAGCACCCCAGCACTAACAGGTTTCACCTCATATCATGCGTTCCGGCCCCAAAATCCGGACAACACCAAGAAAGGAGGGGGGGGGTGTCCATATTCATAAAGGACACCCACACCTCAAGGTTGGTGGCAACGCACGATGCATCGGAGACCATCCAGGTGCAATTAACCATAGGCAAGACTGCTCTGCAATTTGTAGCATGTTACAGGCCACCCTCTCAAACTCAGGAACCTCACATAGCCTTCCTGAAAACATTGGAGGGGATAAATGTATCTCCAAACACCATCATACTAGGTGACTTCAACTACCCTAATATAGACTGGGAACACTACTCAAGCCCGAACACTCTAACCCAAAGATTCCTGGAGTTCATAAACTCAAATGCCATGGAACAACTAGTCACCATCCCCACAAGAGGAGAAAACATACTTGATCTCATCATCATGAACATGGGATCAAAATGTTCAACACCAGAAGTATACCCCTCACTGGTGAGATCAGATCATAAACTAATCTCGCTGGAGGTCCTCATCCCGCCCCACCTGAAACAAAAAGACCACAGTGAAAAACTTCTCAAAAGCCGATTTCACACTTCTAAAACTAGTGTGGTCTCCTTTAAGGCCCCTGAGCCAGTGGTAAACATTACTCAAACCGCTGAATCACTTACAAATGCCTTCTACCAGCACCTACAGGACTGCATGGATCAGGCAATCCCAAACAAAACTAAGACTCTCTGTACCAAAGGCAAGCGTCCAGTCTGGTGGACCCCAGCCATAAACAAGCTCTACAACAAAAGGAGGAAGCTACTACAAGATAGAGCAAAATCCTTGAAAGGTAAGACACCTTTGATCATTATAAGTAAAAACTAAGAGCTCTCATAAAATCATCCAAGGCAAATTTTGAGAGAAAATCGCCAAGGACTCTAAAGACAATCATAAGGCCTTCTTTAGCTATGTTAGAAACCTAGGAGGAAACTCCCAGATATGCTCAGAATTAGTTCAAAATGATGTGAAAATTACTGAACCTACACACATTGCTAACATACTGGCTGACAGGTTCAGTGCAAACTTCTCCCAAAAGGAGAGATATCTATTCCAGAGGATTGTAGCCCCCAAACATCTCCAACGCCCAGGTGAGAACTGCCCTCACTAAGGCAAAAACACAGCATCCATGGGACGGATGGTGTCCCCGGCTGTGTGCTTCATGAACTCAACGAGGAATTAAACCCACAGTTAGGACAGCTGTTTAATCTTAGCCTCACCTCAGGATACACCAAGGAGTGGTGCACGGCGACTGTGGTCCCACTTCATAGGCGATGCCTCCACAGACCCTGGAAATTACCGCCCCATTAGCTTGACAAGCCTTATCTGCAAAGCCATGGAGAGGATCATAATGGAACTCATAAATAAAGACATAGGGAACTTGCAGACTTTGGATCCAACCCAGTTTGGCTTTGTCAAAGGCAGATCCTGCCTCTTAAACTTGGTTGACTTTTTCGAGACAGTCACCAAGGCCATTGATGAGGAAAGGCAGTCCATACAGCCTACCTCGACCTGGCAAAGGCCTTCACACAATACCCCACTCAGGTATCATCGAAAAACTCATCAGCTTGAATGTAAACCCATACATCACAAGATGGGTTGCAAACTGGCTAAGTGACAGAACCCACAGGGTCAGAGTTGCTGGAGCCATGTCAGACTCAAAGCCTGTCACAAGTGGTGTCCCACAGGGCTCAGTCCTGGGTCCAGTCTTGTTCGGCATCTACTTTTCTGAAGTACAAGCAAACACAGGAGGGTTATGGCTGACAAAGTTTGCAGATGACTGCAAACTGGCCATAGTCGAAAACACATCTGACACAGATATCCTCCAGAAAGGCCTCACAGAAACGGATAACTGGAGCCAGAGCCATGGCCTGAAGTTAAACGCCAAAAAATGCATAGTCATACCCTTCGGAAAAACAAGGTTACCCCTAGCTACCATATAGGTGGCAATCCACTGAGCACAGAAAAAGTCATCAGGATCTGGGGACCCAAGTTGACAGTAGCCTTCGCTTGACACTCATGTTGCTAAAGTAGTTAGGAAAACCTTCTATATCGCCCACCTGATCATGAAGGGATTCACATCTAGATCAAGGGAGGTCATCGCCCCTGTACTCATCACTCATTAGACCTATGATTGAGTACAATGCCCGCTCAGAATGTATCTGACCAGACACCTGCTGCAGCTTGAAAGGCCCCAAAAGTTCCTCACCAAAAGGATAAAGGGTCTCAAAATATGTCTTATGCTGCCCGACTGAAAGAACTCCAGCTCTATTCAGTCTCATACCGCTTGCTCAGAGGTGACCTGTGCCTGACATATAAGGCCATGTCAAACCCAGATTTGATGAATATGCTTCACCTCAAAAATCTAGATCCCTCAGAACCACAAGGCGGGAGACTTAAACCTTGACACTGTTATAAATAGAACGTGCTGGAGGGACAGATTCATCACCCAGAGACTCCCTATGCTGTGGAACAAAATCCCAGTACATGTGAGGCAGAGCACCTCGCTGGCCTTGTTCAAGAGGAATCTTGACCAATGGATGGGAGATCGCAGATATACCCCAGGGATTACTTCAGTGTCACTGCTTGACAGAGGCACAGAAAAATGATAGGCATAGTTTTTATTCAAACTAAAGGGGTGACGAAAGCCACATAACTATGGGCTAGGCTTATAAATGCCCTTGGGCAGATAGCCTAGTATGAACCTATGAACCTATGAACCTATGAGTGACATCTGCAACAGGGATATGGTAGCTATGCGGTAGGTGACATACACATGCCTGTCTGCATGAATAGGTGCCAGTGTCAACACAGCCACACTCTCACAGGGACTTGCACACATTGACACACTTGGCAGAGCCTGGAGTACAACTCATCAGTAGCGGGATTGCCTCAACACATCACTGTGCAGGTATTACATGCACCACATGGGTCATACGGAGGTTGTATGGGCAAAGGATATGAGGAGGTGTCTAACATCAGACAGCATGCTTCAGTATGCTCATGGGGGTTGTAGTGAGTGTGGATGTGAACATACACACCATACAACACACAGAAAAACACACAGGGTGCCAGTATTGACATGCATGGGTGCATGTCTGCACGGGTGTGTGGTGGTCGACTGTGGCTGCAGGCTATACAAGGGTAGGCGATGGGTAAACCTTGGCATCAGGCCACATGACAATGGTCTGCATTGTGTCTCAGGGCTGTAGTTTCTACACTTGCCCACACAGGTGGGTATTGTATCCCCCATACAGTCACCTGGGTGACTATTGTGTGTGGCCAATGCTGTGCATCGCTTGCCATGTATATTTTCCGTAGTCCATGACATGGACAGTGCCTGGGATGTGCACACCTCCCACATGCATGTACAGTGAAATGTGGAACTGTACCTGTGGTATCTGGCCCATGTTGTGAACACAGATTACCATCATATATGCCAGTCTTGCCCATCTGTGGCGGGGACTGGTAATGGGCACCAGGTTTACTCTACACCTACATTAATAGCATGCTAACATCATTCCCTGGTGTCAGCGGCATCTGTCCATACAGGGCATGTTGTCAGGCATGATGACACCACAGGTGGTGCAGGTGTCCATTGGGGAAAATGGGGGAGGTGCACTGCCAGCATGTACTTGCATATTGGACAGATGGACAGGGTGACATGCCCTCTGTAGCCCACTGCTATCACTCCATAGTTACTATCAGTGGCCAATATGCAGTGTACTACCTACATATTGGCTGTTGCCTAGGCATGTGTGTGTGTGTATGAGACATGGGTTGACAGTGTGGTCTGGGGTTGCTAAGTGTGATTGCCTGGCCTTGATGTTACACATATGGGTATGGCTTTGCACCCCAGCCTCTCAGCTATTTCACATCTGTTATCCCTGTACAGTGGACTTTGTGCTGTATAGTAGGGCCACCATATAAGAAATATGCAAAACCCACTCCACATTGGCCACAGGTGTCAGACACTCACACCCACCTCTACACATGATATGAGTTATGAACACACACACCTGTCATGTCTGGGAGTAGAACCCCTACCTAACTAGTTTATTACACCACAGCACTAAGCAGTTATAGTAGACACCATGCACATTACTGAAGTACTCCTTCCCCAAAGGTGTATTTCACAATGAATGACATCAGCAGGATTGCCAAAGTAGGCCATTTGAAATGTACTGCGGGTGACTACCCTAAAATGCATTGCTCCCTACACAGACAGTGAGACACACACAAAACTTCCACAACTGACATGTGTGGGTATAGAATCCCTGACAGAGGTCTATACCACACTACAGCATGGAGCTGTTATAGGACGCACCACAGGGATTACTAGAGAACTCCTTCCCCAAAGGTGTATTTCACAATGAATGACAGCAGGATTGCCAAAGTGGGCCATTTGAAATGTACTGCGTGTGACTAGCCTATAATGTATTGCTCTGTATACAGACATTGACGCACACAAAACATCCAGAACTGCCATGGGTGGGGATGGAACCCTACCACAGTTCTAAATTACAGTCCAGCAGTACACAGTTACAGGACGCACTACAGAGATTACTGGGCTACAACCTTCCCAGAGGTGTATTTCTAGGTGGGTGACATCAGCAGTCTTGCCAAAGTCGATTATAGGAATTGTAAGGAGTGTGGCTACCCTAAAAAGCAAAGCACAGACACATACACTAAAACACACACAGTTGCCACATCTGGGGTTAGAACACCTACCTACTACCTAACTACTTTATCACACTACACAGCTACAGGATGCACACATACACACTTACCATGTCTGAGTTTAGAAGGCATGTGACTACCCTAAAAAGCATTGCTCTCTACACAGAGAGAGACAGACAGACATTCACACACACTAACACACACACACATTTGCCACATCTTTGGTTAGAACACCTACCTAGCTACTTTATCACACTACAGCAGTATGCAGTTACAGGACATGCTATGGAGATTATTGGGCTACAACCTTCTCAGAGGTGTATTTCTAGGTGGGTGACATCAGCAGCCTTGCCAAAGTTGAGTATAGGAATTGTAAGGAGTGCGACTACCCTAAAAAGCATTGTTCTTTACACAGACAAAGGCATGCACACTAACACACACACAGTTGCCACGTCTGGGGTTAGAACACCTACCTAGCTACTTTATCACACTACAGCAGTACGCTGTTACAGGATGCGCTATGGAGATTACTGGGCTACACTTTTTCCAAGGGTATATTTCAAAGTGGATGACCTCAGCAGGATTGTCATAGTAGGACTATGGGGAGGGCAGTGTGTGTGAATGGGCCATAACCCATTCATCTAGGGGTTGACACACCACATGCGGGCACACACAGGGTTATATTCCACAGGTACATGTAGACAGCTGCTAGATGACTACTTCCTTGTACAGTCATGTTGCACAGCTAGCACTTGCACCACATAGTCCGGAATGCTGACAGATACTGGTGGCTAATGTGTACAGTGAGTGACATCTGAGCATCATGTGGTTGTAGTCATTTGGCTGTGTACTGGGTGGGACAAGCCTCATAATGGTTGTCTCCTTGTCACAGTCACTCTCTTCCACACATCTAGGTATGTCTACGTTTGGCTTATTATAGTGTATTGTCCTTGGATATATACCTGTATTCCTATCCACTGTGTGCGCAAAGCATGAGTGGTGCTTACTGAGGAGTGTCTCCACTAACATCTGCGACTGCTAGATATGTCTAGCCCACTGTTGTTTGCAGACATGGGCTTCATTTGTTTGTGTGTATGAGCATGCTCAGTATGACCTTTCAGTATGTTGTTGACTGACATTGCCTTCATTCCTTTAAGTGTGTGAGCATGCCCAATATGCCCTTCTGTATAGAATGTGTGGATCAATTCCAGGTAGTTTGCACTCCGATGCAGACCTTTGTGTTGTACACCTACAGGTAGCAAAGTGCTTCTGCAGGGTATCCGTCGATCATTTGGCAATATGGGGGCAAACTGTGCAGGGGATAGTGTGTACTGTAGGTGATTGTGTCTGTGCTGCTTCAGCTGCATGGTACTGCTGTCAGAAGAGATATTCAGACATGTGTACTGTTATACACAGTGATGTTTTCTGTCTTCATTTACTATCAGGTGGGCATTCTTGCTCACAGTGATGTCTTCGGGGACAAGAGTGACTGCAGCTGTGTCCGGTATTGTGGGCAGACACCTACATATTCATGGTAAGTTATGCCATTCTGGAGGGGGAGCTGCAGACACTTGCTGCTTGGTCTGTGTATCCAGTTCAGCACCTTGGTACAATGCTGGGAAGAGGATCCCATACTTGTACACCCATTGACATGACAGTATGGGTTTATCTTGTTGTGGCAATGCCTCACAGCAGTACAGATTTGCACAGGTTACCTAGAGGCAGGGGCCATGGGTCAGGACATTAATCCTATTGTGGTGTACGAGCAGGTGTGTAGCCACCCATTTATGTGTTTGCAACCAGGGATAGTGTGTGCACACAGCTTGGTGTCGGACCCTGCACATTCCATGCTGCCCATGCTCCCACCCCCCCTCTGTTATTCTAACCTCTTCCATACATTATGCATACATTATCTGATACTTTCCCTAAGGGTATCACCCCATCACAGGTGTATGTTAGTGTTGGTCCACAGTTCATGCAGTGGGACATGGTGGAAATGTTACTGTGGTTTGTCCACATGGCCTTGCATATGGCTTATGTGGAGTGTGTTATGTTGTTATTTGGGTGTCCATGACATAACATGCATTGGCAGTATGTGTGAGACACAGGCCCTTGGCAGAGGCCTGTGGGGCATTAGTTGTTGCTGTGGGCCACATGTGGCAGGCCATTGCATTCTGTCAGGCCTACAGTCTCAGACCACCATACACTATATTCCCCTGGGGTGACAGGGTAGGTGTGATAGGTGTTCATGCAAATATCTTCTATCAGTCTTGATCAGGTGGTGTGGACACTGACAGGGTGCTACGTACAGCTAGGGACACACCTGCATGGGACACCTGTACTGCATGCTGCATTCTTCCACTATTGCCATATACAGGTGGAGTCATACTGTACCCATTCCCCACAGCAGCAATATGACCAGAGAGGGTGATGTTTGCGTGAGCTGGGTGCATGTGTGCTATGGACACTACTTGCATCTGACACACAGATATGCATGGGACATTCCAGTTATGTTGGCATGAGCAGGTACATCAGCTGTTTCTCAATACATTAGTCCTACCTCCTTTGTGATCTGCAAGTGTTCGGGCAAACATCACCAGTGTCCCCTACTACAGGACTAGTTACTGTGATGCATACCTGTATTTATGAATCCAAGGGTGTCTCCATTTCACAGTGACACAATATATACTGTATGTCTGGGGAACTTTCCCCTGTGTACTGCTTGTATATCTAGCCAAACAGCCATGCCATGTCAGTCTTTCAGATGATGACACATATTACCACCATATATTTACAATGGCTTACTGCTAGCAAGTGTTATACTGGTGGGGATTGTCTTTGGCACTGCAGTTGTGAGGGCTTGTCCTTGTAATCAGCAGTAGTGGGCAATGGCCACCAGGTCTTACCACAACATGCATGCATACTGACCACTCTCACACAATATGATACACACACCATCCTAACACACACAGATCTGCAAATTGTGGAAATTCTACAACCTATCCTGCTACCTTGGCCACCTCTGGGCATCTCTGCTCCACTCGTATTATACGTACTCATACATGTTACTACATTTGTACACAGGATTGGGGGGAACACCTGACTGTTACTACATTTCTACACTGGACTGGGGGAAGGGGCACACCTGATTGTTTCTACATGTCTATATATGAGTGGGGGGGGGGCACACCTGACTGTTACTACATTTCTACATAGGATTGTGGGAGGGGGGACACCTGACTGTTTCTACATTTCTACACAGGATTGGAGGGGCACACCTGACTGTTACTACATTTATACACTGGATTGGGGGTGGGGGCACATCTGACTGTTTCTACATGTCTACATGGGAGTGGGGGCACACCTGACTGTTACTACATTTCTACATAGGATTGTGGGGGGACACACCTGACTGTTTCTACATTTCTACACAGGATTGGGGTGGGTTCACACCTGACTATTTCTACATGTCTACATGGGAGTGGGGGGGCACACCTGACTGTTATTACATTTCTACACAGGATTGGGGGGGTGCACCTGACTGTTACTACATTTCTACGCTGGATTGGGGGTGGGGCACACCTGACTGTTTCTCCATGTCTACATGGGAGCGGGGGGGGGGGCACACCTGAATGTTATTACATTGCTGTGTAGGATGGGGGTTCAAGTGACACTTGTACACATTTGCTATGACTGTACTGGTATGTTATGTATTCCATTTCATTCTGTATTTCTAACTATCATGCTGATTAGAGGCACACCAGTGTACTACAGACCATGGCTTTGGTTGCCCTACATATTATTGTCTGATGTCCTACCCTTCAGACCTAACATCCCACTACCTGCCCTGTTGTGGTCTGTCTGTGTAGGCCTGGGGGTGGGGTTAACCATAGCCATCATTCTGGGGCCATGGCACAGGCCCTGTTTGGGTTTGTCTACACCTGTCTTGCTAAGTGTGACTATTGTTGGGTATGTGAACCATCCTGACTGGCATGTGTGGGTCATATGGACACACATTTCACTCAGCACATTTCCTGCAGTGTTTTTTGTCACCCTGTGTAGTACTGGCTACCGTGGTGACTCCAGTATGTATTACACATGTCAGGGTGTCACTATGGGTGTCTATTGTCTGCTGCTGTAACATTCAGCCACCCAGTTCCCTTGCATGCTCACATCCATACCATAGCTATAGGTGACAACACATTCTACTCCATTTGGCAATTGGTAGGTTGATTGACTTACCTTGTGGGTGTGCCAGACTTGTGGATGGTGCTGGAGGGCTGCCTATGTTGGTTGCACATAGTACACTCCCTATACATGGTTGAACACAGGTGGTATCATGTTTGGCATCCCTTTTACTGTATGTGTGAGTCAGAGAGAGGTGTCATTCCCTGGGACCCTACTGTGTCAGTGCATGTGCTATGCGTTGCCTCTTTGTCAAGGCCAGGGTATACTGGGCATATCTCCTTCTGCCTACTGGGGCAGGCTCAGGTTCTTCCTCCTCCGGGTCACTCTGTACCTGTGCAGGCCTTGGCATTGGTGGGAGGCTGTGTAGCTGTGTCTCATGCTGTTCCTGCTGCAGCTGTTTCCACAGGATCATATTGTGTAGCATAGCACATACCATAACAATTTGGGTACATGTAGCTGGCGAATACTGCAAGGCTCCACCAGATGTGTCCAGACACCGGAATCGTGACCTGAGCATCCCAGACACATGCTCTATTATATGTCTGGCCTGTGCGTGTGTCTCATTATGGCATTGTTGTTCAAGTGTGTGCATTTCTGATGGGTCTCATCAGCCACAGCACCAGTTTGTACCCAGCATCCCCCACTAGGTGACCGTAGGAGATGTCCCCATTGGCAAATCTCTGGTACAGCTGCATCAGATGCCATATGTGGAAATCGTCATAGCTTCCAGGACAGCCAGCACACACATTCATTATAATGCCCTGGGCATCACATACGACCTGGCAGTTGATGGAGGGATTCCCCTGTGGTTGATGTAGGCCCTACTCTGCTCACCAGGTGGTGCTTTGATGCATATTTGCATGCAGTCTATAGCACCCACTACCCCAGGGTATTCTGCTATTTGGTGGAAGAGACGCATATTGCTTGTCAACACCTCACGGGTGCTGAGGATGTATACATGCTCACTGGCATGTGCTGACATGGCATCCAGGAACTGGTGGAATACCCTGGATGCTAATGCCTGTGAGATCCCCATGATATCCCCAGTTGTGCTTTGGGAGGTACCTGTGGTTAGTTTACCAAGGCCTATACATACCTTGCTATCCACTGGGATGGGTTCCCCTCGGTCAGTTTGGTGTGTCACGTGTGGCTGACACAGCTCAACTACTTGCTGTAGGAGGTCTCTGTCCACCCTTCAGCACTCCACTATCTCCAGCTCATGTAGCCCCTGGTAGGTTACCCTGGGTCTGTACACTCTTCTCCGTCTCCTCACTGTGGGTTGTTTAGCAGCATGCACATCCTCACCACCCTCAGCCTCTTGCACATGTCATTCTATGTTGCTTGCTGCAGCCCTTCTCATTTTGTAGGTTTGTTTGTTAAAATGTCCCTGCTTGTATACACTGGTGGTGTAGAGTGTGGGAAAAACCAGTGGTGAAGGTGTTTGCTTTGTATATAGTAGTGTTCTGGGCTGGGCTGGGCTGCTGCCTGTGTAATTGGCTGCTTCTGATACATTCCACCTGCCAGATAAGCTAGTTCTTCTTGATTACCTTCCTACTGCTGTATTCCCTTCCCATTGCCCTTCTGTTTGGACCCGGGGCTATGCTGTGCAGAGTACTCAGATATGTACACTGCTGCTGTTTCCTGGTTTAACTTATTTTTTCTTACTGTAAAACCTGGGTGCGCACACACCGCTTACACTTTGTAAAGAGTGCTAAGCAGGTTTAGACACACCACCTAGCGTAGGAGCATACCCGAGCAACAGGGCTCCAATCCACTTACAGTATGCCTGTACACCCACCCATGATGTCACCTACCTCCTAGTCTTGCACTTAGCTATTCATACTCTTACACGGTTGGACCTGCCTCACATGCTGGGGAAAACTGGGATTCACTATAATTCCACTTGTTTGCATAGGATTGCCTGCTAATGCATAGTTACATGTGTCACACTGTGCCTCCCCCCTTAGCAACCACTATTCACTGGCCAGGTTGTATTTTGCCTGCCATTGACTTGCATGGCAGAATACTGATTTTTAGTTAGACTGCTTGTTTTAGGTTTATTTTCTTATTTTTCCACCGATCCCGTTTGTGCACCGCTGCCCTATGCTTAAACAGCCGTGATCAGCGGAACTACAATAAAAGTTGTATTTTTTTACTTTTTGTATTGTTTGCAATGCCAATGGTCTTATACTTGCATTATGATATGCAGCCTTTATTTGGAGCTGTCATGTCTCCGTTTTGGATTTTGCAGTCCCGTACTTGGTTACTAACCGAGTGCATTTCTGCAGGTTATGCTAGTCCTGCGTGGCCTATTTCCAGCTTCCTGGATATCGGATTTACCTCATTTGCATGGTTTTCACCTGCAAATGGGGTAATTTGCATACGGGTGCTGGGAACGTGCAGAACTAGTGCAAGAGCGCTCATGCACGTCAAACGAGCATGTATGTGGATTGCTTGGCCGCCATATTGCCAACATTACCTCTTACACTAGTCATGCACGCCATGCAAGCTTTTGAGAATCCGGGTGTCTACGTTTTTTACAATTATCTGGCAGTATGTTAGATTAAAGTTCAACATCAAGCTAAGCTATATGAGATTATACTGTAGAGAGTTTTCCTGTCTAGAGTTTTGCAACATGATGCCTTAATAAAGAGAATTTGCCTCTAACTGAAGCTTTTAAGCTGCCCATCTGATATATGAAACTAAGTTATACACATTTGTATCAAAATTAGTATGGATTCGTACAATAATTTGCTATGTTATATTATATGCATTAAGCAAGCATGCATTTAATGGGGTGGCCATGGTGGTGCAGCGGTTAGCGTTGCCGCCTCACAGCAAGAGGTTCTCTGGTTCAATTATCAGCTGGGGTGCCTTCTGTGTGGAGTCTGCATGTCCTCCCTGTGGTTGTGTGGGTTTTCGTCCGGGTGCTCCAGTCTCCTCCCACATCCCAAAGACATGCTGTAGGTGGATTGTACACTCTAAATTGGCCCTCGGCATGAGATAGAGTGTGTGTGTGTGTGTGTGTGTGTGTGTGTGTGTGTGTGTGTGTGTGTGTGTGTGTGTGTGTGTGTGTGTGCCTTCCATGGAAGGTTGGGTGTTGGGCTGGCAACTCGACACTGTAAAACTCCACTGCCAATCATGAGCAGACAGGCGATCTTCTGTGGCAACCCCCTTAACCGGGAAAAGCCAAAAGAAGAAGAAGCATGCATTTAATCTCCATTTTGAAGTTGATAACAAAGATGCTTGAAGACTGATTTTAAGGTATAATAGAAAATTGTATGGAAATGATCTAGGTTCTATTTTAATTTAATTGCATATCTATGTAAGGATTTAGACAAATTGAAAACATCAGTGCTAGACCAAAATTTGTGTGGTCCTTAGCAAGAGGTAAAGCCTTTGAAGTATGAACAATGTGGTATGGGGAAACTGCTAATATGCTTCTGTTAAATTTTATAATAGTTCTGATTCTATCCTCTATAAAGTACAGAAGACCATACTTATCAAATAGAGAACTCGGCAATAAATTCCAATTGCCAACTAAAAGAAAGTCATGGTTTTATAGGATAACAAAGTTTAGAAAAAATCATGGAGAAAGCCTGATGTGTCAGTGCAGGGCACATACACTAAGGCTACAATAAGGAGATGAATTGTAAGAAAACTGACGTTCAAAGATAATGTAACTCTTTTCACTATCTAAGTGATCTTGTATTATTTTGAATGGAAGTATTTCTTAATCAGAATGGTCACTCCACAAATATTATGTAATGTTGAGGCCTTCAAGGCATATAGGTATGATACTCTTTTCCTTTTATAAGCAATGAATTTTCAAACTGAAACACACATCTCTGCCGCGTTATAAAGCTACTGTAAGACAGGCGCCAAAAAGTGTTCTTTTTGCAGTCACTTGGATCGCATTTATTTTCAAAGATTTTTTTTTGAGACATCATATTTACGAACTATGACATGTTATTTAATCATATATAATTAAGATGAAAATAGAGGACGCTTACCTAAACACTCTGGATCAAAGGGGCATGAGAAACCTTTACAACTTAAATATCTGTCCCATAAGACAGCGCACTGAAAAGCCATGTGATGTTACTCTTGCATTTCTTGATGGCAGTGTCTGGAATTACTCAACAATGGCTAGCACCCCAAACATTGAACCTAATCCAGTAACCTCCTTAACAGGTTTGCTGATTACATTGTAATTGCACCTAATGAGCAAGAACACCCCTTACACTCAATGAACCTTCCATTAAGTCACACACACCTTTCCCACAACTATTAGAACGTGAATATTAAATATTGGAAGCATTCCTGCTCACCCACAACACAGACATCACAGCAACAAAAGAATCCCAGATTATAAATGATATCCTCCATCTCCACAGCCAGACTACCTGGCACAATTATATATTTTAACTGCAGAACAAAGAACAGATCACATGGAAGGACGCTCAATCTTTACAAATAAAAGCCCTACGACAACTCCATTTCAGGTCATGACCAAAATTGCCTACCAAATTACATTTCATTCAAATTGCTATAGTTTACCTGCCCAATCCTGCTACCTAACTAAAGATAGACATATTAGTAATCCAGTAAAAAAGCAAAGAGCGACCAGACCACAGCTAATAAAATCAAGCCAAGTTTTATTCTAGGAAATACAAATTTGTATTTCCTGGAATAAAACTTGGCTTGATTTTATTAGCTGTGATCTGGTCGCTCTTTGCTTTTTTACTGGATTTCTTATATTTTGATTGACCAGTTTGCACACACCACATTTCTGTTTTGGATTATAGACATATTAGTCTCAACTCTTAAAAATTCAGCCTCCAACATCCAATATTTTCTTCTTTTAGGGGAGTTAAACTAAACCCCCTCAACCAAGGCAGTCACAATTTCAATGAATAATTATCTGACCGTAGTATGTTTCAATTAGTATTTGAAGCAACTAGACCTAACCTTACAAATTGTAATCATTCACTACTGAGTCTACTAATAACTAATTTTCCAGGCAAAATCAACAAAATTTTAGCTCTTTTTCTCCTAGTATGTGAGCACTGCCTATCACATTCCAAATTCACAAACTTGAAATTCCTACAGGGTTTATTAAAATATAATTCAGATCATAATCAACAAAACTTTTCAAGAAGCTCCATACCTATTTTTTTCAAATTGACTTGACTTTTTTCTTAACTTTTCAAGATGCAGTGCCTTAGCCAGCATTTTTACATATATCTTAGTCTCACTATAATACAACTGCTTTCCAATAGTGACATATTTTTTTTACAAATCAAACCAAAACAGATGGATGGACAAAGGAATAAATAGTCTTCACTATTCAGGCAACCAAAGCAATTTTGGAAACAGATTAATAAATTCACAGGCAGAACTATTCACCTGCTAATGCACCACTCTGCTCCTCCAGTGGTGTAATTTTAACTGAAAACTTCCTTATAGAATTTAGTCAACTTCCTATTCCCCAACATTTAATGCCAATGTTTTCCCCTGTTCCAAATCCTGCAGAATATGCCCCACTATTTTTTTAAACATAAAATGCTACTGTTATAGAAAATTTAAATAGAAAAAAAATAATTCCCTCAGATGCTCTGAATGTGAGCAGGCGACCTTCACTTACCATTCATAAAAGCATACTCTGATTGTGCTATTGTCATCTTAAAACATATCTGTAACTTGCCTGTGTGTCACAATACGTTCCATGATAATTGGAAAAATCTCATTATCTGTCCTGTTCGAAAAATTCCAAATCATAATTCTGTCTCTAATTACATACCAATATCTATTCTCCCAACACGAGACTTTGTGTCAAGCTGTACAATAACCACAGCCTTCATGATCTTTAACAGGCCTAATATAAACAAAGGCAAATTAACTGGGCACTCTTTATTGATCTGACCAATTCCTTTTATCTTGTGGGCCACCAACTCCTGCAAGTCTCCCTACTTCCAAGTGGCCTAATTCCCAAGGTGACTGCATGGCTTCAAATAATTTTTTCTACCAGCAGATTTGTTGTTAGAAATTTTTCATAGATTCATAGGTAAGTACTAGGCTAGCTTCACTTGTGGGCCATTTTAAGTCTAGCTAGTTCTTCCCAAATGTAAGAATCTAACTCTGTACCTTGTGTTGTGAGGAAAACACCTTAACCATTCTGCCAACCCCAACCCATGTGATGTGTTTACAAACATCTAAGATAGTTCCTCTTTCCAAAGGCAACCTTCAGGTTTTTTATCCTAGCCTCTCCTCTCTTTTATTTTCTCTATCTGTGAAAAACTCCCCTTAATCCAACTCCATATTCCCAAATTGGTATACTCAGTAAGAACTAAATGAAACCTCCAGCCAAGCTACAACTTCCACTGACTGACCTCTCAAACCTCTTGTACCAGAGGCACATTAGAGATATGAAAATGACCGTTATGAACATCAGGTGCTTCAGCTATACAGCAATACTCAATGCCCATGACTTATTTCTTTTTACGTCACTTCAAAGGACAATTTCAGGCCAATAAAGCCAACCCTCACTAGCTATGGATATGCATATTTTGGCCCTGTTATGACCTCATTAACACAACACAAGCAAAGTGTTCGACTAAGTGTAAGAAACACAGGGCTATTATACCCAGCTGATGTCTATTACCCTTAGGGTAACTGCAAGATATCCCAACTAACAAACTAAAACAAAGAGTGAGAAGGTCACACAAAGAATGTAGAATAGTATTACAAATGAATTACAAATGATTTCTATTTGGTGGACAAAATAACAAGTTATGTTTTACATACATATATATATATATATGTGTGTATATATATATATATATATATATATATATATATATATATATATATATATATATATATGTGTGTGTGTGTGTGTGTGTGTATGTGTATGTATATGTAAATACATATATATGTATGGATCTATAATATACCAGTTTTGACAGAAGTCCCATTGCTTCCACTGCAGCTGTATTCATCACCTAATCCAGTTTTGCAGGCCCACCCCATTTTGCCTCAAGTATGCATAACTCCCTTCAACCATCATTGATATTGGTATAAGTCCAACTTTGTAAACACTGCAAACAAAATCCTAGATGAGTATTCAGCTCCTTCACTTCAATGAGTAACCAGCATTAGGGGAGGAAAGGAGGAGGTGCAAAACCCTAGACAGATTCAGCAAAAGGTAGGACTCCAGTGTTGCCCATTTTCATCTGATTCAACTGATTGTTCTTGGATCTGACTGGGATCTGTTCTTGGCACCTCCAAATGCATGGATCCAGGGCTCTGACTCCTCCTGTACCCATAATTCTCCACCACTTTGTGCGATTCAAGAGGCTCAGATCTCTGCTCTTCATGGCAATAAGTCAACAGATTTTTTTTCACTTTCTTCAGCTTTTAGCTTAGGCTAAGTTTTTTTACCTTCCCCTACCCTTGATTTTTCACTTATACACACACACACACATATATATATATATATATATATATATATATATATATATATATATATATATATATATATATATAAACTTATAAACTTTCTCTTTTCTATCATCTAGTTTAGTTTTGTGCTATACTAGACAGAGCCCCTTTTTGTGCTTAAAACTTGTAGAAGTTCGGTAATGTTTTTCTCCATTGTAGAATATCTAGTAGTGTTGGTGCGTATAGTGTATTCCTGTGCAGTGCAGTTGATTTGTTTTCCTGTCATGTCTGTCAAGAGCTCCAAAAACTACTCTAAGTGTGGCCATAAAATCCCCTTGCAGGACCGCCATACCTTATGTGTAAATTGTTTGGGGGCAGCCCATCTCAACATTAATTGTTTAGCCTCTAATTCCTTTGGGCACAAGGCTCTACAGAGCTGTATGAACAAATTGGTTCTAAAAGGTTTGTTCCCTGCTCAGTACAGGCTGTCTCTGTCATCTGTATCTTTCTCTAAGGTGGTTAACAAGTCTGGTTAGAAGGAGAAAGACAAAGAGGAGCAAAAAGTTCAGGGGAAGCAAGACTCCTGAGAAGAGTGCTGAAAAAACATGATCCTACAGTTCTCCTGGGTCCGACACCAAAAATGGCGAAGCCATCAGATCTTAAGTCAGGTTGGATCCAATCTCCTTCACCTCCATTACTATTGTCTCTGGAAAAGTTTAGTCCAAGGTTCCATTCTCCCACCCTGCAGGAAAAAGACCATTGAGGGCTTCTTTGGGAGCCTCTTCCTTGAGATCTGCCTATAAATTGAGGAGCTTTACCAAAGCCGATGTCCACAGCATGAAGCAGAGATTTCTTAGACAGCAGATTCACTTGGGGATCATCCCAGCATTGTCTCCATAGATTGACCCAAGAAAACATAGCATGACGTCTCCTCTCAGGAACCTCATGTCAATCCAATTGATGGATCAGCATCCCATGGATCTGAACGTAACTGGTGCATCTGTGTCTGTGCTAATAGACTTTACTTCTTCGACTCTAACCTTTCTTCACTTTCTTTTGACACCAACCTTGTCACATTAGAATGAGAGTCGGAGCTGAAGTGCTGGATCCAGAGCCTCAGAGTACAGATTGGTTTCAAAAATTTCAGATCTGCCTCTACCTTTCCGGGTGTTGGCCCTGGATAGCTGAGCTCCACTGTTGGCTTTGTATCTAGGATGGGTCATCAGTGTCAGTGGAGTTCTGTCCATCCCAACTCCTCAAGAATCCTTCTTAATCCAGATTACTGGCTCAGCATTTGGAGCCTTTAAGAGTGTTCTCACTACCAGAGAAGGGCTGCCTCCTTCATGCACAAATCCATCTCGACCTCTTTCTTTTCCTGCCTTGACCTCCACACCTTCAGATTGACAAGGACAGTCAGCTTCTGAAAGTCTAGGAGAAGTGTTCACTCTGAAATCAGAGTTTGATTTAGGTCCATCATCCAAAACTCTCCAGTGTTGGCTTCATACAAAACAGACTTGTAAAAGGAAACATATGGCTTCATTGCCTGAATTCATCATGGACAACACAGATTTGTATGAAGGGGAAGGTTCCCCTAGGTCTTCCTTTGGACATGTTACTTTTGGTGAAGTCCTGGAACTGATGAAACAGAAGGAGATTTGGTCCACCAATACCCTGTCCCCAGAAAAATCCGTGTTCTTGGAGGCTTTTGGAGCTAGCTCTTCTTCCGCCTGGGTGGTCCCTCCTACTGAAGTCCTCATTGATTTGATGGCTCAGTGAACTTGGTAAGAACCTGGCACAGTGGAGCCAATACCAAAAACACCTGACAAAATCTTGGCAGCTCCTAAAGATAGGACACATTGCAGTAAAGGTCCCCCAGTAGATGCTATGGTTGTAGCGGAGTCCACTAAAAAAGAACTGCCTAACAGGGAACTTAGGGCTCTGGACAGATTTGGAAAATGGACTTATGCTTCAGTGACCTTCCCCTTAGAATGCTGAACTACCTGGCTCATGTCACATGCTACCAGACAGAGACCCAAGAGATTACCAATTCTTTCTCTAGTAACTTGCTAGTGGCTACACAGAAAATTTGTGGAATCCCAGCTAACTACCTTAGACTCTGTTTTCAATGTCTCCATGCATCTGCTTTCAAACACAGCTGATGGAGTGGCTAAAGTGGCAGGCACTGGTATAAACATATGCTGTCATGCCTAGATGCGATTGTGTAATTTTATGGTAGGTTTTAAGATGTCCTTCTTTAATGCCTCTTTTGATGGTTCCACTCTCTTTTGACCAAAGGTTGAGGACAGACTAACCAGGAGCGTGCAGGATGGTAAGACCCTGTTTGCCACTGGGAATTTGGTTCTCCACTCCTCAAAAGATCTTTTCAAGGTCAGTGAGGAGGAAAGAAGATGTGGTTCAGAAAATCTCAGGGTTTTAACTAAGATGCTTCCTTGTACAGATCCCCCCTTGGCAAAAGGGTTGCTGGTTTTAATGGATGTCACCCTACAGGCTGAAGCAGTCTGCAAAACCAAGGATTTTGTGGACCCTTTCCTGAGAAACCCTTCCAGTGCTCCTGAAGGGTTGCCCAATGGATGCACTGTGGAGGCAGTCAGGGGGTGCTTATTCTTGTGCCAACAAACCTGGCAGAACATCATCTCAGACATATGGGTGCTGTGTATAATCACCAGTGGATACACAGTTGCTTCCCTTTACCCTCCCAAACCAAGAAAAAAGGATTCCCCTAGTGCCATCCTACCAAATAGAAACAGCCACAACAGAAGTAAAAAAACTGTTAGAAAAATCAGCCATTCAACATGTTACACTGGACCAGAGATGATCCAGAGTGTACTCCAGGTTCTTTTTAATTCCAAAAATAGACATGGGACTTAAGGCTTATTCTGGACCTCAGTTATTTTAACCAGTTTGAGAAGCAGACAAAATTCTGGATGGTCACGGTTAAGTCCATTCTGCTGCTACTCAGGAAGGATGACTGGATGCGCGCTCTAGCTCTCCAGGATATCATGTAAAGATAAACAAGCATTCGAGGAGATTCCATTTCAGGCTGAGAGCCAATTGTTATAAATTCAGAGCTCTTCCCTTTGGTCTTATCACAGCCCCCCGAATACTCACCAGATGAATGGCAGTAGACACAGCCTATCTCAGATTGCAAGGATTTCAGGTTTTCTCTATTTGGATGATTAGATGTTACTGCTCCGACCAAGGATCTACTGATCTAAAGGAGGCACACTTTACTCCTATTACTTCATACCTTGGGTGTAATAGTCATCATCCTAAAGAGTCAACTAAATTCCAATTAGTCACAAATTCACTGGATGCCATCTAGGCACACTGAATCAGTTAGCTGTCTTTTCTTACCACATTCCAGGATCCTTTCATTTCAAAATGTAGTAAATCAGGTCTTGTCACATTCCTCCCTGCCAGAAAGACTTATTCTAAAACTACTAGGTCTTATGGCCTCAGCAATCAGTCTGGATCCCTTTTCTCATTTATACATGAGAGACCTTCAATGGACTCTGTTACTTCAATGGTCCCAACTATGTCATCCATTGTGTATACCCACCAGACTAACTCCAGTAACCAGAACTCATATCAGCTGTTGGGTATCAGTTTTATTTGGGGACCATCTGATCTGTCTTCCACCTCCCACATTTGTGGAAACCATGGATGCTTTTGTTTTATGGTGTATGTGTGTGTGTGTGTGTGTGGGGGGGGGGGGGGCATTATGGAGGGAAGACTATTCAAGATACCTGAACTCACTTAGAGGTCAATCTTCTCATCAATGTTCTGTAGATGAGAGCAGTCTTATTAGCACTGCAGACATTTCCAGACTCGCTACCGGAAGGTGTGATCTCCATTCAGAAGCACAATATGTTGTTAGTCTGGTAAATCAACAAACAAGGGGGAACCACATCCTATCCCCTCTGTTGAGAAGCCATGAGAGTTTGGCAATGGGTGATGTCTTTTGTAACATTGCACATACCTGGGACTTCCAATGTGTTAGTGGACAAACCAAGCAGAAACATTCTTCTGCCTCACGAATGGTCCATGAAGCAGTCAGTGACAAACAAAATTTTCCTGGAACTGATGAAACTGAAAGAGATTTGGTCCACCAATACACTGTCCCCAGAAAAATCTGTGTTCTTGGAGGCTTTCGGAGCTAGCTCTTCTTCCGCCTGGGTGGTCCCTCCTACTGATTTCCTCATTGATTTGATGGCTCAGTGAGCTTGGTAAGAACCTGACACAGTGGAGCCAATACCAAAAACACCTGACAAAATCTTGGCAGCTCCTAAGGCTAGGACACATTGCAGTAAAGGTCCCCCGGTAGATGCTATGGTCATAGCGGAGTCCACTAAAAAATAACTGCTTAAAGAGCGTACATCTGTTCATCCTCCTAACAGGGAACTTAGGGCTCTGGACAGATGTAGAAAATGGACTTATGCTTCAGTGACCTTCCCCTTAGAATGCTGAACTACCTGGCTCATGTCACATGCTACCAGACAGAGACCCAAGAGATTACCAATTCTTTCTCTAGTAACTTGCCAGTGGCTACACAGAAAATGTGGAATCCCAGCTATCTACCCTAGACTCTATTTCCAATGTCTCCATGCATCTGCTTTCAAACACAGCTGATGGAGTGGCTAAAGTGGCAGGCACTGGTATAAACATATGCTGTCATGCCTAGATGCAATTGTGTAATTTTATGGTAGGCTTTAAGATGTCCTTCCTTAATGCCTCTTTTGATGGTTCCACTCTCTTTTGACCAAAGGTTGAGGACACACTAACCAGGAGTGAGCAGGATGGTAAGACCCTGTCTGCCACTGGGAATTTGCTTCTCCACTCCTCAAAGGATCTTTTCAAGGTTAGTGAGGAGGAAAGAAGATGTGGTTCAGAAAATCTCAGGGTTTTAACCAAGATGCTTCCTTGTACAGATCCCCCTTTGGCAAAATGGTTGGTGGTTTTAATGGATGTCACCCTAGAGGCTGTAGCAGTCTGCAAAACCAAGGATTTTGTGGACCCTTTTCTGAGAAACCCTTCCAGTGCTCCTGAAGGGTTGCCCAACGGATGCACTCTGGAGGCAGTCAGGGGGTGCTTATTCTTGTACCAACAATCCTGGCAGAACATCACCTCAGACATATGGGTGCTGTGTATAATAACCAGAGGATACACAGTTGCTTCCCTTTACCCTCCCAAACCAAGAAAAATGGATTCCCTTAGTGCCATCCTACCAAATAGAAACAGCCACAGCAGAAGTCAAAAAAACTGTTAGAAAAACAAGCCATTCAACCTGTTACACTGGACCAGAGATGATCCAGAGTGTACTCCCAGTTCTTTTTAGTTCCAAAAATAGACATGGGACTTAAGGCTTATTCTGGGCCTCAGTTATTTTAACCAATTTGAGAAGCAGACAAAATTCTGGATGGTCACGGTTAAGTCCATTCTGCTGCTACTCAGGAAGGATGACTGGATGTGCTCTCTAGCTCTCCAGGATATCATGTAAAGATAAACAAGCATTCGAGGAGATTCCATTTCAGGCTGAGAGCCAATTGTTATAAATTCAGAGCTCTGCCCTTTGGCCTTACCACAGCCCCCCAAATGCTCATCAGATGAATGGCAGTAGTCACAGCCTATCTCAGATTGCAAGGATTTCAGGTTTTCTCTACTTGGATGATTAGATGTTACTGCTCCGACCAAGGATCTATTGATCCAAAGGAGGCACACTTTACTCCTGTTACTTTACAACTTGGGTGTAATAGTCATCATACTAAAGAGTCAACTAAATTCCAATTAGTCACAAATTCACTGGATGCCATCTAGGCACACTGAATCAGTTGGCTATCTTACCACGTTCCAGGATCCTTTCATTTCAAAATGTAGTAAATCAGGTCTTTTCACATTTCTCCCTGCCAGAAAGACTTATTCTAAAACTACTAGGTCTTATGGCCTCAGCAATCAGTCTGGATCCCTTTTCTCATTTATACATGAGAGCCCTTCAATGGACTCCGTTACTTCAATGGTCCCAACTATGTCATCCATTGTGTATACCCACCAGACTAACTCCAGTAACCAGAACTCATATCAGCTGTTGGGAATCAGTTTTATTTGAGGACCATCTGATCTGTCTCTCACCTTCCACATCTGTGGTAACCATGGATGCTTTTGTTTTATGGTGTGTGTGTGTGTGTGTGTGTGTGTGGGGGGCATTATGGAGGGAAGACTATTCAAGATACCTGAACTCACTTAGAGGTCAATCTTCACATCAACATTCTGGAGATGAGAGCAGTCTTATTAGCACTGCAGACATTTCCAGACTCGCTACTGGAAGGTGTGATCTCCATTCAGAAGCACAATATGTTGGTAGTCTGGTAGATCAACAAACAAGGGGGAACCACATTGTATCTTCTCTGTTGAGAAGCCATGAGAGTTTGGCAATGGGTGATGTCTTTTGTAACATTGCACATACCTGGGACTTCCAATGTGTTAGTGGACAAACCAAGCAGAAACATTCTTCTGCCTCACAAGTGGTCCATGAAGCAATCAGTGACAAACAAAATTTTCCAGGAACTGATGAAACAGAAGGAGATTTGGTCCATCAATACACTGTCCCCAGAAAAATCTGTGTTCTTGGAGGCTTTCGGAGCTAGCTCTTCTTCCGCCTGGGTGGTCCCTCCTACTGAAGTCCTCATTGATTTGATGGCTCAGTGAGATTGGTAAGAACCTGACACAGTGGAGCCAATACCAAAAACACCTGACAACATCTTGGCAGCTCCTAAAGATAGGACACATTGCAGGAAAGGTCCCCCGGTAGATGCTATGGTCATAGCGGAGTCCAGTAAAAAAGAACTGTCTAAAGAGAGTACATCTGTTCATTCCCCTAACCGGGAACGTAGGGTTCTGGACAGATTTGGAAAATGGACTTATGCTTCAGTGACCTTCCCCTTAGAATGCTGAACTACCTGGCTCATGTCACATGCTACCAGACAGGACCCAAGAGATTACCAATTCTTTCTCTAGTAACTTGCCAGTGGCTACACAGAAAAATGTGGAATCCCAGCTATCTACCCTAGACTCTTTTTCCAATGTCTCCATGCATCTGCTTTCAAACACAGCTGATGGAGTGGCTAAAGTGGCAGGCACTGGTATAAACATATGCTGTCATGCCTAGATGTGATTGTGTAATTTTATGGTAGGCTTTAAGATGTCCTTCCTTAATGCCTCTTTTGATGGTTCCACTCTCTTTTGACCAAAGGTTGAGGACACACTAACCAGGAGTGAGCAGGATGGTAAGACCCTGTCTGCCACTGGGAATTTGGTTCTACACTCCTCAAAAGATCTTTTCAAGGTCAGTGAGGAGGAAAGAAGATGTGGTTCAGAAAATCTCAGGGTTTTAACCAAGATGCTTCCTTGTACAGATCCCCCTTTGGCAAAAGGGTTGGCGGTTTTAATGGATGTCACCCTAGAGGCTGAAGCAATCTGCAAAACCAAGGATTTTGTGGACCCTTTCCTGAGAAGCCCTTCCAGTGCTCCTGAAGGGTTGCCCAACTGATGCACTCTGGAGGCAGTCAGGGGGTGCTTATTCTTGTACCAACAAACCTGGCAGAACATCACCTCAGACATATGGGTGCTGTGTATAATCACCAGAGGATACACAGTTGCTTCCCTTTACCCATCCAAACCAAGAAAAAGGGATTCCCCTAGTGCCATCCTACCAAATAGAAACAGCCACAGCAGAAGTAAAAAAACTGTTAGAAAAACAAGCCATCCAACCTGTTACACTGGACCAAAGAGGATCCAGAGTGTACTCCGGGTTCTTTTTAGTTCCAAAACTAGACATGGGACTTAAGGCTTATTCTGGACCTCAGTTATTTTAACCAGTTTGAGAAGCAGACAAAATTCTGGATGGTCACGGTTAAGTCCATTCTGCTGCTACTCAGGAAGGATGACTGGATGTGCTCTCTAGCTCTCCAGGATATCATGTAAAGATAAACAAGCATTCAAGGAGATTCCATTTCAGGCTGAGAGACAATTGTTATAAATTCAGAGCTCTGCCCTTTGGCCTTACCACAGTCCCCTGAATACTCACCAGATGAATGGCAGTAGTCACAGCCTATCTCAGATTGCAAGGATTTCAGGTTTTCCCTACTTGGATGATTAGATGTTACTGCTCCGACCAAGGATCTACTGATCCAAAGGAGGCACACTTTACTCCCTGTTACTTCACAACTTGGGTGTAATAGTCAACATCTGAAAGAGTCAACTAAATCCCAATTAGTCACAAATTCACTGGATGCCATCTAGGCACACTGAATCAGTTGGCTATCTTACCACATTCCAGGATCCTTTCATTTCAAAATGTAGTAAAACAGATCTTGTCACATTCCTCCCTGCCAGAAAGACTTATTCTAAAACTACTAGGTCTTATGGCCTCAGCAATCAGTCTGGATCCCTTTTCTCATTTATACATGAGAGCCCTTCAATGGACTCCATTATTTCAATGGTCCCAACTATGTCATCCATTGTGTTTACCCACCAGACTAACTCCAGTAACCAGAACTCTTATCAGCTGTTGGGTATCAGTTTTATTCGAGGACCATCTGATCTGTCTTCCACCTCCCACATCTGTGGTAACCATGGATGCTTTTGTTTTATGGTGTGGGGAAGCATTATGGAGGGAAGACTATTCAAGATACCTGAACTCACTTAGAGGTCAATCTTCACATCAACATTCTGGAGATGAGAGCAGTCTTATTAGCACTGCAGACATTTCCAGACTCGCTACTGGAAGGTGTGATCTCCATTCAGAAGCACAATATGTTGGTAGTCTGGTAGATCAACAAACAAGAGGGAGCCACATCGTATCCTCTCTGTTGAGAAGCCATGAGAGTTTGGCAATGGGTGATGTCTTTTGTAACATTGCACATACCTGGGACTTCCAATGTGTTAGTGGACAAACCAAGCAGAAACATTCTTCTGCCTCATGATTGGTCCATGAAGCAGTCAGTGACAAACAAAATTTTCCATCACTGGGGCCAACTGTACTGCAACCTCTTTGCATCTCACCTGAACAAGTGCAGCAGTTACTTTGCCCTCATCCCTCCTCAGGGTCAGTCAATGAAGGACTCTCTGGTCCACAATTGGCCCTTAGTTTTTCTGTGTACCTTTCCCCATTACCCTTGTTCACAAAGTTCATGCAGAAAGCCAGGAGGTGTAAGGCAAAAGTAATCCTCATTGCTCCTTATTGGCCCTGACAGGTCTGTTTTTCCATTTCTTTTGCTTCATCATCTGTGTCCTCCCTGGACACTGGCTCACAGCCCAGGCCCTACTATCTCACCCATACATTTATCATCTCCTGGATCTAGACACCCTGAATCTGACCACTTGGTTACTCCAATTTTAATAAAGGCCAGAGATGCCAGGATTTCAGAAGGAGTAGTTCATATTCTACCAGCTTCTCACAAATCTAGTACCTGGAAGGTTTATTGAAGTAAGTGGAAAAGATTTTCATTCTGTGCCATAGAAGAGGAACTGAATCCCTTTTCTGGTTCTCTCCCTCCAATTTTGGATTTCTTTCCAGAATTGTTTCATAAAGGTTCCAATTTCTCGACCATAAAAGTCTAATTACCAGCAATTTCAAATTTTCACATTGGCCATAATCAGACACTGATAGCCTCTTTAAAAGTTTATTAAGCTTTTCTCTAGGGAACCTTCCTTCTCAGGCCTCCCATCAGAGATCCTGTTCCACCTTGCGGTAATATTGCAAGCCCTTATACAATCTCCTTTTGAACAAGCTTCCTCAACAGATGTTAAGTTCTTAACCTGGAAAACAATCTTCTTGCTGGTGTTCACTTCAGCCAAAAGAATCTCAGAATTACTGGCTCTTTCTGGGAAATCCTCTTATCTGATATTTCATAAGGATAGAGTCTTCTTAAAACCAAATCCTTCCTTTATTCCTAAGTTGGCATCCAAATCTAAAATAAATAAATCCACAAAACTTCCAGCATTCATTCCAAAGTTATCTAACAAAGCAGAATATATACTACATCTGCTTGATGTACATAGGTTACTTAGGTTTCATTCCACAGGGTAAAAGACTTCAGAAAATCAGAACATTTTTTTGTTGCCTTCTCTAAAGTCAAACTGTGTTACGATGTGTCCAAGTTTACCCTGTTTAGATAGCTGACAAACTGCATTTTATTTGTTCATGATAAAATGTGGTTCCCATTATCTCAAAAAAAAAACAGCTCATTCAACAAGGTCAGTGGCAACTTTCACAGTTTTTCAACAAAATTTGCTCTTTGATGACATTTGTGCTGTTGCTGCAGCATGGTCAGTCATTCACACCTTTGTGTCCCATTATGAACTGAATGTACAGTCCAGATCATACTCCTTTGGCTCTGCTGTGCTCAGGAATATCCTTCCTTCATGCTTCCCAGGAAATCAGCAGCTTGAGAATCTGTGTTGTCCGATTTTTGTCTGGTTCAATATCCCTCCCTCCTTATTCCCTTCCAAATTGTCACTTATGGTATCTTGAAGAATGGGTAGTACTCTCAGGAGTCTTGCAAACATCAGCCTCATCTGGTTGCTTCTCCTTCCAGTATTTAGATACCTTTTTGTTATGCCTGGTTTAAGCATAGTTTTCAATATATATCACATAGCTTGGTGGGCAAACGTGATCTGAGGTATTTAGGGAGAGACAGAGGGAGACTATGGGTAGGGAAGGAGTCAGAGCCCTACATCCACACATTTTAAGGTACCTAGACTGAATCTGAGACCTATCAATTCAACCAGCCAAAAATAGGACAACACAGATCTGTTGTTATGGTGATCATATTACTTTAATTTATCTTCAGACTACCTGAGGTCACTGTACAGATACCTGTGGAATTTAGCATCTGAGGAAGCCCACTATTGCTATACAAATATCATCATTACATTGCTTCATCTTTTTATAAAGTCATTCCAGTGGGATTCACCCCACGAAACATATAATACTGAGTGATTTTAAAATTAATCATCTTTGACAGTTCTGTTAATGCTATAAAATTATACCATCTCACTTAACTAAACCCTATTTCAATTTGCTACAAAGAAAAATGTAATACGGGAACCACTGTTGACTGGATTCTTACATCTTCCCCAAATAAAATTTCCATCTCTGGAATACTAGCAGACTGTTTAAGTGATCATCTCCCTATTTTTATACACACAAATCCCAATGCCGAAAAAAGCAGGACCCAGTAGCCTGGATTCGAATGATTATTTCAAGTTAGTTTAATATAAAATCAGAACAAAGTATACATAAAGCGCTTTAAATCTTCAAAATGTAAAGACTTCTTCAGATGTAACAAAATACAATAAAAATGGTTTAAATACTGGCACTACAAGTCATATGATCCCAGTCACCCAACAGAATTACCAGAAGGTGTAACTTTTAAACAAAATTACGAAACCCGGTACATTGTATCTTTCTGTTGTTTACAAGGGCACATTCCACTCCTCGTGTATGTGTAACAACCATGCATCTTGTGCAGTACTACTTATACTAACGACAACATAACACAAAATGTAAAATGTAAAATTTAAAATAAATATAAATAAATTTCTCTACATTATGTTTTTCTTTAGATATAGCGAATCTTTTATATATGAAACATCTTCTAAAAATCTATGTCTGTTGAAGAACGTGAAATATATGTTAGTAACCTACTACCCTGCATTTTCACACATAGAAACTACTAACCATGTTTGTGTGTGCATGTGTCTATGCATTCGTATGTATACACACAGATTTAATGAATACTGATAGTTCATGGACCTACTGATTTACAATGGCCCGTGTAAAAGACATAAAGGACATAGGTGCATTTTTCTGTTCCATTTAGTTACTACATTCTACTATAAATATTCATTTACCTTTCTAAAGCTTTCAGTTTAAGCACACTAGCAATAGTACATATATATATATATATATATATATATATATATAGATATGTAGATATATAGATATATACATATATAGATATATATAGATATATACATATATAGATATATATAGAGATATATAGATATATACATATATATATATATATATATATATATATATATATATATATATATATATGAATATCTATGGATATATATATAGATATGTATATATATATATATATATATATATATATATATATATATATATATATACATATATGTATATAGATATATATAGATATGTGTATATAGAGTGATATATATATATGTATATAAATATTCATATATATATATATATATATATATATATATATATATATATATATATATAGTGAGGGAGGGAATCACAGGGTCAGACGTATTGCAACAGGTGCCTGGTGACCAAGGCATGGACTGAACACCAGTGTTGATACTGCAGTGCCATACCCCATTCCAAAACACTTTACCCACTAACTACCAGATAGGTGGTTGCCTGACTAACACTGAAGGTGTCAGAAGGGAACATGGGACACAGGTGGATGGTAGCTTCCCCTTTGATATTCACAGTGCCACACTAGTCTTGTAATCTGTCTACATGGTACGTGTAATCACACACGATGTGTCATGTACGGAAATATAGGTCAGTGTTCCCCTGTACTCATCACAATGCCCCATATGGTATGTACCTCACATGACAACTACAGCAAGTGGAAAGGCCACAGACATACCTCACAAAGGGTAATACTGCCTTGAAACACATACCCTATACAGACTGACTCACATAACCACAGCTACAGTGCGTTGTATACCGGCCACCCAGAGGTTACCTCTGCCAAACATACAGAGGTATGCCACACCCATAGCAGTCAGACAACCACCATGTCAACACCTCACAATCCCACTGGGCTACATGGCCTAGGTCGCTAGTCCCCACAACCTCACTAAACAGCACATGCTGGAGGGATAGGCTCCTATTGGCAAATATGCCATACTCTGGAGTAAACCACCCAGCATGAACAAACAAGGCTCCTCAGTAGCAGATGTCAGACATACCCCTGATGATTGTCTGGGGGATAGGAAACACGCCCTGGGAATCACCTCTGTGTATCCAGTTGACAGGAGGAAGTGAAATCTAATTACATGTGTGTCACAGGCCAGGGTAGCATATGGCTAGGCTGCTGTAGGCCCCAGGGACAATAGCTTATTACATACTTATGACACAATGCACACAGACATGTACACAGTGCAATACCTGCTATGTGAGGTGGAATGAGTGTGACAGTGAATGTGTGCAAGGTCTGTGACGGTGTGATAGCTAAGTGTGAGGTTGTTTCTGTCATGGTTGTTTGTGTCCTAAGTGTGAGGCCAGAGAAAGATGTGTCAGTTATTGGGATGCAGACATAGTAGGATGGTATATGCTGTGACGTAGTTCCTTGTGTACAACTGTGGTGTCCCATCATAGGCTGAAGCAATACATGTATGCTCAGTAAATGGTACTGCAGGTGAATCCAGCCGACATTTGAACTGTTGTACCACCTGAAGCTGTAGGCCTAAACAGCACAGTATGGTGTATGTTCACATTCCCTGGTAACACTGTCTTGTGTGTTTCCTGTAGTCTGCACAGATTACATTCCTCAGGCATAGGTATCTGTAAGTCGGGGCACACAGTACTGTAAGGTACATAGCAAATGCTCATCTGTGTTAGCATACATTTGTGTGTTGTATGAATGTCTGATGTGTGTGTATTGATGCCTGTACCATGTCCGCAATCACATGTGTGATGCAGGGTTTGCGTGTGTACCTAGCAACATGTATACTCTGTTACAGCAGTATGCTAGCTATACTAACAACTGTGCACATATGTTAGGTAGGGGTATGGCATCAAGGACTAGGGTGGGTTACTGATTATACTGTAACTGTATTTCACATTCATTGCAATGGGTGACATATTTCTGCATGCATTAGCTTGATATGTACCCCCTGGCAAGGCTGTGCATTGGATCCCAAACAGTGAGCCGAGTACTGGTGTATACTGGTGTGTCATATGGAGTGTGGCAGGCACTGTCAGCCAGTTGTGGGCTGAGCACTGATATGTGGTATTGAATGTGTGTATCCTCTGACAGACGAACAGATGCTATATATGGCAGTTAACTGATATCTATACTGTATAATGTTAAGTGTGCCACATGACTTGCTCACACATATCGTTTACTTGTCTTCCAGGCTTATGGCTCATCACAGGAACCCCTGCTACACAGCTGCAGAGGAACAGGAAATCCACCACAGCCTGGTTCAGCACTATACCCTGCTGTTTTCAAGGGCCAGCCAGCACCACCAGGAGCGTACTGCACTGTGGCAAGAACTTGTTCGTCAGGTAAATGACATAGGCATGCATAACCGGACATATGAGCAGGTATGCCATCACTGCAGTGATTTAATTAGACATGTCCAGCGGCATGCGTCTGATATCCACAGACAACAGCTTGCCACAGGTAGTGGGGTGGCCATACATCCCCCCCTCACCAGACTGGAGGAACTGCTGCTAAGTGTGGTGGCTCCTAGCCTACAGCAACAACAACATCACACATGTGTCATCATGGAGGCCGGAGCCACCCAGCATGGTGACATGGAGCATGCAGGTAAAATGCCCTAGCTGTAGACTACTTTTACCTGTATTGTTAGATTATGCATGTGTGAGATGTGTACTGTGTTTAGCAGTTGTGCTGCCTATTGTGTGCAATACTGATAATTTGAATAGTATCTGTACACCTATGCCTGTTGTTCTACTGTAGTTTAGCACACTCACAGTAGCAATGCCACAGTTGTGGCCACTGACAAACTGTGTTGTATTCTTGCAGGTCCCTTTGGTGTGACAGCAGGGCAGACGTTACATGCTGGTGAGTGTGTTAACACTTTAAACTTGGTATTGAACTGTGCATGTCATAGGTGAGGTGTAGGCCATGTACACATAACACACCTACGCATAATGCATGCTGTGCATGTTTGCTGTCAGACGTGAAACATCTCAGTAATGTCAGTAGCTGCCTCAATCACATGCAATGCACAGAGCATCAGACACAAATGTGGCAACACTGTACTGCACATTGGATAGGCATAGTTGACACACATGTACACAACATAACACATTTGTCATACACAGTGCACCTCAACATGCTACACATAGTGTAACCAGACACCCGCTGCCAGGTCACACTTCAATATCCCACATGTCATTCACACACCACACATACTATACCTGAGGGGTAGGGGCCTAGCATGGGGCTGTGCAACACTCCTCAACACATAACACAGTCATGTTAGGCAATGCTCTCTATTGGACACCTCACACACCCTTGTGCAACATGGCTGTGTAATTGTGAACTTAGCCACGGCACTGCGGTTCAGGTACAGCATGCTAGGCGGTGGTCTAGCACACTTTAGTGACCACATGATGCATGATGATGATGGCTAATGGTACTACACACCATACTGTTACAATGGCCATGTCCAGGATTGGTATCCCATCACATATACATGCACCACTCATCCTGTGTGTGTACATAGCATGCATGTGCTACATGTGTGTCCACAATTATCTGTTACAGACGCAGACACTGCCATCAGACATGGAAATCCATGTGACACACAGATAACACACGCAGCCATGGTATGTATACCTGTGTGTGATGGTGCACAGGACATTGCAGAGCTTATAATACTTGCACAGAAATGTTGTGTCCTTGTACACATTGTGTTCCAGGGTGTAGGCAATCACTGAACATGTACACACATGCACCACAGCCATGTACACTGTCATTAATTATGGCTGTCTACACTCACACTGCATGGACTTGATCAACACTTATTCTGCATGCTGACATGTGTGCATGACTGTTTGCCTTGTGATACTGTCACCCACCTTCAACCAGTATTGAGTATGATTTGGATTTCTGTTGTGTGTGTGTATCTGCTGTAGCGAGGAGTGTGCATGTGTTCCTGTGTTCCTGTGTGCATGTGTTCCTCTGTGCATGTGTGCATGTGTGCATGTGTTCATGTGTGCATGTGTGCATGTGTGCATGTGTGCATGTGCAGACTGTAACATGTGTTTCCTGTCTTCCTCTCACAGGTGCTGAGGTAGGGCTTGGTGAAAGCAGCAGGTGACCTGAAGCCACTGCCACGGATAGTGGTGATGATGACACATGTATTTTGGCACAGGGAGATTTGACAGGGTCTGTTGTTGGTCCACTAATCGACAGTACACAGCATTCAGCCCCATCTATGCGCACATTCATACTGCCATTACATCCCTCACCACCAATGGCCATAGGGGAGGGACAGCATACAGTTGGCATTGACCAGGAGAGTGTGGTACCCATGGCACGTACATCCCCTCACAGCAGCCATAGCCATAGACCCAGAACGGTACCACATAGGCGGAGGTCCAGAGGTTCTCGGGGGAGCACCACTGGACGTATTGCCCCTGGCAGGCATGCCGTCACAGGTATTACGATGACCACTATGTTCTGGGCTGTAATGCAGGCTCAGGCACGTATGGAACGGTACACCAGGCAGGGACTTAGGGCGCAGAGGGCCCATAACACCGCTATCAATGACAGCATCCGTGACCTTGCCGGTGTCATCTGGACATACACCGAGGTCATTGATAGACGTTGGGGGGAGACAATAGATGCCCTCCACAACATGTCTTCCTCAAGCCAGGACCGTGCGGGACAGTTGTGATGTCGACGCGGATGCATGCCAGCAACAGCAACAGCTGGCAGTGGTCGTGGACAGCCCACAGCTCACAGCTGCTCTCGTAGTGGCAGTACCATCCCCAGCAATGCTGGGGCTGGCCTGTCCATTGTCCGTCCCAGTAGACCTCATGTACGTGGCTCTGGCCAGTCCCAGCAGGGACATGGGTCCAGTCGTCATACCTCTACCTCTGATGGCAGTACCCAGTCAGGGTTGGTACCCGATACCATCCGTAGCACCCCTGCCAGGCACAGGTATCGTGCCCATGGCCGGAGACAGTGATCTGTACAGCCAAGCAGGTACAGTCTGTGGCTGTCTCACAAACCACCGTATATGGCAGCCACATGGTGGAGCTGTGTGCATGCAGACACACACATATTAAACAAACAACCAGGGCTCGCACATACACGCACACATTACATCAACATTGGCCCATGCTGTACTGTTGTGTCGTCGTCGTCCCCCCCCCACACACACACAGATATGTCAATTGGATGGGTCAATGTCAGACTCTGGCAAACAACAAAACACCCTGTGCATATGATGATACCTGTGCTGCCTCCTGTCATCTGCATTATCGATGGAGGGACAGGCTAACAGGGTGCTGATGCACAGGGTGACACTATAGCAATGTAGCAATAATAGCTAGTTGTCAACAAGGAAGTCTAACTACATCCTTGTAGGTATATCTGAGCAGACATTATGCATCAAAGCTCTGATTGTCAATGTAGCATTGTTTTCACCACTATTAGGTCTGAGTATGTATTATCCACCCATGTGCCACTTGGCTGATGTGTGATGTGTTGCCAGCATGTGTTAGCGAGTGGACAGTACGTGTGTGATATGTGCAGTACAGATTAGCAAGTGTACATCTGTGAACATGGTGGGTGCGCACTGTCTGGATGCATGTGCATAGTGGACACATGGGACATGTGGCATACCCTGTTGTACACATTACTAACATCCCATTGCATCTTTCAATGGCCAGTATGCATTCTACTACAGTTATGTACTAACATGGGTAGACATGTGTATGATATGGGTTGACACTATGCTGCGGGTGATACCGTTAATATCAGTCAATGATTTGCAGTCTGGTAGTATACACAACCTCAACAGCATGACTAGAAGCAATCATTGGATGATGTCCTGACAAATGTCACAGTAGTAGGGAACCTAGTATCAATTGGATCCTTCCAATGCTACACAATAACACTAACCAGTGGTGATGACTGCCACCCATTACTGTGACCACACCTGTGTGTCATATAGCCCCCTTAGGTACATGCAGACACACTAGGGATGTGTACATCCAAATCTGGGAATGCATGGAATGGCCTACAATGCATTCCCTGGATGGGACGCATATCCTACACAAGGGTATCATACAGACAGATACCTGTTGTGTGATACATGCTGTATAGCAGTAAGCCAACTATGGCATAGTCATCCTCATGTACTATACATACTATCCCATCAGTACCACACTGGTGGTAGCCCTCAACATGTATGTCGGGTACCATTGTGTACATACAGACCCATGTTATATCATGTGTCCCTGGTATCCACATATCCATAGGTATTGTGGAGTCCGAAGGTGTATCACAGAAATTAGAGGCCTGAATGCATATCCACAAGGCAGTCATACACCTATAAAGACTGTCCATTCTTAGCAAACTTTGTTGTGTATGACCATGTCTGACATATGCCCCAAGCATATACCCTCACTCACACTACTCAAGTAACTGTCATGGGTGTGTGTGCCACAGATGACCTTGGCCACAGAACATGACAGTGGACTGCCATGTCACATACATACATATGTGACCTACGATCTGAGTAGCAGCGGCACAACCTGTCAATGGAAACAAATGTATTCATGTAGTATGCAGGCTTCACACCTATGTAGTGATTGAGGGGACATGTACACATTTGCCACACAAATACCTGATGTCTGCAATGCACTTACTGTTGTCATCATACTATGTCATACCATAGTAAAAGCAAAACCTACACCTTGTTGACCAACAGTGACACACACACAGTCAGTATTTGCAGGATTCAAACCCCTACCTAACGATGTTATGATACTAGAGAGAACCGCACTAACACAGTGCGCTATTTGCTTTACTGGCTGGCTTCTCTTCTCCTGCAGTATTTGTAGGATGGTGACATCATCAGACTTTCCAAAGAGGAATGTACCTCTTTTAGTGTGTTTTCACAGTCTCCAAAAAGGGCACTCCTTTCAAAGAGAATTGCACACATACACACACTCACTATTTGCAGGATTCAAACCCCTACCTAACTATGCTATGATACTAAAGAGAGACGCACTAACACGGCGCACTGTTTGCTTTACTGGCTGGCTTCCCTTCTCCTGCAGTATTTGTAGGATGGTGACATCATTAGACTTTCCAAAGAGGAATGTACCTCTTTTAGTGTGTTTTCACAGTCTCCAAAAAGGGCACTCCTTTCAAAGACAGTTGCACACATACACACTCACTGTTTGCAGGATTCAAACCCCTACCTAACTATGTTATGATACTAAAGAGAGAGGTGCACTAACACGGCACACTATTTGCTTTACTGGCTGGTTTCCCTTCTCCTGCAGTATTTGTAGGATGGTGACATCATCAGACATTCCAAAGAGGAATGTACCTCCTTTACTGAGTTTTCCCAGTCTCCAGAATGGGAACACCTCTCAAAGGAAACTGCATACATACACAACACCCCCCTACACACACCTTGCAGGATTCAAACCCCTACTTAACTATGTTATGATACAGGAAAGAGACACATTAACATGGTACGCTATTTGCTTTACTGGCTTGTTTCCCTTCTCCTGCTGTATTTATAGGATGGTGACATCATCAGACTGGACATGGTGATGTGTGTACACTTTGTTTTATGCCATTCCAGGAATGGTCCATGTGGGTCAGCAGGTGTCAACAGCTTGAACATGACCTCAGTATCCTTACCTTGTGTGATCTATCTGTGGACACATTGACATTCCGTCATATGTCAACACATATTTATGCACAGCTTCTTGGTTTTGTGGATACTACATGTGTCTGGGATGTTGATAAAGGGCTATTCAAAGTCTATGTGACACATGTGTAGATGTGTTCATTGATGTATGTCCTGGGTGGCTGCCTTGCAAACAGTCTAGCATGTCTGAGAACCATGATACGCACATGAACATACCACAGTTGGTAGGGTTGTGTGTGTGTCAGCTCCAAATAGCTCTGTTTATGACTGCAACCATGATGGACCCCATGACCTTGCAGATCAGACCTCATAGGCATACTGGACTTGACTTCCCATGGTGTGTTGTGCACCAACACTTGTGGGGAGTGCCATATGTAGCTGTGACACATTCAACGGTTCCACATCCTGTGCAGGGGGTGTGGCTCCGCTGACTGTTCAGGTGCATGATCTGTTTGTTCTGTAATTTGTGCATGATACATATTGGGAATCAATGTATTCCACCTGCTGCCATGCTTTTGGCAGTGGGGGTAGCTGCTCATCCATTCTACATGTGATATCCCCTGGTATGATGATGTGGACTATTGTCAGTGGGGGATGGGTATGTACATATGGGCCTGTCTGTCATGATGTCGGCATTGACACTCAGGTATAGTTGGCCCTGACTCAGAACATATATGTGTGTACATTGATATTTATGACATAGCTGAAGGAGGTGTCATGATTCAGTCTGGACTCTTTCTCAGCTTCTCTTTACAAAACGCTAACGAACATGAGCACTAATCCCTGTTATACTCTTTTACACGCTTAACACCCTACTGATGCTTCGTGATCAGGCTACAGAGTATGTCATAATAATATCCTGGCATGTCCTGGGGTCGGTTTTGTGTGTACTTTTCAGTCCAGCTGGTGGATATTGTGATATTGACACAATGTCACATCTGCCTCATGTACACAGACAACCCTCTCCTCCTCCCAACAAACTCAGATATATGTGTGAGATGCACTTATTATTATTATTATTATTATTTAAATTTGTTGACCGGGAGTGTCCGACTGGACGTGGGTCCATTTTCAGAGGAGGCCCGGGGAGAAAAGCTCCACAGTAAAATAAACAGACAGTAGTTACATTGGATTACATAGCGATTAACAATTTAACATAGAAATTACTTACAACATATTTACAGATGAAGAACATAGTACATCAGTAGACAACGAGAATCTTTATCTGTGAAGTACATAACAGGCATTAACAAATGTAACAATGAGAAGTTCCTGCTGTATAATAAGTACTAGGCTTATGAGCATCTGAGCTTGCTATCATTAAGGTAGTTAGTGGAGGTGAAAGAAAGGTAGTAGTTGGATGGGGTGGATGATATTAGAGTGGGAGTTGCAAGGGCATAGCCAGCATGTTTTTAGGTGCGCTTTTAATAAAGTTTTGAAGTTGGTGCATGATGGTATGGAGGTAATTGTGGGTGGGAGTGAGTTCCATAATTTGGCTATGGCGCAAGAGAATAGTGCTTCACCAGCAGAGTTATTGGCTTTAGTGATCTGCAAGTGATTTTTGTTGCTGGATCTTAGTGGTCTGGTGGTGCGATAGGGTTGAAGTAGATTCTGGAGGGATGGGACATTTAGTGGATGGTTTACTAGTTTGTGGGTGAGTGAGAGTTAATACCACTGAAGGAGTTGAGGGAGTTCAAGCCAGCCCAGTTCAGGAAGTGAGAGACAGTGGTGACTACGGTAGGATGCCCCTGTGGCAAATTTGGCGATTTTGTTGTAGCAGGTCTCTAGCTTGTTTAGATCACATTGCCTTAGGTTGGTATATACTGGAGAGGCATAAAGTAGGGTGGAGATAAGGTGGGAATTTGCTATTGAAATCTTTGCTGCTTTGGTGAGAAATTGTTTATTTCTGTATAATGCTCCTAGTTTTTTGTGGACTTTTTTTATGGTCATGGATATGTGAATGTCAAATTTTAGTTTATTGTCTATTCCACTCCTAGCAATTTGGTGTGTTCAGTTGGGTATATAGTGGTGTTGTCTTTTGCTGTGATGTTAAAGTGAGAGTTGTTTTGAGTATGTTTGGTGGGTTGGAAGATGAGTAGTTTAGTTTTGTTTGGGTTGAGTATTAATTGGGCATCGGATAACCATGTTTCAACAGAGGAAAAGGCTTCCTGTGTGACTTTTTGCAGTTTGGGTAGGGACTGGGTTGAGCAGATGATGGTTGAGTCATCTGCGTATTGGATGAGTGTGCCATGTTTGGTGGCAGAGGCTAGATTATTGGTGTAAACAGAGAAAAGTAGGGTCCAAGGATGGATCCTTGGGGAACCCCTATGGAGACAGGTAGTTGGGGAGATATGTCATTCTGCCATACAACGGATTGTTGGCGGTCAGACAGGTAACTCTGAAACCAGTTGGTGACTGATTGTGAGAAGGATAGGTTATTGAGGACAGAGATAAGTTGTTTGTGTGGGACCATGTCAAATGCTTTAGATAGGTCTAGGAAAGTAGCAGAGGAGAGATAGCCATTGTTTTTATGCTGAAGGATAGTGTTAGTAAAGGAGAGTAAGGCAGTGGTGGTGCTATGGTTTGGTCGGAAACCATGCTGAGTACTGGAAAGGAGGTTGTTAGTAAGGAGGTAGTGTGAGACCTGAGAGTGTATGCATCTCTCTAGTATTTTGGAGAGTGGAGAGAGAGAATAGCTATGGGGAGGTAATTGGTTAGTTCTGCAGAGGGTCCGCCTTTGTGGAGGGGAATTATATGTGAGACTTTCCACAATGTGGGAACGTAACTTTCTGACAGAGATCGGTTAATCAAGATGGATACTGGGTAGGCCAGAGCATCAGCTGCGATTTGTAGGTATTCACTTGGGAGGTTGTCTGCTGCTAATTTGGTGGGTTTAAGTTTAGTTAAGAGTTTTTTTATGTTGGAGGTAGGTACAGGAGAAAAAGAGAAGGCAGCAGGGAGATTACTAGTTGAAGGTGTGGGTTTGAGGGGAGGGGGGTTGTGTTGTTTAGCTAGTGATAGTATGGTTTGGGTGAAGTGTGTGTTGAATGAGGTAGCAATATTTTCTGAGGCGTGAGGGATGTTAGGATGTTACCTATATAGACATACAGGGAGCTGAACTCTCTCAACCCATGACTGGCACAGTCTATCAGGTGGTGAAGGTAACCACACACAGCACATATCAGTCTCACATATCCTCTAGCAACAGCACTCAAACCACATTAGCACACATTGACATACTCGGATGCTGTAAATGTACTCTACCTAAGCAGCAGAGACCTCCAAAGCAGACACACACACACACCTGCTACCCCACTACAATACCCACATATCACTAAGTTCACAATGTCAGTGTGCCACACAGTCACTGCCCTTCAGGCTAAACAACACACCTAATACACTTGTAATAGGCGACACTTATGTTCAGACACACTGACGTACCACTCACCAGCCCTGACAAGGGAATAGTCACTTTGGGCTGTCTGTTGGGTGCCAGGATCTGCCACATAACACAGGCAGTCAGGTCACTCCAAAGCAAGTACAAGACTGGCACCATCATTGTCCATGCTGGTGTGTGTAACCTCAGACATTACTCCCTGGACCACATGACATGATACATGGAGGTACACTTTGATCATGTAGTCCAGGCCAGTATGACCCTGACCTTGTCTAGCATCTTACACCCACCAATTATGATGTCACAGTATACGGACACACATATCACATTTAACAGTTGGCTAACAAATTTGTTTCATTCATAGGGGATACAGTGTCTGTCAGCGTATGTTGACATGCTCAACATGCCACGTAGTTTCACTATGGACAGCTTGCACCTGTCACCCTTGGACTTTGGTATGCTGGCTAAGGCTCTTGCTACCACCAGAGTGCCTTTTTTAAGCAGGGCTCAGAAGACAAACCCACCTCCATAGAAATTACAGGTTAAATGAAACTAAGGGTAATGCTGCTCAACAACAGTTGTGTTAACCTCATATTGTGGCCACTCAGGACTTTCCTCAGTATGGAGGAGAGCAATATCTGTGCACTGACAGACACCTGGTTCAGGCTCGCTTATGCACACCAGCACTACCAGGTTATGTTTCATACCAAGCTGTCTGACAACAAGACTTGTAACAGACAACACAACTAGGGGGAGTATCCATGTACATCACAGATACACACACCTCCAGGTTAGTAGCACTGCACAAAGCATCACAGAACATACATATACAACTACCATTGTGCAATACTGCCTTTCAGTTTGTTGCCTGCAACAGAACACACTCCCAAACTCAGGAAACACACACGGCTTTTGTGGGAACTATGGAGAATATGAAGGTCTCCACAGACACCATTATATTGTGTGACTTCATATACACACATATTGACTGGGGTTACTACTCAAGCCCCGACAACCTCACCCAACAGTCACTACAATTTGTGGACTCATATGCTTTGGCACAACCAGTCAGCACAGCCACAAGGGGGAATACATATTGGACCTGCTCATCACCAACATGGGGACTCTATGTTCCACACCAGCGATATACCCCTCATTGGTAAGGTCAGAACATACATGTATCTCACAGGACATACATATACCCTCCACACACCCATCCTGGGTAATCTTGGTGAACTTCTCATGAGCCAACATCTCACTTCACCGAAGCAAGGTGGTATCCTTCAGAGATCCTGAGACAGTGGCATATACGGCTCACACTGCTGCATCCTTTACATACACATTCTATGGACACCTAGTGGACTGCATGGATTGTGCTATCCCAAATAACAACAAGACCCACTACTACAATGGCAGGGGACCTGTATGGTAGACCCCAGCCATTAATAAGATGTACAACGTCAGGAGGACACTATTACATGATAGAGCACAATCCCAGACTGGGAAGGCATCTGTGATCTGTACTAGCAGACAGCTACAATCACTCATGGACTTTTCTAAGGGCCGCTTCTACCAGACAATTGCACCTGACATGTAGGACTATCACACAGCCTTCTTCAGTTATGTCAGGAACCTGGGTGGACACTCACTGATATGCTGTGAGTTACTGCATACTTACTAAACCAACCCTGAACCCACTGGCATTGCCTACATCCTGGCAAACAGGTTCAGTGCAGATGTCTCCCACCCATCCCCCCTAAGGAGCAACTATCCATCCCAACAGAGTATAACCTCCCTAACATCACACAGTAGCAGGTGAGTGCTGCCCTCCCCACAGTGTACATCATAGTATCAATGTGACCAGATGGTGTCCCAGCCTGCATCATACACGAGCATCATGACAAACGCAACCCACACATTACATCACTGTTCAATATCGGAGTTACCACAGGATATGTACCCAAGGAATGGCATACTGGGACAGTGGTCCCGCTCCACAGAGTTGGTGCCACAATGGACCACAGACAATATTGCCCTATAAGACCAGTTGTTTTACATTAGGAAGGTTTGTGGCCTGCACTGTGGTGGCAGGACAGGTAGCTTACATCCTTCTAAGTTGGGAACTGCTGATTGAGGGCTCAGTGTCTGTTATTCTAAAAGTGTATTAGTTCTGGTTTAAGCACTTGGGCTTCAGGCCAGTTATTTTACATTAAGATGGTTTGTGGTCTGCACTCTTGTGGGAGGAGAGGCTGGACTCTGCCCTTCTGAGCTGGGAATTTCTGGTTAAAGGCTTATAGTGCCTGCATATTTGAACTGCTTCTTACTGTAATTGGTACACCTTGTTTGCTGTAGCATAGACTAGATCCAGGCCTGCTGAATCTAGCTTTGTTTGTATGCTTGTTGTTTTTTTGCTTGTTATTTCCCTAAAAAGCTAATTCCACCTAAAACACGGCTTTTCAGTGCTTCTGTGGATCCCTAGTGATATCTGCATTGCTTACTGTACTTATTTCCTTGTTTCACTTGAAAGAAAGTTACTGTTTGTCATTTTGCATTTAAGTTACCTGTAACACATTGCATTTAAGTTACCTGGCACTTGCTCACTAAAGCAATTATATAAGTCAGCACTAAAAAATTAAAAGCACTACACCCTCACAAACTCCCCTTGAGTACCTTGTTCCCAATTGGCCCTTTTTTCAATTATAAAAGAATTCTCAATACTATTCTAGCATGTCCAAAGGTCAGTTGTCAATCTCCTCTCGGTCCAGCTGGTGAATCTGGGAATCTTGAGGCAATGTTACAACTGCCTCATGTACACAGACAACCCTCTCCTCCTCCCAACAAATTCCAACACATGTGAGAGATGCAACCATATAGCCAAACTGGAGGCTAAGCTCTCTCAACTCAGTACTGGCGTAACCAGTCAGGAGGAGAAGGAAACCACACTCACTACAATTCCAGTCTCACATAGACCTACCACGACAGCAAACCAAACACATAAACACACAAAAACATACTCGGAGGCTCTAAATAAAAATCTGCCTAAGCAGCAGAGACCTCCAAAGCAGACACCCAAGCAACCGCTACCCCAAAACAAAACACATGCAACACATAGCTCACAAAGCCAGTGTGCTGAACAGTCACAACCCTTAAGGCTAAACAACACACCTGATACACTTGTAATAGGTGACTCTATCATTAGACACACTGATGTCCCGCTCACCAGGCTGAACAAGGAGAAGGTCACGGTGAGCTGCCTGTCGGGCGCTAGGATCCACCACATAACACAAGCACTCAGGTCACTCCAAGGCAAGTACAAATATGACTCAGTCATTGTCCATGCTGGTGTGAATGACCTGAGACGTACCTCCCTGGACTACATGAAAAGAGACATAGAGGAGCTCTCTGAGCATGTAGCCCAGGCCGGTATGACCCTGACCTTGAGTAGCATCTTACCCTCACCAAGAATGATGCCACAATATGAAGACAAGATGATCAATTTCAACAATTGGCTTAAGTATTGGTGTCATTCAAAGGGGATCCAATACCTGTCAGCCTGGGATAACATGCTCGACAAGCCACGATGCTTCACTAGGGATGGCTTGCACCTGTCACCCCTGGGCTTTCGGATATTGGCAAAGGCTCTTGCTACCCCCATAGTGCCTTTTTAGGCAAGGCTCAAAAGACAAACCCACCTCCATAGGTATCACAAGGGATAAGAAACTAAGAGTAATGCTACTCAACGCCAGAAGTCTAAACCTCAAGATGCACGCACTCGAAACTCTCTTTAGCATGGAGAACATTGATATCTGTGCAGTAACAGAAACCTGGTTCAAGGCTCCCGAGAGCACCCCAGCACTACCAGGTTATACCTCATACCATTCTTTTAGGCTCCAAAACTTGGACGGGACCACAAAAGGAGGGGGAGTATCAATATTCGTCAAAGATACCCACACCTCCAGGTTGGTGGCACAGCACGAAGCATCAGGGACTATCCATGTGCAACTAACAGTGGGTAAAACTGCCTTCCAGTTTATAGCCTGCTACAGACCACCCTCCCAAACCCAGGAACCCCACTTGGCCTTCCTGAGAACACTGCAAATATGAAGGTCTCTCCAAACACCATTATATTGGGCGACTTCAACTACCCAAACATAGACTGGGAGCATTACTCTAGCTCCAACACCCTAGCCCAAAGGTTCCTAGACTTTATAAACTCAAATGCTATGGAACAACTTATTACCACTCCCACAAGAGGGGAAAACATACTGGACCTGATCATCACCAACATGGGGACTTTATGCTCCAGACCAGAAGTGTATCCCTCACTGGTAAGATCAGACCATAAACTAATCTCACTGGATATTCACATCCCGACCCCACCCCCTGCCCAGAAAACCACAATGAAAAACTTCTCTAAAGCAAATTTCACACTCCTCAAAACCGAGGTGGAATCCTTCAAAGCTGCCGGGCTTGTGGAAAATACGGCCCAGACTGCAGAATCCTTTATAAACACATTCTATGAACACCTTCAGGAATGCATGGATCATGCAATCCCAAATAAAACCAAGACCCAATCCTCCAAAGGCAGACATCCTGTCTGGTGGACCCCAGCCATAAACAAACTATACAATAGAAGGAGGAAGCTACTACATGATAGAGCAAAATCCCAAAAAGGGAAGGCATCTCTGATCAGTATTAGCAAAAAACTACGGGCACTCATAAAATCGTCTAAGGCCAGCTTCGAGAGAAAAATTGCACAGGCCACTAAGGATAATCACAAGGCTTTCTTTAGTTATGTTAGTAACCTGGGTGAGAATTCCCAGATATGCTCAGAATTAGTCCAAAATGACAAAAAATACACTGAACCCGCAGACATTGCCAACATGCTAGCTAACAGGTTCAGCGCAAACTCCCCCCCCCACCAAAAGGGCAAATATCTATCCCAGCAGAGTGCTGCCCGCCTGACATCTCAGATGCTCAGGTAAGAGCCGCCCTCTCCAAAGCAAAAAACACAGCATCAACGGGACCAGACGGTGTCCCAGGCTGCGTCCTACATGAACTCCAAGAAGAGCTAAACCCAAACATAAAACTACTGTTCAATCTCAGCCTTACTACAGGATATGTACCCAAAGACTAGCGTACAGCAACAGTGGTCCCTCTCCACAAAGGTGGTGCCTCAATGGATCCTGGAAACTATCGCCCCATAAGCCTGACTAGCTTGGTCTGCAAAGCTAATTAAAGGATCATCATGGACCTCATAAATAAAGATATTGGGGACCTACAGACACTGGATCCTACCCAGTTCGGCTTTGTTAAGGGCAGATCTTGCCTCTTAAACCTGGACGATTTCTTTGAAACAGTCACCAAGGCCATTGATGAGGGGAAGGTGGTCCACACAGCCTACCTGGACCTCGCAAAAGCCTTCGATACAATACCCCACTCGGACATTATAGATAAGCTCACCAGCTTAAATATAAACCCCTATGTCACTAGATGGGTTGCAAACTGGCTCAAGGACAGAACCCACATGGTTAGAATTGCTGGAGCCATGTCAGACTCCAAACCAGTTACAAGTGGCATCCCACAAGGCTCAGTCCTGGGACCTCTCTTGTTCGGTATATATTTCTCGGAGGTACAGGCCAACACGGAAGGACTGTGGCTGACCAAGTTCGCAGATGACTGCAAACTGGGCACCATAATTGACTCTCCAGCCGACACAAGCATCCTCCAAAAGGGCCTCATAGAAACAGACAACTGGTGCCAGAGCCATGGCCTCAAGCTAAACGCCAAAAGTGTATAGTCATCCCCTTTGGCAAAACAAAGTGCTCACAAATTACCACATAGGTGGTAATCCATTAAGTACAGAAGAAGTAATTAGGGACCTGGGGACCCAAGTTGATAGCAATCTCTCATTTGACAACCACTTGGCCAGAGTGGTTAGAAAAACATTTTATATAGCCCACCTAATCATGAAGAGATTCACATCTAGATCAGGGGAGGTCATCGTGCCTCTTTACTCATCCCTCATCAGGCCCATAATTGAGTACAATGCCCCTTTTGGGATGTACCTTACCAGACACCTGCAGCAACTGGAAAGACCCCAAAAGTACCTCACCAAGAGGATCAAAGGGCTCAAACAGATGTCATATGCTGCCCGGTTAAAGAAACTCCTGCTCTACTCAGTGGCATACCGCCTGCTCAGAGCCGATCTCTGCCTGACGTATAAAGCCATGTCCAACCCGGAATTAATGGACATGTTGCACCTCAGAAAATCCAAATCCCATTGAGCCACTTGCTTGAGAGACTTGAACCTCAGCACTGAAATAAATAGGACATGCTGAAGGGACAGATTCATAACCCAGAGGCTATCTTCCCTCTGGAATAAAATCCCAGTCCAGGCTAGGCAGAGTCCCTCATTGACTCTCTTCAAGAGGAATCTTGATGAGTGGATGGGAGATCGTAAGTTTACCCCGGGTATCACTTCTGTGTCACTGTTAGACAGAGGCACAGTATACTAACCTCGAAAAAGGGCATAGCAAAATTAATTTAAAATGGGTGGCGAAAGCCAAACATACTCTGGCTAGGCTTATAAATGCCCTAGGGCAGATAGCCTAGTATGAACCTATGAACCTAGGAACCTATGAACCTATAAGCCTATGTAGCTTGTTCTGCAAAGCTATGGAGCATATTGTCATAGGACTCCTACACATAGAGATCGGGAACCTACAGACACTGTTTCCTACTCATTTCAGCATTGTTGTGGTCAGATCTTGCCTCTTGAACCTGTAGGTATTCTTTAAATGGCTAACAGGTCCATCGACATAGGGACGGCTATCCACACAGCCTACCTGAACCTTGCAAAACCATTCAACACAATAACCCACTGGGCCATTATGCATAGGCTCACCAGTGTCAATTTGGACACATATCTCACACAATGGATCGATACCTAAATCAGGGATAGCACCCACATGGTCAGGATTGCAGGTGCCATGTCTGACTATACACCAGTTACACATGGCATCCCACACAGCTTGGTCCTAGGATCTCTCTTGTTCAGTATATATTTGTCTTATGTGCAGGCTATCACAGGGGGAATATGGCTGAACATGTTTGCACTTGACTGCAAACTGGGTGCTATGATCAACTCTCCAGCTGCCACATGCATACTCAATCAGGGTCTCACAGAGATGGATGACTGGTGCCTGAGCCATGGCCTACAGCTAAATGCCATTAGTTGCATAGTCATCCCCTTTGAGTAACAACATGCCCACACATTACCACATAGGTAGTACTCCATTACATATGGTAGGAGTTGTTAGGGGTTTGGGGACATCACTTGTTCGTACTGTCGCATTTAACATTCACGTTGCCAAGGTGGTTGGACACACCTTCTATGTGTGCCACCTTATCCCATATGGTTTCACATCTAGATCGAGTGAGGTCATTGTGACCCTATACTCATCACATCCATGCTTGGTTACAATGCCACATTTGGGGTGTACCTTACCTGACACCTGCAGCAACTGTATTGGCCACGGACGGTCCTCACCAAGCAGATCTAGGGACTCACACAGATGCCCTGCATAGTTCAGATGCAGTAACTCCAGCTCTACTCAGTCACTTACCACCTACTCAGATATGATGTGTGCCTGTTGTTTACAGCTATACCCAAACCAGAATTACTGGACATGCTCCACCTCAGGATATCCAACTCCCTTGGAGCTACACACTGCAGGGACATATACCTCAGCACAGATGTTAATAGGACATTGTGGAGGGACAGATTCTTATCCCAGAGGCTCCACTCACTACAGAATGTAATCCCAGTTTCACATAGGCAAAGCCACCCACTGACCACCTACTGGAGACATCTTGACGACTGTATGGGTGATTGTATATTTACCCCTGGGATATCTTCTGTGTCCCTGTTAGACAGAGGCACACTAGCATAAATGTACATGAGTTATCTTGTGTGACCTACTATTCACACACACAGTGTAGTAATCTGACAGGGTTGCGAATGCCAAACACACTCTGGCTAGGCTTGTACATGCCCTAGGGCAGATAGCCTAGTATCTACCTCTGAACCTATGCTAATGTTCAAGATGCACAATGTTTATTGTTGATACTGTTTGCAGGTCTTTATCATCTTTGCTTTACCAGTTTCCATGAAGAACTTCAGTATCTGCAGAACATATTTGATTATGACAGGGTTCCACTATATTATAGATGTGTCTGTTGTCATATAACAGTGTGCACAGGGCGGATTGCTGTATAGTGACAGGTTCCTGGGTTAACACATGCAACTGCCAGATATGCGTGGCCCACTGCTGTACTCAGACATGGCCTAAGTGCGTGAGCATGCCCAGTTCTGACATTACATGTTTTGTTGCCTGACATTTGTCTCATTTATTCAAGTGTGTGAGCATGCCCAGTGTGACGCTTCAGTATGTTGCTATATGAGGTCCACTACATTTGCTGATGTGTGCGAACATGACCAATATTAACATTTATACTGTGTGTGTTGGAAGTCAGGTTCTGTTCTCACTGCAGGACTCACCTTTGTGTCATAACTCAACAAGGATTATGCTGTGCCTGCAGGGTTTCCATGGAATACTTTGCATATGCTTATCAACATTCCATCATACAGGTGGGCCACTGCAATACTGTCATGGTTTAGTGGTTCAGTACTTTGGCTATAGTGCACAGTATCCTGGGTTTGAGGCCCATCACTGATTTATATTTTCATACTGAGCAGACCACACTGCTTAAGGGCCTGTTAAGCAAATATGAGCATGTTGGCTTTTGTTCAGCTATGCCCTACTTAGACCAGGCTTGTCCGACATTGCTCAATATTCACGAACATTGCTGGACATTGCCCAATATTACTGAACATTGACCACAGTTGTACTAGTTGGTGTGTGCAATTTTGTTTGCATATACTACATGGTGGTAATTTCTGTTTAGCACTGCTTTATATTGCTTAACACATGGCATTCATGCCTTAGGTGGTGCTGCAGGGCTGCCTATGTCGGATGCACATACTACACTCCCTGCACATGTTTGGAAGCAGGTAGTGTCAACTTAGGCATCCCTTTTACTTTATGTGCGAGTCGGAGAGGGGTATCATTTCCAGAGTTCCTACTGAGCCAGTGTATGTGCTATGAGTTGCCTCTTTGCCAAGGCCAAAGCATACTGGGCACGCCTCCTTCTGCCTACTGGGGCAGGCTCAGGTTGTTCCTCCTCCGAGTCATGCTCTGCCTGTGATGGCCTTGGCAATGGTGGGGGGCTGTTTGGCGCAGGCGTATGCTGGTCCTGCTGCAGCTGTTTTCGCAGGATCATATTATGTAGCATAGCACATACCATGACAATTTGGGTACATGTAGTTGGTGAGTACTGCAAGGCTCCACCAGATGTGTCCAGGCACCGGAACCGTGACTTGAGCAGCCCAAACACACGCTCTATTACATTACGTGTTTGTGTGTGTGCCTCATTATGGCATTCCTGTTCAGGTGTGTGTGCATTTCTGATGGGTGTCATCAGCCACGGCTCCAGTGCATAGCCAGCATCCCCCACTAGGTGACCATGTGGGATGTCCCCATTGGCAAATGTCTGGTACAGCTGTGGCAGATGCAGATATGGAAATCATGGTAGCTTCCAGGGCAGCCTGCACACACATTCAGTATTATGCCCTGGGTATCACACACGACCTGGCAGGTGATGGTGGGGAAGCCCTTGCGGTTGAAGTAGACCCTACCCCGCTCGCCGGCTGGTGCCTTGATGGATATGTGCGTGCAGTCTATTGCATCCACTACCTCAGGGTATTCCGCTATTTGCTGGAAGAGATGCATATTGCTGGCCAATACCTCACGGGAATTGGGGAAATATACATGATCACCGATATGTGCTGACATGGCATCCAGGAACTGGTGTAGTACCCTGGATGCTGATGCCTGTGATATCCCCATCATATCACCAGTTGGTCTCTGGAAGGTACATGTTGCTAATATTCTTAGGCCAACACATACCTTGGTTTCCACTGGGATGGGTTCCCCTCTGTTGGTTCTGTGTGTGAGGCATGGTCTGCACAGCTCAACAATTTGCTGCAGGAGGTCTCTGTCCACTCTATAGCGCTGCACTATCTCCAGCTCATGTAGCCCCTGGTAGGTTACCCTGGGCCTGTACACTCTTCTCCGTCTCCTCACTGTGGGTTGTCCAGCAGCATTTCCATTGTCACCACCCTCAGCATGTTACATATGTCGCCTTATAACAGCAATGGCAGCCCCTAACATTTCTTTGTCTCAGTAAAGCTTTTTTAGTTTTCAGTTCTATTAGCTTACTGCAGTGTCTCTTGTGAGAAACATAATGGACTGTTGTTTGCAGAGTTTTAAGTGCTAGGCTGGCCTGGGCTAGTGTACTGCCTGTGTAATTGCCTGATTCTGATTGTTTTCACCTGTTAGCTCTGCTAGTACTCCCTGGTAGCTTCCTACTATTTGTTGTGCTTCCTTTTTCCTTTCTGTTTCCTCAGGGGGGAGCGCCGTGCACACAAGCGCAAACACGAGCACAGCAACTAAGATGCCCGCACAGATGCTTACATGGACTAAAACTTGCTTATTGGGGTTAAAACACGCGCACACCAGCGCAAAAGCGCTTACAACTCTTTTAACAGCCTTATACATGCTTATTCCGGCTTAAATGCACGCACTCACGCTTACACGCGTGCACTCTGTCTTACCCGGGTTTACAGGCGCGCACACGGGCGCATGTATGCTCAGCAAGAAACTTTGGTGTTATCCATGGTATACACCTTCCATTTCTTGGATTTCCCTAGCCTACCTGTTGACACACCTCTTTCCATGATGTCTAAATGACAACGGACACATGCCACTCTGCTCCAATGAACGTCACTTCTTTCATACATATGCCCCTCATGATGTCACCTATCTTCTACTCTGTTACTCCCCATATCCTACTCCTACACTCCACTGACTGTGCTCATTTGCTATGTAAACTAGCGATTCACTATCCTAACACTCATTTACATAGGATTGCCTACTAATGCTTGGTTACATGTCTTAGACTGAGCTTCCCCCCTTAGCAACCTCTACTTGGTGGCCACCTTGTCTTCAGCCTGCCATTCCCTTGCATTGTATATTACCACTTTCAATAAAATCCACATTTGTGGGTTTTAATTTGTAGTATTCCGGTTTTTAGAGTGCAGCCCGTTTGCACAGCGCTGCGCTATGCTTAAACATCGGAAATCGGCGAAAAAAATTTTTTTTTTAATTTTAATTTTGCATCAGGGAACATTTCCAATGGCCGTATATTTGGCCATTGGCATGCTTCCTACACTGGATGCAACCTTTATTTGGAGCTGTCACGGCTCCGTTTTGCTATTTGCAGAATGGTACTCAGTTGTCAACTGAGTACATTTCTACAAATAACACTGCTCTTACTCGGGCAGGTTTGGGTTTCCTGAATCGCAAATCTATCTCATTTGCATGCCTTTCGCCTGCAATTGAGGTGATTTGCATGTCCCAGCCCTGTTCGTGTAAGAGCCATTTTAGGAGCTCTCTTACACGCCCCTACAGGCTGTTCCTGGATCGCTCATCGGACATGATGGCTGCATGGAGTCTTACTCTACTCTTAGACTCTGTGCAAGCCATCGTGAATCCGGCTCTAAATGTATGAAAGTATGAAACAAAGCCTGGAAGACATGATTAGCCTCCAATAATGTAAACACCTCAGAAAACATACCAAATATATTATTAAATTAGATAAAAAAGCCTGTCAAAACAAAAATCATGACAATCTAAAATCTTTCTGGTCATCCATAAACACTTCTTTATTCTGGCCACTCAGCCCAACCTTCACCTACTCTAAGCGATCTCAATGCCATTGTGAATACTGCCATCCTATACAACTCTCACTTCATAATACAGTTACCTCCCTACTCAATAAACCATCCCTCTCTGCCACATATATCTCACCCCAGCTTATCAAACACCCTTTTTCCTTTTCACTAGTACCAGTTCCAACTAAAGTCCTAAAAAGACACCTTCTCAATCTAATGTCTACCACTCCAGCTTATGACAATTTATCTGCAAACTAAATTAAACATGCAGCAGAGCAATAGCCTTTGCAGTCTCTATATTACAAAATTGCACCATGAAAGAATCTTCTGGAAACAATCCTATGGTCTTCCTCTTCACAAAGGTGGGTCTTCCACTGAACTCACTATCATCCTATTGCTTTCCTGACCCCCTTATCCACAGTACTATTGAAATGTATACAGACCCAGCATCCCTCTCATATCTATCAACATACTCTTCTTTCCCTATCCCAAATACAAACTCTGACCATACCATAGTAGCACTATCGTCCATCTCAGCTTCAGTAACACTAAATGCAGATGGAAATGCTGGTAACCTAGTATCTGCTCTCTTTATACATCTTTCAAAATCTTTCAACACTGTCTTCCACCACGTTCTTCTACAAAAAATTAAAAAACACATCCATTGCTTAGTTTCAGTAATGCCTTTCCAACAGATCCCAGTCTGTTAAATGGCAAAATGAAGTCTCATCTCTCCTCCCAGTATCAGTCAGTGTGCCTCAAGGATCCATTCCACAGCCCTATATTCTTTAATATCTTTATCAATGACCTGTCTGACCTGTCTACAGCCTGCAAAACTACCTCACTATACAATATGCTGATTAACTTCACCCTTATCTGCTCATCCCCAAGCCTTGAATCCTTCCAAAAAACCCAAAACATAGCAATTCTTCACATCAGTAGAAACATGGTTGTTCAACTGTCATCTGTTACTCAACCCATGGAAAACTAAATTAAATATTTCACCCCTAAACAATATGAATCCCCCCAAAAATAGATTTTCTATAACCTCATTAGACCATACACAAATTGAACTTGTACAGTACATAAAACTCTTTGGAGTTTACAATAACAAACAATTGAAATTTGATTACCAGATTCAACACACAGTAAAGAAAACCCATCATAAACTTTGTTCTCTGAATATTTATTTATTTAACATTTGTTTACCGGTATGGTTTGACTGGGATGACAAGCATAGCTCTTTTCAGCAGAGGCCCTTGGAGAAAAGCTCTGCATTGATGAGGGGACAATACAAATTGTACTACAATAGTGTGAACAAGGTAAGTAAACAAAATTTATAAACTGGATACAAAGATAAAATATATAAGTATATGCACATCTACAGGAGGCAAAGCACAATTGTGTTTATATTGCACATAAATATATAAAAAGATCTGAGGGAAATAAGAGAAAGGAGGGTGTAAGAAGAGAAAGCAAGAGTGGAGGGAAGTTAGGGAAATGGTTGTTAAGCGGGTTTACTAAGGATTAAAGTGGAGAATATAAAGTGTAATGTAGATCAAATACAGCAATTAGATTAGCTTTGAAAGTGAAGAGAAGAGGGTAAAGTACAGATTCAAGTACAGCAATAACATTAGTTACATTTTGTTTATCAATCTGGTGTATGGCTTGAACATAACCATGTCTGGTTGAGGTACTCTTTGAACCTTGGGAGAGATGGTATTTGTTTTATGTGTAGGAGGATGGAGTTCTATAATTCTGTGATGTAGCTCGAATATATGGAGTCACCAGCAATGTTGTTTAATTTGGTAGACATTAGAAGTGATTGAGTGCTGGAGTGCACATTTCTGGTTGGGATATAACCAAGAATTGTGTTACTAAGGGCAGGGCACTTGTCAGGTTGGCAGATTCATTTATGAGCAGTTACAAAGAGCGCATATGTAAGATGGTTTGGCAATCCAAGCCATTTCAGTTGCTTTAGGACAATACAGTGATTGTAGTAGGAGGGGATGCTGATTGTGAATTAGGCTATTTTGTTGTAGCATAAAGTTAGTTTTGTTTTTAGGGTATCATTAAGGTTAATTAGTATTGGGGATGCATAGAAAAGTGAGGGTAAGAGGTAAGTGGTTGCTAAGGTTTTTCTACTTGCTTTGATAAGGTAGGATTTGGATCTGTAGAGGGTGCTTAGTTTTTTATGTGTTTTTTTTTTCATTACATTGTCAAGATACTGATCAAACTTGAGGTGTTCATCTATTATGACACCAAGAAGTTTGGTATAGGTTACAAGCTGTGGAGGAGTAGAATTATAGAAAGTTATGATGAAAGTGTGTTTCAGTTCTGAGATATTTTTTGTTGGGTGAAGAGTATTGGCATTGTTTTGTTAGGGTTGAGAAGAAATTGGGAGTTTGGTAGCCATGATTTAATGGAGGAGAAGGAGTTCTGAGTAATTGTTTTGGAGAATGGAGTGGGTAGGAGCAGACCAGATGAGGGTGGAGTCATCTGCATATTGTATAATAGATATATGTTTAGAGGCCTTGTAGAGCGAGTTGGTATAAATATTAAATAGTAAAGGACCTGGGATGGGATGGACCCCTGAGGGTCCCCAACAGAGATTTGAAGGAAACAAGAGTATGTTTGGTGGCATTCAACTGCCTGTACTCTATATGAGAGTTAATTGTGAAACCAAGATATTGCTGTGTTACAGAGTTTGAAGGAAGAAACTTGATCTAAGATATTTTGGTGTGGGACTATATCAAAAGCCTTAGAAAGATCTCGAAAGAGTAGAATCAAAATTTACCTGACTGACTCTGCACAGAAGCTCACTACCTCAATGCCACTTTATTCCTTCTGCCCACACTTCTCTACTCAGCACTTATATTTTCCAACGTACATGCTAATCAGCTACATAAGCTGAAAAACAGTGTTATAACATAGTAGCAAAATTTGCCATCAGTATCTCCCACAGGATCCATCACTGTCTGACATTCAAACAATTGCACTGGCTTGAACTCACACGCTATCTTACATACTCCCAACTGCTCACCATTTACAGCCTCATCAATAAACCCCAAAACTGGCCTTTCCTCTTAACTTCATCCTATCCTACACTGTGGTCTATTGATAAACTCTTAATATTAACATCAAAGTCCAAAAACTCTTCTAATGACTCTCTACTCCAACTGTGTAACAAAATATGGAACACTGTCTGACTCTGCATTAAACAAGCACACTCATTAAAGTCCTTCAAAATACAACTGAAGTATCATCCAATAAATTACTGGCCTGCCTTTGCTCCTCACCTGGCTAAATTAGACCTACAACAACCTTTCTCCCATCTACCTCATATAGTAAAGCTTCCCTCTAGTTTTCTTCTTTTTCCTCCTCCTGTCTTACCCCCCTTAGACACTATTTATTTATTATCATTTGTTTACCGGGAAAAAAAGCCAATTTTCAGCAGAGGCCCAGGTAGAAACACTCCATACACATGTCTTTGAAACATGGGAGGCAACCCATGAATGCAGGGAGGACATGCAGACTCCACACAGAAGGCACCTCAGCTGAGAATTGAACTGGAGAACCTCTTGTTGTGAGGTGACAACGCTACAGCTGCACCACTGCACCATCCTGGTTATGCCTGTGCATTATGAAGTAAAAGGTACATTTTTTACTGCTATTGTTCTCTCTGCTCAAGGAACACTTTCTGTGCTATTCCTTTCCTTCTGCTCTCTCCCAGCTATCCACTGTGTATTACATGGCAACAATTTATATGTTTCACTACTTTTGCTCACTTTATTCTGGGAACAGGTTCCACCTCCCAAATGTTTACATTCCAGATGTCTCGTTTTAAATTTAATCTTCTCTTCAGCTGCTTTAAATAAGTGCTTGACTGATTGCAGCTTACTATGAATGTTGATACCTGTTTTGTACACATGTTGTCTAAATTTCAGGCATTTTAGTGGACGTTAAATGCAGCTTGTTGTGAGGCAGGTGGAGTTTAATACCAATGACTTCCTCACTGCTGACTGTGCTGAGCAAGTTGTCAGATTGTGCATAAGTCAACTCACACAGCAGTAGCTGTGTGACAGCCGAAGTGGATTATCTGATACAATGCTGTTGCTAACAGGGATTTCTGCTTTGGAGTTAACCAATTAATTCATGGCACATAAATCTAGCTTCTAGATTCTTCTTGGCACTACAAACTTACTGCACCATTTGATTCTGTATTCTGTATTATGTACTTTACTAATTTTAGAAGCTTATTTAGATCCTTTACTGTAGTCACTTATTAACTACTCAATAGCTAATTTGAAAACTAATGTCTATGTAATATGAAATGACAATGTATGTATTGTTTTATAGCTGAAATGTATGCTTTATCATGTATGCATTGCCTTGTTCCTGTACTACAGCTTGAATTATTGCTTAGTGTTGAATAAAACTGTTATTTTGTATATGATCCAGGTTATGACTGAAACGGATCTGTGGAAAAAAAAAATCCACCCACCCTGTTAGCAAAGTAAATAATAATAATATAGCATACATGAGATTTGCTAAGAGACAGTGACACAATAAATCTAAAACTGCATTATATTAGGTTATGTTTCACTTTGTAACCAGAAAGTGCAGTTTTGTGTGAGTTATTGAAGTTGGCTGAACAATCACTGACGTTATTCTGTGCACTAGAAGCATGTAATTTATTGGCACTACCTCTCTGTCTTATACCTATGAAGAGTCCTAGATTTTGCTAATGTACTGGGGCAGATTCCTTTGGTTGCCATGAATTATCAATTCTTTTTAGTTTTTAGCAAACAGCAGCAGTGTGACCTCTGAATCCACAATGCTTACAATACTGATATGGTAGAGAGTGTTGTCTTTGTTGTGGTGGTAGTTGCTGTATTTTATCAGGAGATGCGCAGACTAATGAAAGGTGAACTAGTAGGAAATTACAGAAGTGATGAGGTAAAGAGATCTGGCAAACATGCTTTCATTAAGACAGTTTCTGAGAAAAATAGCTGTTGTAGATGAACTGCAGTCACCTATAAGCAAATCTGACTGATTCATGAATAATTAATTCTTGCTATACTTTAATGTTATTTTCATGCATATCATTTACAGTTTTATGCAAATAACTTCCATGCAATAATGGAATTATTCCATAAGCTCTTCAAAGATTTGTGCTAAACAGCATTTAGTGGGCTTCATTATAGAAAAATGACAAAACTGCATGGATTGAGATCACTGCTGAGGTACTGCTCACTAGACATAGCAGACACATAAACAAGAATCCTGTCGTATGCTATATAATTTACTAAACGTTCAGCTCTGAAGATCAGGCTACACTTTTCCGCAGTTAAATTTAATTTTTTTCTAACTGGTGAGTAGAATAAAATGGTGCGGCTATATTTTTGTGCCATTTTTGTTACTACTATCATTTCCAGTTTCTGTCAAAATATTTTGCTTTCATTTTGATGTTCACCCAAAAAAACGTGAGGCTTGATGAAAAGCTTGTTTGCAATAGCTTTAGTCCCTTTGATTGCCCTGTGACTTATTTAAAGAACGGTTGGGCAACCAATAAATCATTTGCTTTTTCTTGCCCTTGTAATACAGCCCAAGGTTTAAACACAGAATACCTGGCAAGCTTGAGCTGATAAGAAAACAAAAAAGCAGATGACTTTAATATTAGAGCCTTTTAGAAAGAGATTTCACCTCATCTAAAGAAATGTATGATGGCTTCAAGTTGCCCAGGGGACATACTGGTATTGTAAATCATTTTTGGGTCAATCTCAAAATGAATTTTTCAGTAACATGCCTTGATAGGATAATAGTTACACTTTAAGTTGTTAAAATGACCATTAATGTCACAGAAAATATATTTCTTCTTTGTATGCCTTATTTCTTAAGAATAAATCTAGCAATGTATCCTTTTGCTTATTTTTATTGAGGTATTTTGATAATACATTAAATAGTTATAGCCTGCAGAAAAGGCTGTGGATAATCTTAAATTATATTAAACTCAAATTATTGTCTTTAATGCTTACCTGACACCATTTAAAATGGCTACCTATTTTTCTTTGTGTGCTATAATGTTTATAGATTTATAAAGGGAGATATTTCACATATATTCTTGGGTAATGCCCAAGTGTACAAATTCTTTGGCAGCATACGGTTAACACAATTAAACATTTAAACTTAACCATCCAGAATATGACCTGGTAAGAAACAATGCAATGCAAGCTGAATTTACATAGAATTAGAGAAAATTATATTTTGATTAATAATATCATTTGGTCTTGTTAATATCAATATTACTGCTCAGTGATTAACAAAATAATTTATTTTATAAAATTTAAGCTAACAAAAATAGCCAGTGGCATTTAAGCTAACAGAAAGGTGTAAGAAACATTTTACTAACTGGAAATCTTCCTGAATATTATTGTTTTAAAAAGTAAACTGATAATATTATTACATTTATCTTATTATCCCATTGGTGGGTTTCTTTATTTTTTGTTTGCAACAAAACTATATTTTCAGTAATTAAGAGGGTATTTGCAATGAATTAGCTCTTATTATGTGAAATAACTTGATAAGCAGGGATGCATTGGTAAGTAGGGATGCATAGGGAGGGGGTGATTCAAAGAAACAAGTAAGTTGACTATGGCATAGGATACATAATGCAGTATTCATGATATGCAAATAACTGCATAACCCCACATAAATGAGTGTTATCATTCAAATAAGATCTATGGCATATGCAAATAATGAAATCAGACTTACTGGTTTGATTCACAGATGTATAGATTTAATGCCAAGAGCAGCATCACTCACATATTCCGAATGCTCGGAATTTTCAGAGTACAGGAAGTTCAACATGCTATTATATTAGGGTTAGCAGTATCACTATCTAAGCAACAAGTATTAGTGGCTGCCCTCAGAGCCCATACCCATGATGTTGCCTGCCATCACCTCCGGTATGCTGAAGAAAAAAGCCCAACATCAAGAAATTTCTTTATTAAAACAACATTGATAGATTCGGTACCACAGATGGTCTGCTAGTGTCTGACATATCAACACTTCCATGACCAGGTCACTGTCAAACCTATGTAGACAGAGGTGCCATATGTTAACACAACTCACATAGGGAATCAAGAGGAATACGTGGATTGCCTATCCCAGTTGACATTAAAGTTTGAACAACATTAACTATCCTTGATATGAGGATGTTTTAACATCTGTAGGAGACACACTAAGAGTTTCCCTGGCATAAGCCTCATGGACGCTACACCAATTTCCTGATGTGATGCTGCAGCATTTGGAGGATCATATACTTGGTAGATGGACATCTAGTTAGTAAGTGGAGAGATTGTCAGCTCTGCAGACCTGGATATGCTCTTCCAGTTACTTTATATAACAAGCTACTTATAATGGTGTCTGTTGTTGCGTGTCTTGGTTGATGCAGGCTATACCTTTGAACCATGGCTAATGATCATCATCTGAAACCACCAGATAGTGGCAGAGATGGTATACAGCACTACACAGTCACAGAACATTGCTGAACATTTGCTTAGATTCCTGAAAGCATGCTATTGTTGCTTGGATACCTCTGGTGGCATACTGTAGTAAGCACGTGGGGCTTGCAATCCGTTATTAGTGGTGTGTTCCATGCTACACAATATGGTAGTATAGAAGCAGATCTAACTTAGGAACATGACAGTACTGCCTAGCAGACCTGTTGCAGTAGTGGAAGAGGAGCTAAGCACAGACTTATTGGAGAAACTACCTGCAGTGGCACCACATGTAAGTCAGAAGCAGGTGAATATGCTGTTGCACTGACAAAGGGGCAGCATCTGGTCCACAGTTATGGACCACGTCAAGGACAACTCAAACTAAAATTCATTAGCGCAATCGAGCTATGCATTATAGTGAATTCACTGGCCATGCTGTCCATCAGACATTACATTATCCTCATATTCTGGAGGGGTGGACAGGGCACAGTCATCATCATTTATATTGGTGAGATGGGGCACAGTGACAAGTGACAATAATGCTACCATAGCTGTAAGTCATCAAAGGTTGATGTGGTAGCCAGAAAGGCAAGTAGCAGGCTTTATTACATCTCTTTTGTTGGATTGGAACTTCTATGTTATGAACATGCGCCAAGTGTACTGCATAGCCCTGTAGTGTCAAGGATGGATGCATTCTTTCAGAAGGATGGCATACATTTTGGGAGCATGTGCAGTTATTCTGTTGTGCCTCCATATGTTCTCATCCAAAAGATGGACAGTGTCTGTGACACTGAGGATGCCCATCACTAGACATAGCACTCTGATCCCTAACAGAGTATAAGGACAGTGTGGAACTCTGGGAACCAGAGCAGTTGACATGACATGACATCCCTGCAGTGGAGATAAAGAGGTATTAGCCATGACCCTGAGATTATCCACGGCTAGATGTGGTGGCTGCCATATGTAGGGATGATGATAATTCAGTCTCCAGGGAGCACCAAATGTTATCTATATAAGCCTAGCCTGTGACCATACACCATGATCTATAGCCTTGCATGCCCATGTTAGGTATTTTCCAGACGCCATATGGCTGTACCATTGAATGCCATGTGGGCTACCCTTGATCTCATAGCCATGAGAGATCATAGGCCATGGAGCATGGCTGTCATCTCTACTGTGGTGTGTGCATTAGCTGTCTGTGTCTAGATCACTGACCTGTATATCCACTGATTGATGCCAAGTGTAGCACATCTGTCAGCCTCTCCTCTAAGGTGATTGGGTACAAACTGGTGGCAGTACGGTTGACAGATGCTATCTGTGGTGTTGGCTTCTTTGTAGCCTTTTTGGAGCTTTCAATTACAGGACTTCCATGCTAAATACAGTGATGTCAGAGGCTCTGTCTGCCCCCCCCCCCACAGTCACTTCATATGTGGGGGATGCCTGTATGCCCTTCTATGTTAGCATTGTTAAAAGTGCCATAACATCATCTGACTGCACTGTGTAAATGCATTTATTGTCATCAGCCAAGGCTGTCCTGCTGACATCAGACATGTGATTACCTGTTGTGCTGGACCCTCTATCAGTGGAACCTGTGAAAGCATGAAGTTCAAATACTTGTGGCAGTGCTGGAATGTATGCCTCCCTCCCTGCCACCCTCCTTCAAGCAACCCATGTTACACAGGCTGGTACAGCACATTTATGTGAATAGGATATAGGTTCATAGGTTCATAGGTTAGGACTAGGCTATCGGCCCTAGGGCCTATACAAGCCTAGCCATAACAATTCCATGGATATTTCTTCCCACAATATTTACTTCCCTGGACCCCTGTCTAGCAGGGCAACTGACATGATCCCCGGGGTGAATTTCCAATCTCCCATCCAATCATCAAGGTTCGTTTTGAAGAGGGTCAAGGAGGCGCTCTGTGTGACATGTATGGGCAGTCTATTCCAGAGTATGGGGAGTCTCTGGGTCAGGAACCTATCCCTCCAGCATGTTTTGTTCATTGTGATGACAAGGTTTAGATCCCTGGAGCATGTGGCTCTGAGTGATTGGGATTTCTTTAAGTGGAGCATGTCCAACAGCTCAGGATTTGACATGGCCTTGTATGTTAAGCAGTGATTGCCTCTGAGTAGATATAGTAGTATAGCTGGAGTTTTTTTTAGATGGTCAGCATATGGCATCTGCTTTAGGCATGTTATTCTTTTAGTGAGGTATTTCTGCGGCCTTTCCAGCTGTTACAGATGTCTTGTGAGGTACATACCAAATGGGGCGTTATACTCTATAATGGGTCTAATGAGGGATGGGTACAGTGGGACAATGACCTCCTTTTTTCTGGATGAAAATCCCTTAGTGATGAGGTGTGCCACATAGAAGGATTTCCTGGCTGTTGTGACAATGTGGTTATCGAAGGTGAGACCACTGTCCACCTGTGTCCCTAAGTCTCTCATCACACTTTCAGCATAGAAATACTGTGCTGTGCAGGTTGTTGCAGATGCAGCCCTGATGTATCAGGAAAACAGATATGCACACATCTTCTGCTGAATAATACTTTACATATTTGGGTAGGTGTGTACCTTAAAATGTAAAAGGTAGTACCAACCTGCTGCATCTCCTAAAGACACTTGGTTAGTAATCATCTATTCATCTCTGAGCCAGAGCATGTACAAATGGACAAATCTACCTACTGGTCTCGTACTTCCATCCTTGAGCATACCTACATTACAACTGGTTCAATCTACCATTATTTTTTATAGGCAATATGTGATGACAGGGGATATAGTGCATAGTTTAAAATACTCATTCATACTCCCTCTAGTGGAACCTCTCTTAACTTCCAGAGCCAGCTTCTGACTACAAAAAAGATAGGGCATGTTTTATTAAATCTGTGTATATACTCCCTGAAATATCACCTTTCTACCACTATGATAGTAAGTCTGGGGACTTATCAGTTCTCATCACAAATCTACAATTGTTGGATTATTATGCTCCTTTAATTAATTGCAAATGGCTATGACCGGTAAGTATGTGGGGACTGGAGCATTCATGAAGCAGTGCAAAGTATTAAGTGAATATTAAATCACCATTTGTTCTTCTGATCAATCAGCCTGAAATTATTATGATCTTAGGAGTCATTGCTCAGAAATCCATTGTTCACCATAGTATAGTTAAGTCAGAACAGTATCTTGGATAGTGCGTATCACTATTTAGTTTCAGCAGTAGGAAATCTGACAGGAGGAGCTTGTCATCTTCTCAAAAACTTGATGATTTTAAGCCAAGCCGACTACATGTTATGGCACAGCTAACTTCTGTAGTGATCACAGGTTAAGGAATAAGTAAAAATGATACAGCAATGCCTTGTGAAACAGCTGAAATTTGCAGCTACTTCTCTAAGGAGGTGTAAAGTTTATTGATACTATAAGCAGGGAATGAGTACACTTTGTAGCAGCAACACCCATGATGAACAAGTAAACTTTGTTGCTGCATATTGAGAAATAGGTAATGGCCATTGCTACTGTCTCCTGTGGAAAAAATAAAGTTGGGTGGAGTTGTATGTTGGAGAAGAAGCAACATTAATTGAAGCACAACCATGAGGAACAGGTGAAGTCCATTGTTGCTGCACCTTGGGAACAGATAAAGACTGCTGCATGTTGAGGAGTAGGCACACATTAGTGGAGGACCAGACTAATACAGATGCAAAGTGTGCTGCCAATGAATATTTTTGAAACAAGTAAGGTATGTAATTGTTGCACTTTGGGAAAAGATTAAAGCTTAATGGAACATCACTTTAAGGAACATCAAGTGTCCTGAAATTTTTTTTTGTAACATTTCCCTGTCTTTTCTAACTGTACTTCAAAAGTAAACTTGTGCTCATTGAACTGCCTGACTCCTCAGGTCCTAAGAGTACACTGCCTGACCCCCATGTCCTAAAAGTACACTGCCTGAACCCTCCATGTCCTAACAGTATACTGCCTGACTCCACATGTCCTAACACTACACTGCCTGACTCCCCATGTCCTAACAGTACACTGCCTGACTCCCCATGTCCTAACAGTACACTGCCTGACTACCCATGTCCTAACAGTACACTACCAGACTCCCCATGTCCTAACAGTACACTGCCCGACTCCCAATGTTCCAAGAGTACACTGCCTGACCCCCCCCCATGTCCTAACAGTACACTGCCTGACTCCCCATGTCATAAAAGTACACTGCCTAACTACCCATGTCCTAACAGTACACTACCAGACTCCCCATGTCCTAACAGTACACTGCCCGACTCCCAATGTTCTAAGAGTACACTGCCTGACCCCTCCATGTCCTAACAGTACACTGTCTGACTCCCCATGTCCTAACAGTACGCTGCCTGACTCCCCATGTCCTAACAGTACACTGCCTGACCCTCATGTCCTAACAGTACACTGCCTGACTCCCCATGTCCTAACAGTACACTGCCTGACTCCCAATGTCCTAACAGTACACTACCAGACTCATCATGTCCTAACAGTACAGTGCCTGACTCCCAGTGTCCTAAGAGTACACTGCCTGACCCCTCCATGTCCTAACAGTACACTGCCTGACTCCCATGTCCTGTCTAACAGTACACTGCCTGTTCCCCATGTCCTAACAGTACACTGCCTGACACCCCATGTCCTAACAGTACACTGCCTGACCCCCCATATCCTAACAGTACACTACCAGACTCCCCATGTCCTAACAGTACACTGCCCAACTCCCAGTGTTCTAAGAGTACACTGCCTGACCCCCCCATGTCCTAACAGTACACTGTCTGACTCCCCATGTCCTAACAGTACACTGTCTGACTCCCCATGTCCTAACAGTACACTGCCTGACCCCCATGTCCTAACAGTACACTGCCTGACTCCCCATGTCCTAACAGTACAACTGCCTGACTCCCAATGTCCTAACAGTACACTACCAGACTCATCATGTCCTAACAGTACACTGCCTGACTCCCAGTGTCCTAAGAGTACACTGCCTGACCCCTCCATGTCCTAACAGTACACTGCCTGACTCCCCATGTTCTAACAGTACACTGCCTGACACCCATGTCCTGTCTAACAGTACACTGCCTGTCCTCCATGTCCTAACAGTACACTGCCTGACTCCACATGTCCTAACACTACACTGCCTGACTCCCCATGTCCTAACAGTACACTGCCTGACTCCCCATGTCCTAACAGTACACTGCCTGACTACCCATGTCCTAACAGCACACTACTAGACTCCCCATGTCCTAACAGTACACTGTCTGACTCCCCATCTCCTGTCTAACAATACACTGCCTGACTCCCCATGTCTTGTCTAACAATACACTACCTGACTCCCCATGTCCTGTCTAACAGTACAATGCCTGTCTCCCCATGTCCTGTCTAACAGTACACAGCCTGATTCCCCGTGTGCTGTCTAACATTACACTGTCTGACTCCCCATGTCCTGTGTAAAAAAACACTGCCTGACTCCCCATGTCTTGTCTAATAATACACTCCCTGACTTGCCATGTCCTGTCTAACAGTACAATGCCTGACTCCCCATGTCCTGGCTAACAGTACACTTCCAGACTCCCCATGTCCTGTCAGCAGTACACTGCCTGACTCCACGTGTGCTGTCTAACAGTACACTGTCTGACTCCCCATGTGTTGTCTAACAGTACAATGCCTGACTCCCCATGTCCTGTCTAACAGTACAATGGCTGACTCCCCATGTCCTGTCTAGCAATACACTGCCTGACTCCCCATGTCCTGGCTAACAGTACAATGCCAGACTCCCCATGTCCTGTCTAACAGTATACTGCCTGACTCCCCATGTCCTGTCTAACAGTACAATGGCTGACTCCCCATGTCTTGTCTAACAGTACAATGCCTGACCCCCCATGTCCTGTTTAACAGTATACTGCCTGACTCCCCATGTCCTAACATTATACTGCCTGACCTGCCCATGTCCTAACAGTACTCCGCCTGACTCCCCATGTCTTGTCTAACAGTACAATGCCTGACCCCCCCATGTCCTGTTTAACAGTATACTGCCTGACTCCCCATGTCCTAACATTATACTGCCTGACCTGCCCATGTCCTAACAGTACTCCACCTGACTCCCCATGTTTTGTCTAACAGTACACTGCCTGACTTCCCATGTCCTAACAGTATACTACCTGACTGCCCATTTCCTGTCTAATACTACAATGCCTGAATCCCCATGTGCTGTCTAACAGTACACTGCCTGACTCCCCATGTCCTAACAGTACAATGCCAGACTCCCCATGTCCTGTCTAACAGTACACTGCCTGACTCCCCATGTCCTAACAGTACAATGCCAGACTCCCCATGTCCTGTCTAACAGTATACTGCCTGACTCCCCATGTCTTGTCTAACAGTACAATGCCTGACCCCCCATGTCCTAACAGTACACTGCCTGATTCCTCATGTGTTATCTAACAGTATATTGCCTGACTCCCCATGTCCTGTTTAACCATACACTGCCTGACTCGCGATGTGGTGTCTAACAGTACACTCCCTGACACCCTTATGTCCTAACAGTACATTGCCTGACTCCCCATGTCCTGTCTAACATTGTACTGCCTAACTCCCCACGTCCTAACAATACAATGTCTGACTCCCCATGTTCTGTCTCACAGTACAATGCCTGACTCCCCATGTCCTGTCTAACAGTACAATGCCTGACTCCCCATGTCTTGTCTAACAGTACAATGCCTGACTCCCCATGTCCTGTCTCACAGTACAATGCCTGACTCCCCATGTCCTGTCTCACAGTACAATGCCTGACTCCCCATGTCTTGTCTAACAGTACAATGCTTGACTCCCCATGTCTTGTCTAACAGTACAATGCTTGATTCCCCATGTCTTGTCTAACAGTACAATGCTTGACTCCCCATGTCCTGTCTAACATTGTACTGCCTAACTCCCCACGTCCTAACAATACAATGTCTGACTCCCCATGTTCTGTCTCACAGTACAATGCTTGACTCCCCATGTCTTGTCTAACAGTACACTCCCTGACACCCCTATGTCCTGTCTAACAGTACATTGCCTGACTCCCCATGACCTGTCTAACATTGTACTGCCTAACTCCCCACGTCCTAACAATACAATGTCTGACTCCCCATGTTCTGTCTCACAGTACAATGCCTGACTCCCCATGTCCTGTCTAACAGTACAATGCCTGACTCCCCATGTCTTGTCTAACAGTACAATGCCTGACTCCCCATGTCTTGTCTAACAGTACAATGCTTGACTCCCCATGTCTTGTCTAACAGTACAATGCCTGACTCCCCATGTCCTGTCTCACAGTACAATGTCTGACTCCCCATGTCCTGTCTCACAGTACAATGTCTGACTCCCCATGTTCTGTCTCACAGTACAATGCCTGACTCCCCATGTCCTGTCTAACAGTACAATGCCTGACTCCCCATGTCTTGTCTAACAGTACAATGCCTGACTCCCCATGTCCTGTCTAACAGTACAATGCCTGACTCCCCATGTCTTGTCTAACAGTACAATGCCTGACTCCCCATGTCTTGTCTAACAGTACAATGCCTGACTCCCCATGTCCTGTCTCACAGTACAATGCCTGACTCCCCATGTCTTGTCTAACAGTACAATGCCTGACTCCCCATGTCCTGTCTCACAGTACAATGCCTGACTCCCCATGTCTTGTCTAACAGTACAATGCCTGACTCCCCATGTCCTGTCTCACAGTACAATGCCTGACTCCCCATGTCTTGTCTCACAATACAATGTCTGACTCCCCATGTCCTGTCTAACAGTACAATGCCTGACTCCCCATGTCTTGTCTAACAGTACAATGCCTGACTCCCCATGTCCTGTCTAACAGTACAATGTCTGACTCCCCATGTCTTGTCTAACAGTACAATGCCTGACTCCCCATGTCCTGTCTCACAGTACAATGTCTGACTCCCCATGTCTTGTCTAACAGTACAATGCCTAACTCCCCATGTCCTGTCTCACAGTACAATGCTTGACTCCCCATGTCTTGTCTAACAGTACAATGCCTGACTCCCCATGTCCTGTCTCACAGTACAATGTCTGACTCCCCATGTCCTGTCTCACAGTACAATGCCTGACTCCCCATGTCTTGTCTAACAGTACATTGCCTGACTCCCCATGTCCTGTCTAACATTGTACTGCCTAACTCCCCACGTCCTAACAATACAATGTCTGACTCCCCATGTTCTGTCTCACAGTACAATGCCTGACTCCCCATGTCCTGTCTCACAGTACAATGCCTGACTCCCCATGTCTTGTCTAACAGTACAATGCCTGACTCCCCATGTCTTGTCTAACAGTACAATGTCTGACTCCCCATGTCCTGTCTCACAGTACAATGCCTGACTCCCCATGTCTTGTCTAACAGTACATTGCCTGACTCCCCATGTCCTGTCTAACATTGTACTGCCTAACTCCCCACGTCCTAACAATACAATGTCTGACTCCCCATGTTCTGTCTCACAGTACAATGCCTGACTCCCCATGTCCTGTCTCACAGTACAATGCCTGACTCCCCATGTCTTGTCTAACAGTACAATGCTTGACTCCCCATATCTTGTCTAACAGTACAATGCCTGACTCCCCATGTCCTGTCTCACAGTACAATGTCTGACTCCCCATGTCCTGTCTAACGTTGTACTGATTGGCAGGAGAATAACACAAGTGATTATATAATCTGAGGTGCACCTTGTGCAGAGGGGGAGGCAAGCACAGTACTAGAATAAAATGCTACAAGTATAACAGGTATGCACAATGAAGTATCTTTGTACATGAAACTCTGACAGGCAGAAATGAAATATGTAATGTATAAATCAATGCCACAAGAATAAGGTACTATTCCAATGACTGGGAGAAATGCTAGCTATATGTCAACCATATATTGTTGTACAAGCTTAATAACAAATAATTGAGTTATAGAAGGAACAATAGCAAAAACTGATGCTATTTTAAATAAAATGGAAAAATTATTAAAGCAAGTATGCTACGCTTACTGTATGTGATACTGAAAATAATTTTAAAAAGTAGTACTATCCTTTTGATTAGTTTACAGTTTTTAAAGAATGTTATGCCAGTGTATCATACTTATGAACATTCTTGGCTGATCTGAAAGGTGGGCAGAAGTGTGTACTACTCTAATAAATATAAAAGAAAGTAAGGGATGACAAAAGGTCATGCTATAACCTTGGTTGAATATTTAATGATGAATGAGAAGTAATTTCATATGGTCAGGTGGGTATGTGGTTTGTTTATAACTGACTGAATGAATCCATGGATAGAAAATACAGTGAGATTTTAAATATTTTATGGGACGATGTGTTGGCATGCATTTCTGTGTGAAAGCAGTGCTGCGTGTACTGCTCTAATGGATATACTTCTATCCAGGATGAACAGTGTGCAAAATATGGACTAAACTCATTATTTTGGGCCTTTTGTGTTTAGCCAAGTAAACATTTAATGCACGTCAGTTTAAAAAGCATTACATAAATTGACTACATAATAGAAGACATTTGACTTTCTAAAATTATGCATTCGTGTTCTAAAATGCCCAAATATTATGAATGCTTTTGATTGATACTGATCTATCTCACTTTACTGATGGAATTCAGGATACTTTAACTTCTACCTCTGTATCAGAAAACCTACTATTTTAACTGTAAAGTTGTTTACTAAAGAGAAACACACAGAAGCCTGTATGAGGTCACAGTCACGAAAAATGAAATGCCAACTTATAACATACAAAGAATCATTAAATTGCAGTGTAAGTGTTTTTGCTTACAGTGTTGATGTAAAATAACTTAATAATGTGAAAATGAGAATATTTAAGTCAGAAAATTAGAATATTTAATTATCATTTTTTAACCACCCCTGTAGCCATGACTTGGGCTAGAAGGACAAGGGTAAATGCGATACATGTGCATAAATACACCGCACATACACTGACACGTATGTCTGTGTGTGTGTGTGTGTGTGTGTGTGTGTGTGTGTGTGTGTGTGTTTGTGTGTGTGTGTATGTATGTATTGGACAGTCAGCCAGCATTTCACGGAATGTGTTACGGAATCCAGAATACTTTGTAGAACCCATGCTGACATAAAGATTTAATACTGAAACATTGTCATATCTAAGTACAGATCTCCCATAAGGAATGAAGATGTTTATGCTAGAAATTAAAACCATTCTAAAAAAATAATAGACTATTTCTGTATGTTCAGGGTTAAACCCCCTGATGTTACTACTAATTTATTGTTATATGAAGTGACCATTAAAGGGGACCCATTGGAAAAAAAATACACTGATGTCATACATTGTTCAAAGGTTCATAGGTAAATAATAGGCTGACTACCCTTGCGGGCCATTTTAAGCCTTGACAATTTCTTTTCCAACAATGAGAATAAAATCATGTACCTTGTGTCTGTTAGGTAAACACCTTAATCATTACACCAACTCCAAGCCCCATAGGAATGCCTGAAGCAAGACATCAGAAAAACTTGTATTACCACACACAATGTTATTACACTAATCTTTAGTACACTGGCTCATTGTGAAAGGAGACAGTCTTCTTTGGGCTTCTATCATCAGCAGAAGATGGGCTACTTATAGAAGGAACTTAGAATATACACATTATCATACACTGAATGTTCTGAATGTTCATAGTACTAAGCTAACTGCCCTTGCAAGCCATTGTAAGCCTAGCCAATTATCCCTTGTGAGACTCAAACCCTGCACCTTGTATTTGTAAGGCAAACACCTTAACCATTAGGCCACCCTCCCAACCCGGCCATCCTCACAACAAATACAATTACAGTACTACACAGTTCCTGTATTCCACTGTGCATGTATTGTTGAATTAACACATTACTGTACTCACTTTTTTCACATAGTACATAATCTATGCAGTGATGTCTTATGGCTAAACAATGGTCACATTTGCTGTACATCACTTCTGCCATGGTGCACTTCTGGTGTGTCAAACAGATTCTGATGCCTAATCCAAAGTAATCATCTACCTATTAAATAAAATGCTTACTTCTGCAGTTTAATTCACTAACACCGTGTTCTGCTTTTCTGATGTGTTCATTAAACTTCTTCCTATTAGCTTCGGATATTTGTTAAAAACATTCCCATAGAATATGCTTTCCTTTTAAATAATCAATGCAATCACTATCATTTAATTTATTGTGAACATGTATTGCTCTACCCATGAATGGAAGGGGATATAACCACATTCATTGCCCTTGGCCTATTTTGTCCGGATTGCACGCACATTCAAATGCTTGAATAAAGCTATGAAAATCATACCCATCTTTATAGTGGGGAAGATTTTAGTATGGACCTTGCCATCCGGGGTGGGCTTTTTAGCTTTCTATCCACATGTACCTGTTGAAGAGTAAGCACCCCTTCCTCATCCAGATGCTGTTTTTCTCTCTTTCTCTCTCTCTCTCTCTGGGTCTTTCTCAATGTGTGACCTCTTTCTGCTCTCACTTCAATTGCATTTAAAGTCATTCCATTCTCTCAGATCCTTAAAGTCAATTAATCTCTGGATTCTGTAGTACATGCTGCAGTTTGAAATCATCTGTGAAATGCTGAACAGTCTTTTTCTGCATGCTTCAATCATATAGGTTTAGTGAACTGATCTTCAACTGTATACAACAAGTCTGCTATAAATTCATCCTTGGTCACATCAACATAGGAGACTCTCTGATGTTCTTCCATTTCACTGTTGCAGTATTCATTACACTAGGAATCCCCTGCCAAGGGTGGCCCAACATCTGGCCAGTATACCAAAGCCTTTAGGTTGCTTTAAGGTATGCCGTACGCCACATGTATGCTCCTTGCATAGCATAGGGCATAAAGGTGACGTCCGGCTGTACCATTCTCAGAACTGCTTTGCCACCATTCAGAGGGCCATATCTGATGATCGTCAGTCTGAACACCCATTCCATTGCTATTTCACCAAGCCATTACAATAAATTAAACATATTGTTTTAGCTCCTATAGACCCACAGAGTGAAAGGCAACATTTCACTCAGGGGTTGTTTACTGCTTTGATGGCCTTAAAACCTCCTCAGGGTGTTTCTGTTCTAGCTCCTCCTTGGTCCTCTAATCCCCTTAAAAGACTAAGGAAACAAAATTCCTCTGAGGAGGAGGGAGATTCTGATGAGGATTCCCTTGCTTACTCTCAGATTCCCTGTCCTTTAGATTATGGGTCTGTGGAAGAAGAATTTACTAGCCCTGATACTCCTTTTGAGGAAATTTCTTTTGGGGACACAGTCTCTAGGATGAATGGAGTTTTTTAAATGGGATTGTGCTCATATTTCTGAAGTGTAGAAAAGGTATTATGAGGTCCTGCAGATGGAGTCTCCCAGGCCTTCTGCTGTACTTCCTGTTGTGGCTGCATTGTTGGATGCCTTTTCTAATGCTTCTATGGCTCCTGACTCCCAGCCTCCTGCTCCCAAGAAACCTGATAGTTTTATAAGGTACGTGAGGACTGTAAATTTCCCTGTAAGTGCCCTACAGCAGACCTTTTGGTGGTATCTGTGGCTTATGATATGCCATCTCATTTGCTTCCTTCTCCAAAGTTATTGCCTTCTATCAAAGATAGCAGAACTATGAAATGGTTGGGGAAAAAGGTTTACACCTCTGCTACTTTCACTTTTAGAGTTATCAGACCCATATGTCCAGGTACATGTTGGCTCTTCGTTTCCAGGCCTTTCAGGTAATTTCTGATCTTCCAGACTCTGAAGGGAAGACTTCTGCACTTTCCATGGTAGGGCATTCCTCCCAGGTGGGTCACCATTCCATAAAGTGTAGTTATGATGCAGCAGATGCTTCCTCTAGGGCTTCTGCCTTTGGGTCTGTGATGAGGAGATGTTCTTGGCTATGGCTTCAACTTTTGCCTGATGATATTAAGACTAACTTGATGGATGCTCCTCTGGGTAATAAACACTTGTTTGGTGAAGCTGCTGCTGATTTCTTTAAGTCCCTTTAGGATAAGGGTAAGGTTTTACCTGTCTTTGTTTCTCCTGCACCTAAGTTTCAGAGAAATTACCCCAATATGCCAACCTTTGTTCATAGGCAATCTTGCCCATCTCCCAATGGCAAGTAAGGTGGGAAGCACGCTCCTCCTGCTAAAGCTAGTCAGACCTCTGTGCCCCAGAAGTTTTCTTTTCCTGATAAACCAGGTGCTGTCTGCCTATCCTGTTCTTCCCAGCCACATTCATCTTTCTCTTTGCCTTTTTCTCTCTCCAGGTTTGGTTAAATATTTCTCAGGACCTCTGAGATCTGTCCATTATCTGCCAAGGGTACTTCTGGAAAACTCTTCTTCCTTTTATGTGAATTCATCAGCCCCCACAGGAACAGCTGTCTTTCTTTCCAGAGGTGCTTCAGGATCTCTTGACTCATGGTACTATTCAATAAGTTTCAGTTTCCCAAAGGGGGGGTTATTCCAGAATGTTACCCAGAAAAGAGGGTATTTGGAGACCGGTTTTAGACCATTCTCATCTAAATACATTTCTGAAGATTTCCTCTTTTCAAATGTTGTCCCTTCAAACTTTGTTCCCTGTTTTGCTTCCTCAGGCTTACATAGCATCTCTGGATCTCAAGGATGCTTATCTCCATATCCAATTCATCCCCTTTTCAGGAAGTTTTTACATTTCTCTGGTGTTTCCTGGCATTTTCAGTTCCCTGCTTTGCCCTTTGGCCTTTCTACTGACCCAAGGGTATTCACCAAATGCCTCGCTCCTGTGATTGCTTTCTGCAGGCTAAGGGGGATATAAGTCTTTCCCTGCCTGGACAAGCTGCTGTTTCAGGCATCCACCCCTGAGATCTTGCTGAAAAATCTTCACTTTGGAATTTCCCTCTTGCAGAGCCTGGGGTTCACTGTAAATGTCAAAAAGTCCTTTCTGACTCCTCAGGATCATGTTTTTCTGGGCTGCAGGATCCATACTGTTCCTATGCTGCCATCCCTGCCTCATCCCAAGGTTCTAACTCTCATTTCCTTTTTTCAGTCCCTTCTTCCTCTGATCTCTGTAACAGCAAGGGAATTTATGAGAGCTCTGGGGTTCATGGCTTCCACTATTCCTATGCTCTCTTTTGCCAAACTCCACATGAGAACATTTCAGTGGTTTCTTAAGTCAGTTTGGCTTCAGCATTCCATCCCCTTGATTTCTTACTTCCTCTTCTCCCTTGCCTCAAACAGGATCTTCAGTGGTGGATTCAGTGGTTGAATCTCAATGCAGGTCTCCCTTTTCATCCACCTCTTCCCTCTCAGGAGCTATTCACAGACACCTCAGATGTGGGATGAGGAGCAGCTTTTGGCTCCCTAAAGGTGCAAGGAGTGTGGTCGGCTCTTCACAGAAAGACCACATCAACATCAAGGAGATGAGAGCTCTTCTGCTGACTCTTCAGGCCTTTCAGTCTCTTTTCTCCCAGGACCTCTCAAGGTGTTTACAGACAATACCACAGTGATGTGGTATGTCAACATCATATATATATATATATATATACACACACACACACATACATATATATATATATATATATATATATATATATATATATATATATATATATATATAGGTTCATAGGTGTGTGTAGGCTAATGGCCCTGGAGCCTTTACAAGCCTAGCCCGTAGAATTACCCTGGCATCGTGCCACCCGACCTTAGTTCCCAGTGTCTCTGTCAAGTAGAGCCACTGGAGTGCATATATAGTGATATATATATCTACATATATATATATATATATATATATATATATATATAGATACAGATATATATGTAGATAGGTCTATATATGTATATATATATATATATATGGTTCTAGGACGGAAGATCGACACGCAAAAGACCGACACCGACTTCACCGACGCAAAATAAACCCCTTACCTGTACATGGTAGGCTTGATTAGCGAATTTTAACCCCTTACCTGTGAAATGTCTGTGGTTTGTAGTGTCAGTTATTTCTGTGTCGGTGTTTTCCGTTGGGGAAGTCGGTCTTTTGTCGATCTTCCGTGAACCATATATATATATATATATATATATATATATATATATATATATATATATATATATATATATATTTATGTATATATATATATATATATATATATATATATATATATATATATATGTGTGTGTGTGTGTGTGTGTGTGTGTGTGTGTGTGTGTGTGTGTGTGTGTGTGTGTATATATATATATATATATATATATATATATAGATAGATAGATAGAGATAGATAGATAATGACAGAGAGAGAGAGAGGGATAAGGAGTGGTATTTATCATTTATGATGGTAGAAAGCCATAATGCTATCTTGCAGTCTAACAGTAACAGTGGTAAATGTAGGTGTCCAGTCTGTCACTCTTTTTCTGAATCCTGGATCATACAGGTAGTAGCGTTTAAGTGCTGCATACTGTCAGTCTGAAAAAGGACTGATTATAATAATGTAGCACACCCTTGGTGCAATGTCAGACAAGATCAGAGCGGTTCCCTAACTTCTGCCCCTCTCAAAGAAACCTTTATCAGTCATTCACTCATCAAAGTATAAACACATAATGCATGCTTTTATTATTTTCAGCAGACCACATACACAGGGTTAATCTATAATGAAAGAATGAAGAAAAAATAACTTTATCAAGCATCCAGACATAAACTACTGCATGCTTTCTCTGTTTCTCAAAAAGTTGTAATAATTGTCAGCAGACCATTTACACGTGCATTAATCATTAATCAGTAATCGACAGGATCAATAGTAACACTCCAAGCCTAGTATTCCATTAGCATACATCTAAGTGATGTAGCTGTTAAATGCAGCATTACTGTCTTTTTTGCTCTACTTTAAGTATACAACAAATAAATGTATATATGTAAATAATGTGGGAAGAAATAGCCAGGGAATTGTTATGGCTAGGCTTGTATAGGCCCTAGGGCTGATAGCCTAGTACCAACCTATGAACCTATGAACCTAAATATTGCATTGAGTATTTCTGCATGGACTTTGTTAATAATTCTGTGGTAAATGAGCTAGACATTGATGTTTGCTGACTCCCATATATTATATACATTGAAAAAGCTTTTCTGTCCCTTCTTCAGGTATTTGCTGTACTGGCTATTATCAGGATGCATGCAGCCTGTTTCTGTTTGTTCATTACAGAAGAAGATTAAAGGTAATTAATGAACAAAAATACTTACTAGTTCCTTCCTGAGCCAGTTAAGAGCTTCATCGATGCTTTCAAAGCCTTTAAGTTTTCCAGATGAAAGGTTCTTTTCCACATCAGGATTTCCATTAAGGTGCTTCTTCACTCTTCTTAAAGTAACTGTATTCTCGATAGGCTTCTGCTCTTCTTTACTTCCCTGGTCTGATGGTGTTTTTGAGGTTTTCCATGACTGCCCTTCCAGGTTAGCCTTCCATTCCAAGTAAGATGGCCTCCTTGTCTCCAACCTCAATTTTTCAGTCAAGGCCTTTAAACTCCTTAGGTGATCATCAGCTGGTACTCCAACAGCATCTCCTGTGCTGCGTGCTGCTTCCTCAATTTTGATTTGTGGTATAGACATTATATAATAATCCGATTTTCTGCTCCAAGAGTGGTACTGAGGCCAGGACAACCATTCAGGCAAAATCCTTACCAACCATGGAGGACTTAATCCTGGAAATGAGTGCAGTTTTGGTATTTTGGCACAGTAAGCTGCATGTTTTATGTATTTGACATCTCTGATGCAATGAGCTTAAACAATCTAACATTTCTGTAGTATGAAATAAAATTAGTTGAAACAGAGTTTGGTTCCAGTATAATGACTTTTGGTTAGCATATTAAAGTTCTGTGATGAAGTATTTTTCTTTTTTCCAAAACAATGTGTCGGATACATTGGAAACTAAAAAAAATCTGAGTTGTTTCCAGGCTATTCTCTTGTTTCATTCCATTGCAGATTATGTGATCTGAAATAAGCATTAGAAGTAGCCAGACAGGGCAGTTCTTGTCTTCATCCCATGAGGTTACTTGTTATGATACAAAAAGTGCCAAAACCATGCTGAAGGACAGATAATGAAAGCTTGATATTAAGGAATTTCTTTAAAAGTGCAAAGCTGAGGGTAACTATCTCATTCAATACTTCTTGCGTTGTTGGAGTCTTTTGAAAGCTGAAATAAAAAAAAAGTTTACTTGTACATGTTATTAATTTCTGTTTTGTTATTAAAATACCAATTTTTAAATTGCACGATACTATCTATGGCATTCACAAGCTGTTTATGCCCATTAAGGTTGCCTTCAAAGCTATAGTGATATGAAGGAAAACACTGAATGTCTTAAAAATCATGTTAATGAACACATTTTATGCACACATTTCAGGGACAAAACAAATAAACAGTCCAAAGTTACACCTCAGCTTGTTTTTGAATGGACAGGTGTATGTAAGTGTGTGTGTGTCTGTGTGTGAGTATGTGTGTGCAGATATGTGTGTGTGTGTGTGTGTGTGTGTGTGTGTGTGTGTGTGTGTGTTTGTGCATGAACGTGCATGTTATGATGACAGAGAAGTTACATGAGCGGTAGAGAGGCAGCGCATGTGCATGGCTATGCCTTTTTCTAAATTTAACTGTGAGGCTATTTGTGCATAAGGGTTATGAGTACTTTAGCAATGGCAATAATGGATTGCTATATACTCAGTAATAATGACTCTCCTTTACCCAGCATGCTTATATCTGACCACCATCCATTGCAAAACATATCATTCTGAGTACTCTATTGTCTTTCCACTTATTTCTACTTTCCAAATGTCTAGCTGAAGTTTGTATAGACCAGACTCACTTAATTACTTCATTAAATCTCCATAATTATCAAGATGTTTAAGTGAAAAAAGTTTAATGTGACAGATTTTACTTAGTGTGATTCAATGCTAAATTCTGACTGCTAAACAGTTTGCAGATAGAAAGTCAGTTACTCTAATTGTCAAACACTTTCAATAGAAAAGAAAAGACTGCAGTCTTATAGTTTCCAGGATCCTTCCTTCTTTCTTTAGATACTTTTGTAAGATTATGTCACTGTTGCAGTCATCGGGTCTGTAGACATTATCCCTGACTACAGTGACCAAATGGCAGTTTTCCCAGAGACTTATCAAAGTATCCTATTATATGCGCTAAAATGTCTCTCTGTCATAAATGCATGATCCAAAATTACAAGTCTTACTATTTGAACAATAAGCCGTGTGGTGGCTGATGTTGCAGTAAGAGTGGACACGTGCCAGTTGGAGGTGATTTAGAGAAATGGTATCTATGTGCAGTCATAGAAAGCTGAGAATTAACATGACCTGCATAATAAGTAAAAGGTAATGTAACAAGGTGAAAATGTGCAACATTATTTAAAATGAGAGCGATGGTGGGTGCAAATAAGGGTAAATAATACTGTGGAGTGATTCAGAAAAATAAATAGCACAGAGAGATGCTATTGGCAGAGTTGTTGACCACAATAAAGTTCAGGAGTTATGGGAAAGAGATTGGGAAAACATGTACAAGCCCATATGTTTAGAGGTCTATACCAGGCTAATGACCACAGGGACCGTTTTAAGCCTAGTGATGCATCTCAAATGTATCTGACAAGTTCTGGTACTCTAAGGATTATATGCAGACTAGGACTTGAGTGGTCAAGCATTTACAGTCTTCCTGTGGTCATTAGACACATAGGTGGAAGACCATGGGTGAATTTCCAGTTCCCATCCACTGGTCCATGGAATGCTTGAGTGGGCTAGGGAAGAACTCTGCTTTACGTGGATAAGAAGTCTGTTCCAGAGAAACAGTAGTCTTGGAAACACATACTTGTCCCTCCAACATGTCCTGTTTATGTCACAAGCAAAGTTTTAGTCCTTTGGTTGGGTAATTCTGAAGTTGTTTGTTTTATGGATATGCAGAAAGTTAATCAGAGCAGGACTAAAGGATGCCTTGTATACCAAGCATATATTGCCCCTCAAGAGTCTGTAGGCGACAGAGTACAGGGACTGGGCTTTAAGGTGATCCATGAGGGGCATATTGTTTAGACCATGTATTCTTTTTTTGAGGAATCTCTGTGGAAGTTCCAGTTGTTGCATGTGCCTGGTCAGGTACTTACCAAAGGGAATGTACTTTGTAATTGCTCTGATGAAGGCCGACTACAGTGGAATGTTGACTTACTTGGACCAAGATGTCATGTCCTTCCTTATATGTTGCACAGCATAGAATGATTTTCTTAATACCATAGACACACGGTGGTCAAATGTCAGGTTACTCTCTACATGTATTCCCAAACCCCTGACTACTGGGTCTATTCTTTGAGGGCATGTTTTCAGTTAGTTAGTTTCCAGTGGTAGCCAACTTCCCAAAGGATGCTATTATGCATTTCTTGGTACTGAGTTTTGGAAATCGGAGATGAATATGTTGGCCAGTGATTTGCTATATCTTCTGGCTCAGTGTAGGTGGCTACATTTATAATTAGTTCTGCAGATTGTTGTATAGTGCCTTTGCTGTTGCAGATATAGCTAAAGAAAGCCTTGTGGTTGTCATTGGCCTGGGAGGCTATTTTCCCTCATATTTGGATTTGTTAGACTTGATTTGCCCTCTGAGTTGCTTGTTTAAATTGATGAGAAAGATGAAAAAGTTTTTATCCAGCTGGACATTGCACTTCCTAATTTTGCCATGCCTTTCTTCATTTTATTATACAACCTACTGATGTTTGAATTCCACCAGAGTGGCTTATTTTCTGAGTTTGTTCTGTGCTTATTCCTGATAGTCTCAGCTGTCACTATGCATCTATTGACATGATTGTACAGGGTTTCCGTGATCAATTCTGCATAGGCACCAGTGTTCTGAGGGTTTGGGGTGGGAAGGCTTGTAAGTTTTTCATGTTATGACGTAACAGTAGGAAATTTATCTTAGAATAGTTTCTAAATGTTCGAGGGCTATCTGAGGTCATGTTTTTCATGTGAAGTTGATTATATTAATACAGAGGGAGGACTGGAGGAATGCCATATGTTGTATGCTGAAGTTGTAAACAAGGGGGGGGGGTAGTCAGACACAAACAGCACACATAAAATTGCATGAAATAGAATGGTGAACAGCAACTCACAGGGAGGGGCAATTAATGGTTGCACACACCACAGTTGTGGTACTGGAGAAATAGCACAATATGCATCATAATGCCAGTAACTGTATAAAGAAATTCAAATGTACCTCAACACGATAATAGAAACCATCACATATGCAAATGATGAAACGAAACATGGCAGTGAGATTCAGTAAACATATAAAATTAGTGTGATGCACCCTGGTGGTCATCTGTTCTGAATGGCAGAATTTTCTCATGTACAAGAGCTTCACTCCTGTTATGATGCTAGCAGTATTGTCAGCATTAGCATGCAGCAGGTGATATACACTTTTATTAATACACTACATCTCCTTAACTGGGAGTCATTAAAGACTCTCTCCATAGATGATCCTGTCCCTGAGTTCAATAAAGTCTTCTAAGGTGTTCTAAATGCTCTAGACCCCCTCAGAATAAAATGTGTCAAAACCAAGCATGCCCATGGCTATCTGTAGCAACTAAACAACTCATGAAACAAAGAGACAAAAGCATCCAAGGCCTGGACAAAAAATTAAACAGCTCCCACTTACTAGCATATAGGTAACTAAGAACCCTAACAAATCAATTTATCAGCAAAGATAAGAAAACCTATTACTCAACCAATCAAAACATACACATTAATTATCCCAAACTGTTATGGGCATCAATTAAGAAACTGTTAGATCCAGGACAAACCACACAGTCAGCATCAACCATACAAAAACAAAATGATACCTTAGCCAAACAATTCAATACCAACTTTGTACAGACAATACAGTCATTAATGAACAAGGTAACTAATCAAACTTTTGATGTCCATACTCAGTCACATAACTTAATTCAACATTTTTCCTTCTGACCAATTCCCGCAGATACTGTCAAAAATATCTCAAAGAATTAAAGACTGCAACTGCCTGTGATAATTTACTTAGTGTATATTTAAAAAAAAGCAGTTGAGACTATTCCATATCCAGTTTCAATTCTGATAAATTACACATATCTGAATATCTGAAAAGGGTTGGGAGGGTGGCTTAATGGCTAAGGTGTTTGCCTTACAAACTCAAGGTGCAGGATTTGAGCCTCACAAGGGATAATTGGCTAGGCTTAAAATGGCTTGCAAGGGCAGTTAGATTAGTACTAAACTATGAACCTATAAAGTCCCCTCGCTATGGAAAAAATCATTTATTATTCCATTGTACAAGGGTGGAATCAGTAAAGATCATTCAAACTGTAGGCCAACTGCCATTTTATCACCCCTTTCAAAAATATGAGAAAAATGTATTCATATGCAACTTCTCGACTATAATAGATAACCATCTTCTGTCTTCAACCACAAAATGGCCTCTGTGTTCATCACAGCACAATTATTGTTTTACTGAATTTTGTTAATTCATTTATTTATTTATTTATTTATTTTACATTTGTTTACCAGGAAGGCTGATCTGGGCCAATGACCCATTTTGAGTGGTGGCCCGGGGGAAAAAAAGCTCAAATTTACAAATAATATTATGTAACAGTAACATAACCATGTTTAAAACAGTAATATTCCAAGTGACTACAGTATTTTAATATAGGCAGAGAAAAGGTTACACCATATAGATTTCTAGCATATATAAGACAGTGTCAGTGTTTACATAGAGTAGTAGTAACTTATCTAATACACACAGTGATCTTACATAGGGAATAAACATGCTCCTTGTAGTGTATTACCAGATGTAAGGAGTAAAAAGAACAGTGCTTAGACTCAACAGTCGTAAAGAGCAAGATATGTAAGAAAGTGAGAAGATGGGGGAGGTAAGACTTTTGGTGCCAATTCATGCTAGTAATTAGAGGGGAGGGAGCAGAAAGCTGGAAGACAGATCAAATAAGATAGTATGACTTGGCAGAGCTATATGGGAGCAGGGTTGCCAGATGTCCCTATTTGGGTGGGACTGTCCTAAGATCAGCAGCCTGATTCCGAGTCCCACCCTGCCGGTTTAAATCCCGGCCAGCCTCCGCTTTGTTTTTTTTTTTTTTTGATTGTCCCGTATACCTGGCATATGGGCCAATCAAAAATCGCTAAACACGGAGCTACTTGTGTTGAATGCGGAACTGCGGAACTGCAATGCATTAAACACAAGAAGCTCCGTGTTTAGTGCAGAGCTACTGAGCTACTGTTCTTTAATTCTGCATTAAAGACCTTTTTTTTTTTTTTTTTGGTCTTCACTTGCTGTGAGAGACCTTTTTTTTTTTTTTTTTTTTTTGTCCCTACCTGGGGGGCTGGCAACCCTGTATGGGAAAGACAGTTTATTCAGCCTGGGTTTGTGCAGGAGCACACCCAGTTACTGATGAGGTGTTCCTTAAGTAGGTGTTTAAATTCTAGTTGTATTTATGTAATTAATTATTGTATGAGGTAGTGTATTCCAAAATTTAGTTATGTGGTTAGATAAGAGGGAATCCCCAAAGCCTTTGTTAGAATTGGCAACTGTTTTCACACATTTGTTGGTGGATCTTAGTGTTCCAGAGCTAGAGTAGGGTTGAAGAATGTATTTGAGAGAGGGATAGCTATTTGGGTGGTTGAGTATGTAGTGTATGAAGGTTAGCTGGTTATAGGTCAGATGATTAGGAAGTTCTAGCCATTTTAGGTGCTGCAATGCATTGCAGTGGTGTGATCTGTAAGTCAGGTTTAAGGCAACTCTTCCTATTTTGTTGTAGCAGGACTCCAATTTATTTATCTCTGTTTTTTTCTGAGGTTTGTAAGTATAGGTGAAGCATAAAGGATGGTGGAAAGTAGATCGGTTCTGGATATGGCTTGTCTGGTGGGGTCAATTAGGAAATGTTTGATCCTATAGAGTGAACCTAGTTTGATGTGTACTTTTTGATGGTTATGGCTTGGTGCTTGTCAAACCTCAGGTTGTTGTCAATGGTCACTCCTTGGAGCTTAGTATGCTCTATTGGTTCTATTATAGTGTTATTGGAAGAGAGGCGAGGATGGTGAAGGAGGGATGCTGGTTATGTGTCTTCTTACTAGTAAAGAACATGAGCTTAGTTTTATTTGGGTTGAGAAAAAGTTTAGCATCAACTTTGAATGTCATTGAAGGCTTTTTGGGTTGTTTGAAGGAGTGAAGAGATAGAGGGTGCTGAGCAAATAAGGGAAGAATCATCAGCATATTGAGTAATTGTTGCATGTTGCACGACTGTGGATAATTCATTTGTGAATATGGAGGATAGTAGTGGACCAAGTACTGACCCGTGGGATATGCCGACTGAGACAGTTAGCAGGGGGGATAGTTCATTATTGCATTTGACTGCTTGTTGGCAGTCTGATAAATAGTTTAGAAACCCTAACAGGGTGGACAGGTAGATTTAGGGAGGCTAGTTTGTTGAGAAGCATCTGGTGGGAAACTGTGTCTAAAGCTTTTGACATATCCAGAAAGACAGAGGAGACATGGTGACCATTGTTTCTGAGCTGGTTAACTGAATTAGTGACGTTAATGAGGACTGTAGTGGTGCTATGTTTAGGCCTAAACCAATGTTGGGAAGGGGATAGTAGGTTATTATGTAGTACATATTGCAGTAGTTGTGTGTGAACACATTTTTCAAGGAACTTAGCAAAAGGAGGGAGAACAGCTATGGGCCTATAGTTACTGAGTTAATACTGTCAATACCCACAAAAATGCTGGACGCTTAGTCTCTACCATCTTCCTAGACTTATCAAAAGCTTTTGATACTAACTCCGAACAGGAACTTTTACATAAACTCCCATCTTTAGGGCTCACCAACTCTTCACTGCAATGGTTCCTTAGCAACTACTCATACATGAAATGGAAAAATGATTTCTCCTTCTTCTTACCTGTAACTATTGGTGTTCCACAAAGATCTATACTAGGCCTCGTACTTTTCAACATATTCATCAATGATCTCTACATTGATGCAAAAAGTGCTACTCTGGTTCAATATGCTGATGGCTTGACCCTAATCTGCTCTGCCAAATCTTTATCTAGACTCAAAAATCTGACACAACAATCCTTCTCGTTAATCAAAACATGACTAAATAATTCACAACTACAGTTAAACCCCCAAAATTTAAATTACTGCTCTTTATCCCTAAACACATCTCTACCAAAATAACAGTATTCACTATTAGCTCCACCAACTACACAATGACAGAAAAAGTAAAATTACTGGGTGTTATCATAGATGACTACAAGAAAAATAGTCAGACTTGCAGTAAATTATAGGAATAGAACATACCGTTGCCTGGCCCTCAGAGAATTCAACTGGTTAGAGCTACTACACCACCTAGCTCTTTCTCAGCTAACTACAGTACACAGACTTCTTTATAAGCCAGAAAATTGCCCAACCCTTAATGACTTAAAACACCACTACTGCCTCAAAGGAGTTTTACACTCTAGAGATAAAAAGCACTAATCACTATAACCAAATCATGTAATACTGCATGCGACTGTCTATATTCAAACAGGGTAGCTTCACTATGTAACCACATGCCACTACCACTGAAATCCATTCAGAATACATACTCATTCAAATCCTGCCCCCCCCCTTTTACCTTACCAGAAATTCAAGCAATTTCTTGCCACTCCTGAGCAAGTCTGTCAAGGCATGTGTTCTCTTGTTCAAGTTATTACTGAAACACTGTTCCATGTGTTGCAATAAGGCTGTAAAGGCTCAAAGCTTCCTGACCCCTTATCTTAGCAGAGTGTAATTTAATAGCTCATCCTCTTCACCCAGGGCTGTGTTACTTCTAAATTCCCTGCATTGACTTTGCACAGAATCTTAGATTCCTTCGCAGATTGATTCCATCTAGGGGAGGTGTGCTCTGCTTCACTCCACTCCCACCCCTAAATCCCCATCTACCCCCAGACTCTCCAGATTACACATTACTGTCTTTATCCTCCTCTCACCCACTTCTGACCATCAATTAAACTACACCCAACTTCATTAAACCTACATCCTCAACCACCTTAATGTGATATATTCCCACCCTAAGCTTCCATTTGTTTTCATCACCATCCACACTTCAATAAATCCACTGACAAAGAACACATCATTCTCAGCCCTTTCACCTTCCCATATACATTTCCTCATCATCTCCCATCATCACAGACTCTAGCCACTTACTTTCAGAACTCCTTGTCTATCCTCCCCGGTAAGTATGTACTAGTTCCATTCCCTTTATGGTGGCCAACTATGATCATTCGATGAACTTATTTACAATCATTTGGCCTTTCGAGGGAAGGGACTTTTGATGGACTATGTACAGTGAACAACCTTTCGATGAACGTTCTGTTTGATCATTAAACATAGACGTGTATATGTTATACTTACCACACTGTTGTCACTGGGCTGCTATACTGATGTAATGGAACACAGGCAGTTGTCACCAGCCTAACTCTCACATCCAAGCTGCTGCCAGGTATAATACTTTTGTCACATGCCATGTACAGGATTAGCAGGAATTCCTCAAACTTTGTGAGATGCCTGTGTATTGATGGTCTACTTCCTGTGGTGGACCTGTTTCTGTCAATATCCTGTGCCTTGGTCTTGTCATGCAGTATCATTTCAGTGACCCTGTGATGCACCTGTATTACTGTGTCCTATTATGACTGCTAACAGCACTGATATCCTTATGCACTCCCTGCTACACCACGTTCTAGAAAACCTTTGCTGCTCAAACCTCCTCAAGGATATACATGGGTGTGCAAGGCCTCTAGTAGCACCTCTGTTTCTAGGCAGTGTAGTTACCACTCTACCAGTCCCATGACAAAATGAGTATACCTGAGGTTTACACATGTGGCTCAGTTTCTGTCCTTTCCTGTTATGTATGTCTCAGTACTGTACCCTCCTCCCATTTAGTGGCTACAAATGCGTCTGCTAATAAGCTGTCACCATTCAAACAGCAAGACATGCTGGTGGCAGCAATAGGCATGTTACAACTGCTTGACATCTGGCAACACTGTACTGGATGCGCAGGAGGCCTCATACCCCCCTTAGCGTGTCTGCCAATATGCATGGTACCCTGTTGTCTACCATGCACAGCAGAATGATCACCTCTTCAGACCTTGTACCCTGTCCCCTGTCAGTATGAGGCCCCTCCAGTGGAAGGATCGTGACCTGTACTCCCGTTATTTTCTATTTCCGGTGAGGATGAGCCCCCCCCCTCCACTGTGGGACAGTAATCTGTTCTGCCTGTGTTCTCTTTTTCCTGTCAGGGTGTGCCTGTCCATGTCAGGAATGGGACCTGTCTTGCTCTTGTTCTCTGCTCTTTGTCAGAGTGAGCCCCCCACAGCAATACAGTCCCTTTTTAATTTCTCCAAGTCTTTTGGGTTTCTAATACCATGATGGGAATGGGCCCCATTCTTAAGTTAAAATATGATTAAATTTCATGAAATTAGTATTGTTTTAATCTTTGATGCTAGCCAAAAGTGCTCTTGACAGCACCCGCAATGTGACCGGTAATGACTCATTCTGCAGTTTGCACAGAGTTACATGTATTGGTAGCCTTTCTAAGTATGACTGTAAATTTCTTTTTATAAGACCCATTGCTCCTACTGTTGCAGGAACTGTCTGGGTAACCTTCTTCCACAGTTATATCATTTCTGCCTGCAAATCCTGGTAATTTTTTATTGAATTATCATTTTGTGACATAGGCAAATTTTATATTCATTTAAAAGTAATTGAATTATATTAACATATTAAACATTATACTTCACATATATTTCTATATATCATATAACCTATTACATAAATTATTCAATTCCTGCATTTTTTTAAACAAGACACATCTTTATTAAACCATCACTTACTACACAGGCAATCATACATTTATAGAAAAGAAAACAAACCACACTGACACAAACCTAGATGCAAGCATTTTACATCACAAACCATACTGACACACTCCCAGATACATCACTTATAATCTGTACAATCTTTCTCACTCATACATTACATAGTTCATTTACATCCTGCACTTTTTGGACCTCATTCCTCTCTTGTATATATTGTTCCCACAATTCCTATTTTTTCCTATGTAGTTTGTTCCTACCCTTTTCTAAAGATCTCAGTTCCAGTTATTTTATCTCTGTTACTATAGTCACTGCTTCCAGTATAGTTGGTTTAGATTTTGATTTCCATTTTCTACTAATTACTTTTTTGGCGGCCACCATTATTAGACACAGCAAGGCCTTACCATGTCTAGACAATTCTGATTCTGCATCACGGATCAGAAAAATCAACTCCCTTGTCAGACCAATCTGCCCACCCAGCATCTCCGACAGTGCATCCTGCCGGGAATCCATAAAGTCCACCAACTCACTGCACTCCCAGAAAATATATTCCCAATTACCTCTTTCTTCCCCTTCACACCTCCAACATTTGCTGTCTGCCTGAGGAAAAATTCTCTGGGGTATGAAAATATCTGTGTAAACATTTCCAGGCAAAAATCCTAAATCTTCTAGATTTTGTTGCATATTTGGGAGACATACATATATGCCCCCATTGTTTCTTTGTGAATTGCATATCCAGTCTTTCTTCCCAATCCTTTCTAACCTCCTCTGATTGATGCTTATAGTTATATGCTGTACTAACTATTCCTTTTTTAATGGCAGCTTCTGTTCTAGAGTCTATTAAAAAATCTACCAGTGCCGGTCTTTCATTTAGAACCACCTTACTTCTTTCTCTTTGCCTATACTCTGATATCAATCCCTGATAGGGAAGGCGATCTCTAACCTGCAGTTGAAATAAATTCTTGGCGTCTTCCCATTCTATCATCTTTCCCTCTCTAGTTATTTGTTCCCAATACCTTGGTTCCTTTGCCAGTTTTGTCTAATACATTCCAGACCCCTCTTACCTATTGTCTGTATCCCTAATTGCAGTCATCCCTATCAGCAGAATCTCCTTTCTTCATTCCCATGTTGGTTTAATTCTTAGAATACTTTGTGCTACTTTATGAATATAATATTCTGTATGATTATTGTTATTCTCCTTAAAGGCCTGCATCCAAAATCCCAGTCTCTCCTTGTTTCTTGAGCTTCTACCTGTTTCGTCATTATCCCTTTCCACTTTGAATTATAGTTTTCTGCTTATGCTATTGATATGAGTCTTAACTGTGCAGCCCTGAAATACCCCTTCAAATTAGGTAATCCCAATCTGCCCTGTTCTACTTGAAGAATCAGTTTATCTCACTTGAGTCTTCACATCTTCCCCTCTCAGATAAAGTATTTCAGCTCTTTATTAATTGCTACTCACAACTTCTCCTCTGGTTGATAAAAATATGCTTGACCTTTGTACAAGGCTAAAGGTACTAAAAACATTTCAAGTGCTTGTATTTTACTATCCATATCCATATAACAAAGCTTCCATTTTCTCAGTTTTTGTATTATCTTTTGTCTAGTCTCTTCCCACATACCCTTAGCTGTCACACTAGAATCATTTTAATCCATACTCCTAAATACTTCATTTTGTCATGGCCCCATAAATATGGGTATTCCTGAACCAGTTCATGTGTGAGTACTTAATTTGCTGCTACTGCCTTTGTTTTAGCTTCATTAATTTTGTATCCTGAAAAGATCTGAAACTGTCTCCAAATGTTCCACAACACTGTGATGTCTTTTTCTGATTATTGTCAGGTTGGTTACCATACCAATTATATCCTTGAATTTCTGATTCCCTTATTTTCTTTGCAAATAGTAAAGGGGAAAGAGGATGCCCCTGCCTAGTTCCTCTGCTCAAGCAGAAATTATCGGAGAGGACCCTACCCACTTTAATTTTTGCCTCTGATACCTCATATATTCTCCTAATCACCCTTATAATTTTTTCAGGAAATGCAAATGCTTCCATTGGCCTGCTCATAAAGTCCCTCTGTCAAATGCTTTCTCTGTGTCAAGACCCACCAACAACAATGGTATTTTCTTCCATTCTGCTTAACTCTGGATAATCAATGCTCTGTTAATGTTGTCAAATGTTTGCCTCCCCTCCACAAAACCACATTGATCCATATCTATCAGTTTTGGCATTACTTTTGCCATTATTTTAGCTATTATATACATGAACACTTTATAATCCTGGTTTAGTATTGAAATGGGCCTGCATGAGGCTGGATCTGATGGATCTTTACCCTCTTTAGGTTTTACAGCTACCACTGCTTTCTTCCAGGATGGTAGTACTTCTCCTCTTAAGATACTATTAAAACAAAACTTTCCAGATCTTTATCAGTTTTTAGCACATTTAAGTCTTCCATAAACATTTCCATTTGTATCTTTTTTCGATTTTTACATTTCTCTGCTTTATAGACACTCTCATAGAATTTCTGAAATATTTCTAATACCTCTACAGGATTTCTTGTTACCTTCCTTGCGACAGGCTCCCTAGGTCTGACAACAGCTCTTTCTACTTTCTGTTGCTTGAGTCATTGTGCTAAACATTTTTGTGCTCTAGTGTCATTATCAAAAAACAGTTGCTCAACAGCAATGTTTCTAAGCTTGTGCATGTTATCAAGGTAATCCCTTATTTTCTGCTTAGCATTTTGCAGTTAATCCTCTTCTTGTTCTGTGAGATTCCCCCTGTTCTGCAATACTTTAACATTTGTCAGTCCCTCTAAATAATTCTTGTTACTCTTTAACCATAGCTCCCTTTCTTTTATTTCCACTCTATTTTTAAACTCCACCTTAATTTTATTCCACTCCTAGCTATAATTTTCAGAAGAAATTTCTATCCTCTCTAAGAGCTCCTGAATAATCTCTACTACCCATTCCTTAAATTCCTCTCTTTTCAACTGATAGGTGGGAAAGTGCCAATGTCTCATTTTTATTTCATTACCCTGTGCTTTTATTTTAGCTATTATTGGAGCATGATTTGAAATAGTTATTGGGTGAGTATCAAGACCTTCAATTAAATGCAGATGTTCCCGTGAAATGTAAATTCTGTCTAGCCTAGCCCAGTTTTTATATGTTGGGGAATAATATGTACATTCACTCTGCACTCCTATTACCGAATTCACATCTTCCATGTCAAATACATTCATAAATTTCTTCAAAAATCTACCCTCCTTTGTTATATTTTTTCTCTTCTGGGCCCCCCAGACACATCTTCAGTGCTGCAAATCACATTACAGTCCTCACCTATAAATAATATTTCTTGCTGAAAATTGATTATTTCTCCCAGAATGTTTTTAAGCTTCATTATAGCAGTTTTAGGTGGAATGTAAATACATGCCAGTGTAATCCTCCTCCCTTGCCTATATTCCCTTAGCATTATAAATCTGCCATTATTATCTTTTTATCTTGTTCTATAACTACTGGAGCTCCTCTTGCAATTAATATAAGTACTTCTTTTTTCCTTTGTCCCAGGTATTCCTCTGAATAACCATCCTAAAAACCTTTCTTTATCAAATTCACATGTTCAGTTCTTTCTAAGTGTGTCTCCTATAACATAACTATTTGCACTCTACATTTTTAATATAGTTCACTACTCTTGTTTGTATTTAATTTTGAGGCCATTTACATTTAAAGACATTGAAGAAAGCATCATTGCATTAAAAAGTTATTATTCCCACCTTTTATACATAACCCATTTTTTGTTAAATGTCCAGCTTTTGTGCTTCATGTGTACATTGTTTGGCAGGTTGAACTTTTATACAGTTGTTTCTTGTCATATCCATTTCAGCCTATGTCACATCTTATAAAATGTTTGTTTTATTGAAAGCCCTCAAACAAAAAATCAAAGACACCCCACATACCCCCCCTAAAACCTATTAACGTAATACAAACATATAAAACTATGTATACCTTCAAATATTGAAGTCTTAATAGGAATGAAAGTTGCAAACTGACAGCCACACTCATAGACTCAAGTTAACTTAAAAGAAAGGTTATCCCAGCTGAGATGCATGGTGCAGCCTGTTCTTCTACTAAGAGCCAACTGGCTTTGTTTTATAGCTCTCCCAGCTGGGAAAACACCTGAATGTTTTTAGAGAACATTAACTACCTTGGGGAAACCCATGAATGCTTTCAGAGAACATTATCTACCTTGGGAAAACCCCTGAATGATTTCAGAGAATATTATCTCTAAGCCAGTGACTCTTTTCTTTTATTTACCCAGCCAATCACTCTCTACCATATTGCAACCAGTTTCTCTTTATCAGATTTTCTCCATGGAGACATGAGAACCAGGCAGTCATTTTCTCTTTATCAGATTGTTTCCATGGAAACATGAAGACCAACTACAGAATTGTTACTGAGCATACATGTATTTGCTAGAAAAAAAGCATCATAATATTCAATGTTCGATTCATTTACTTGCTCTCTCTTAAAACGTGTTACTAAATCAATCTAAGGTCTTTAATCCATTCATTCCCCCATGCAAAAATGAGAAAAAGCACATTCATTTTTCTTTTATCATGCTTTTCAACCAAGCTCTTTTTACATTGCAGTGCCTACATTTCTTAAAGATGATGAAGAAGAAAGAGATAAGAAGGGAGAAAGAAAACAGCAGCACCTGTTTACAATCCCCATTACACTTACAAATAATCAAAACAATTACTGTATAGCCTGTAAAGAAAACCACATGACACAAAACTGGTACTTTTTAAGAAAAAAATATTTACTACAGTTAACATTCTCTCACCTCTTCCCTTCCCAAAGCACTTTTCTGAATATTAATGACATGAAGTAGGGCATATGCTTTAGAGTCCTCCACAACAACAAATTCTGAGAAAGTCCAATATTTTCAGACTTTCCTGTACGGTCATATTTCACAAATATAACTACAGCACTGTAATCCTATATTAAGTGACTTGTTTTACTACTGTTCAGCTCCGAAGTCCTGTCTCTGCTTCATTTCCAACATACTCTTGATTCTTCTAGTCAGCTCCTTCCTTCTCTCCAACATTTTCCATTGAAAAGTTTGAAAAGGTTTCACAGGTACAGTCCTTCTGTGTTTTTTATTATCAGAAGAACAAGAAGCAGAATCTCATTCTGTTTCACAGCTTACTTTTTGTTGGACAAACTTTTGTGTTTCCTCCTTAGCATGGACTTCATCAAAAAAATAATTCTGTCCCTCCAGGGAAGAATACCGTGAAGACAGCTTGATACAGCAGTTTGAATCTCGCACCTGCATCTCAACATTCCCTAAATAGTGGAATAAATTTGCTTCTCTTCTCTCTGGTGTACAATGCATAATCATTCTCCACAAACACTCTGCTGTCTCCCTCTTTTAGCACTTTGTTCATCTGCCACAGTTTTGTCAAAATCAACTCCTTTTGCTGGTAGGATTGCATCTTTACTATTAAAGGTCTAGGTTGCTTTCTTATAGCCAAGTTTGGAGCATAAACACAATGTGCCCTTTCGGCTAACAACTCCTGCTGTAGAATACCAGTTCAGTTGTTTTCCCTGCATGTTCTGTCCTCTAATTCTGTTATTTTTTGAAACATCTCTTCCTGAACAGTGTCATATTCAGCCAGCCTTTTCTTCATTTTGATAGGTTGGCTATAGAGTTGACTTCAGATCCTCAGTTGGTTGTGTTGGGGAGGCTCTTCCTAAATTTCCTTTTAAGAGTAGGGAAGTCCCTTTGGCCCTGATCTCCACCTCAGCATTCGAGGCTTTCAAAGGGGTTCTTGCCATGGTCAAGAGAAGAGGTGCTTTCTACATGCTCAACTCCATCCCGACCCCTTTTGGACATTGCATTTGACTCTGCATATCTAGTTCAACAGGGACAGTCAGCTTCATTTAGTCTTGGGGATGCTTGCCACGTGAACTCTCAGCATACCCATTCACTGGTGCTAGTGGGTGTGATTGTGTAACTTTGCAGAAGACTTCAAGACAACCTTCCTTAATGCCTCCTTTTAGAACAAAAGTTAAGGAAACTCTTATCAGGAATGAGCAAAATGGTAAGACCCTTTCTGCCATTGGAATGTACTTCTCTATCCCTTAGAGAACCTTTTTCAGAAACCAGAGGGTTGGTAGGAAGATGTGGTTCAGAAAATCAACCAGGATGCTCCTGCAGACAGGTCTTCCAGAGGCAGAGGGGGGAACAATTTCAATGGCTATCACCCTAGTGCAAGATGAGGACCACAGAATCATTGATTTCATGGTCCTTTCACTGAGAAATCCTTCTAGTGCTCCTGAAGACTTGCTTCATTTCCATACTGGGGGGGATTGGGGGGGGGGCTTATCCCTGCACCCTCAAGCCTGGCAGGCCATCTCACTACATACTTGGGCGCTGAGGATGATCACCAGAGATTACATTATTCCCTTTGTTTCCTCTCCTCTAAAGAATAGAAGGATTTCCACATTGGCACCCAAACAGGTGGACTCTTCAACAGCAGGAGTCTTAAAGCTGTTCGAAAAAAAGAGTCATCCAACAGGTCTATTCCAAGTTCTTTTTATTTGCAAAAAAGACAAGGGAACTAAAGCCAGTTTTGGAACTCAGTCAACTCAATTATTATGTAAAACAGACAAAGTTTCAGATGGTCATATTTTAGTCTATTCTACCTCTTTGGTGGAAGAATGACTGGATGTGCTGTATTGATCTCCAGGATGCCTACAACATTATCAAGATAGTGAGGCAATCCAGGACATTTCTCCATTTCTGGCTGGGAAACAATCACTTCAAATTCAGGGCAATGCCATTTGGTTTCATCACAGTTCCTGGGTGTTCACCAAATGCATGGCAGTAGTTGCAGGGTAGCTCAGATTGATAGGGTTCTGGGTGTTCCCATATTTAGGTGATTGACTCCTCGTAGCCTCAACAAGGGATCTTCTAGTCCAGCAATATGACTTCTTGATCCAACTTCTTCAAGAATTGGGATCCACCATCAATCAAGCAAAGAGCAAACTGGCACCCACACAACAGATAGAATTCACCCGACATCAGCTGAACATGAGCAGACAGATACACAACTTCCAAGAGTCCATGACTATATCTCTGCATCAGGTAGCCTTTCAAATTCACCAGCACCATTTGCCCCCCACAGGACTTATTCTCAGAGTGCTAGTGCTGATGGCTTCAACAGCAACATTGATTCCCCTAGCTGGATACTACATGAGAGTTTTTCAATTAACCCTTTCTGTACAATGATCCCAGTTTTTGCATTCTCTTCATGCTAATATTCATCTAACACCTGTTTTCAGGTCTCACATTAGATGTTGGTTGACCCTGACAGCTCTTCTGGAAGGTCAGCCCTTTTTACCACAACCTTGTCCATGACTATGGTAACCACAAATGCTTCCCTCTTGCGGAGGGGAGCATTTAGAAGGGGATGCAGTCCAAAGTTCATGGTTGCACATTGAAACCAGTGTCCACATCAATGTCCTAGAGATGAGAGCAGTTGTCCTAGCATTGCAGGCTTTCCAGGACTCTCTTCCCAAGGGTATGATCTCCATCCAGACAGAAACCATGGCAGTAGTCTGGTACATCAAGAAACAAGGAGGACCCCATTCATATACTTTATGCTGGAAAGCTGTGAGAGTGTGGCAATGGACAGTGTCTTCCCATCACTTTCTCATAGCAATGCATGTTCTGGGGACTTCTAGTCTATTATTAGACAAATTGAGCAGATCCATCCTTCTGCCCTACAAGCAGTCCCTCAGTTAATAAGTGGCAAATCAAATCTTCAGCCATTGGGGTCAACTGTGCTGTGATCTTTTTGTTTCATACCTAGACAACAACTACTGCAGCAGTCACTTTGCCCTAGTCCCTCCACAGAGACAGTCACTGAGGGATGCTCCAGTTTGCAACTGGCCCCCTTGTCTCCTACATGCCTTTCCCAATTTTCCTCTAACAAAAAAGTTTTTCAGAAAGCAAGAAGCTACAAGGTAATCCTCATTGTTCCTTTTTGGCCCTAGCCAGTTTGGTTTCAATCCTCTGACCTCATCTATTATGCCCTCACTGTATGTTGGACTACCATCCAGATCTTCTGACTTACCCATCGGGCAGCATCTCCCCAGACCCAAGAGACACTGAAGCTAACAACATAATTCCTCCAATTGTAATGGTGGTCAGAGATGCCAGGCTTTCTGCTCAGGTGGTTCATATTTTGTCAGCTTCACAAAAATGGAGTATTAAGAAAGGTTACCTCAGCAAAAGGAAGATGTTTTCAGTCTCTAAAGGTATAGATACCTTTTTAGCTCCCTTCCCTTCTATTCTTTCTAGTTTTTCAACAATCAAAGTATAATTAGCAGCTAGTTCTAATTTCCATATTGGACACAGTCAAACTCTACAGCTTCACTAAAAATTTCAAAGGCCTTTCAGAATGGAATCTTCTTACTGAGACCTCCTATAAGGGATCCAATGCCTCCATGAGGCATAACTATCTTTATTTCAAGCAATCCAATGCCTCCATGAGGTATAACTATCATGCTTCAAGCGTTAACCAGTCCTCCCTTTGGACCCACAAGAACAGCAGATTTAAAATATCATTCTTGGAAGACCATCTTCCTGCTGGCCGTCACTTCAACAAGAAGGATATCTGCATTGCAAGCACTTTTTTATAAACCCCTCTATTGATCTTCAATAAGGTTAAGGTTTCTTTAAGAGCAAACTACATGGTCATTCTAAAAGTGGCATCCAAAATGAACCCCATTCAAGCCACTAATTTACTAGTATTCTTTCCAGAATTTTCTAACAAAGAAAAATATACCCTGCATTTATTAGATGTTCACAGACAACTTATATTTTATCTCCACTGGAATAAAGATTGTAAGAGATCTGATCAGCTGTTCACAGCTTCCTCTAGATCCAAGTTGGGACAGATTGTTTCTAAAGTCACACTGTCAAGGTGGCTTTCAGATTGCATAGCTTTTGTGTGTGAAAACTTTGGTCTTTGTTTAACCAAGAAACCAACAGCTCATTCAACAACGTCTGTTGCTACTTTTGCTGCCTTTTTGTGTAGAGTTGCTGTTGAAATCTGTGCTTCAACAACTTGGTCTATGGTCCACACATTCATAGTCCATTACAAGCTGGATGTACAGTCAAGATCCTGTACATCTTTTGGCTGCACCATTCTTAGGAATATCCTTGCTTGATCCTCTAAGGGATTTTTGTCAGCAAAAAATCTGTCCCAAAGGTTGAATGGGATAAAAAAAGACATTGGTTGTGAAAGTTATCTACTCACTATAATGATAGATCCATTTTGGTTACTTTCTGTGTAGTTCAACATCCCTCCCTCCTTCCCCCTTCCAAATTTCTCACCTTGTGCTCCTCTTTGATTGAATGGACCTAACCAAGAACCTTGTCGTTATACAACCTCAGTTGGTTGCAATTTCTCTGGGTCATGTCCTGGTATAGATTTTCAGATATTTCTTTTGATGAAATAATGAAATGTTGTTTGATAAGTAGGCAAACTTGATCTGAGGTGTTTGGAAGAAGAGAGAGATTTTGGGTAGTGGAGGAGTAGGAACCCTGGATCCACAGCTTCTAAAGGGTTTTGAGGTTGGATCCAGTCATATTCGATAACCCAAAGGTTGAACTAAATGAAAAGAAGACAACACGGATATATCATTGTGGTGAGTGCATAACTTTCATATTCTCATTTCTTTGGCATTCACACCCTTTCCACTAGTTCTCGAGTAATGTCTGCTCAAGTACTCTTGTAGTCTCTATTATGCTGTTTATTATTCTCGCTATAAATGTTTAGGTCTACTTTTTCTTATAATGACTTGTTTCCTAGGTTCTTTTACAGAGTAATGATTGTAATCTGCTGTTTATGCATTTATAATAACAATGTATTGAATTTTTACAGCTGTAATTATAATGTCTTATTTTGTCTACTTGGATGAAAAGGGTCCATGGACCAGTGTACCTATTTAGTTAATAAATGTAAAATAAACATCTGGCATGATTTTTTAATTTAGCATCCATTATCTTCTTTAGTATATAAGACATCTTTCTTAGTAGGGATCAGTGTTGACCTCAATATTACTGAAGATAATATACTCATCCATAACTTTTCACTTTGTTTAATCTTCTTCCGGCTTTTCCCTGTTAGAGGTCGCCACAGTGAATCACCTGTCCGCTCATGATTGGCAGTGGAGTTTTACAGTGTTGAGTTGCCAGCCCGGCGCCCGACCTTCCACAAAAGACACACACACACACACCCACACACACACACACACTCACACCTAGGGCCAATTTAGAGTGTTCAATCCACCTGCAGCATGTCTTTGGGAGGAAATCGGAGCACCCAGACGAAACCCACATGACCACAGGGAGGACATGCAGACTCTGCACAGAAGACACCCCAGCCGAGGATCAAACCGGAGAACCTCTTGCTGTGAGGTGACAATGCTAACCACTGCACCACCGTGGCCACCCCACTGTGTTTAATAAAAAATATAATAATAATAATAATTATTATTATTATAATAATAATAATAATAATAATACCTTACAAAACTAACTTAACTAAATAACAATTCCACGTCTTTCTGTTTTTTTTTTCTATTTACTTAAACTAATCTCTCCAACTGCTTTTCTTTGCATCATTCATTACCATTAAATGTAATACCCAGTAATGCAGGCTGATTAGAATTAAAATAAACTCCTCTTATCCTTATATTTCTCACAAAACTTTTATACTTACTTGTTTTAATGATATTCCTAAAACTGTAGAACAAACTTAACCAACCTCACATTTTCCAAAATAAAGTGACTAAATACAACAGGAATAACAATATTTCTGTATTTTGTTATCAATTTATTATGATGAGCAATAACTACAATAATTTCTATCCCCAAACAAGTACTGGTCTCAAAACACAGACCTGTTTATAATCTATGTTAAGGTAATGACATAAATTTCCTTATGTTCCAAATATCTTTCTTCTTCCACAAAGAGTTAATGCTTCACAAAATATCAGTCCTTTGGCTGTTCAGAATATTGAACTGTTCATTTAAGTCCATGAAGTAACATGGTACTTGGTAAATGATAAATCAGTTAGTCTTTTATTCTTAAGTCTGTGTAATCAACCACCCTCAAGTAGCAGAACACATCCAAGTCACTGATTTTTTTCAACAGAAGTTACATTGTCACACAGTTAAGAAAAGTAATTTTTAACAGTAATGTTTCTGTAACATTCACATATCTAAACTGCACTTTTATTCTGTACCTCAATAAATGCCAAATGTCTGAATGTTGTAATAACATAATAATGCCTTATTGGAAAGGTCATTGTATTTATTTTGTATGCTCGTATAGCTGCCCCTGAATCTAAAGCAACAGCAGAGAATCACTCTGTGTCTAAGCCAAGAAAGGCATCTATTAGCATCTGACAGTTTTAGTACATTAACCCAAAACTTGTGTCTATTTGGTGAGGTCTCACAGATAAAAAATAGATCACAAAAGTATTCCCTTTTCATTGCCAGTGACTAAACATTTGAGAGGTTCCTTGCTTCTTCTTCATTTCTCAGACTTGGAATACTGAAACAGATAACTGCAAAAACAGGAATGCAGGCAAGAGGGCTTGAGGCACGCACACAGTAGTAGTTTCCAAAGTTTATTCTTCAGGCTTTGCTTCAAACAAACGATAAAAATAATAAAAAACAGTAACCATAAAGCTCTTTTTGTCTCACCCTAGTGAGACTTCATCAGACAGTTGCAACAAGAATGTTTCAAACAGTATATACAAGTTCAAACCACATCAACTTCCTCCAAGCAAAAGGCAAACCCGCCCCCAAGGTAAGCAGGAATGAACAATTAACCCATTGTATGCTTCTTTAAAAATCCAGCTTCTTGTAAAACAAGTATGTATGCAGTAAATATATTTGTATATGTGTAAATATAAACATAGCTCATCAGTTCGAAAACACTCTTAAAAGACCTTTTAAAAGTATATTCAGAAATATTTAAAAACCATGCTAACATTAAAACCAATAGTTAAGGTAACAGTAAAAAGTGAGAAGTCAAGAATGAAGTGTAAAATTGAAAACAGTATAAAATAAAATACTTTACCACTGTGTGAAAAAGTATTAAGATCTTAAATATCTTTCAATAGTAGTTAATAATGACAGTTCTAAAAAATAGGATGAAGAAATATATGACGAAACACTTATATTAGCCCCATGTTGTCTGAATTTAAAACCATCAAGCTAAAAAGTTATAAAGACTGAAGCAGAGAAAACCATCCTGTAAAGGACGTCCGGTGAATATGATAAAAGATGAAATAAGAGTGTAGACATTCACATAAACAACTCTAAATGCAAACACATTCATGTGTAGATAACTAAGTGAATGTGAATAAACATGTATATGTATAAACATGTATATACCTAACTGAACAACTAAGTACATTTTTGACTAGATAAATATTTAACATACCCTGTTTAAGCAAAAATATGAAGTGTTTCATTATATATTTCTTCATCCTACTTTTTAGAACTGTCATTATTAACTACTATTGAAAGTTATTTAAGATCTTAAAACAGAATAATGCAATATTAAGCAGAATACAGAAAATATTGACACGTTTGCAAAACAGTCAGCGGCTAAAACTGGAAAATCATTAACCTGTGTTGCCTGATGGCTCCATCTTAAGAAGAAGGAGCAGGTTTTCAAATGTTTAAATCATCTGTCTGTTGCAGGGAACTACATAATTGTGCATGTGACTCCAGCTCTTCAGCTTCATTGATCTTTAAGTCTCTGCCTACTCTTTCTCTCCATAAGCTGACTTCAAGATAGTCGACTTAATTTCATCAGGTTAATTGCAGTTTTCTAGATTCCCCAATCACAAAAGATTTTGCATTATCTTTCAGAACCATCTGCTAAATATTCTCCTTCATGGTCATATTTCGCACCCCTATTCTCACACAAGACGTAAAGTGGAATTTCACCAGTGTCTTGGTCAAATTTTCCAGAGTCACTATGAATACCACCTCCGCTCTCCCCTGAAAATAAGTCACAAGCCTTATGTGATTAACAGTCAACAACAAAATAGATAACTAGATAGATAGATAGATAGATAGATAAATAGATAGTGACGTATTTTACCATATATGTATGTATGCTCCTATCAGAATGCTTATTCTAAGAAGTATGTTAGAATATTTTTTTATTTAGGCCTTGTTTCAAGGTGATAAGACCCAGGATAATCAGCATTCACACTGGCATGATTCCCTGCTGGTCCCCAAGTATACGTCACACCTGTATTTACAGGCCAGGAGAAGAAGCTAAAATTGTTAAATGAGTAGAAAATAAAAAAGGGACATAAAAGTGTGGAGATGAATGAAGTGCATTCCACACCATGGAAAGTGACCTATAAGATGGCACACCTTGGGACAACGATGAACCGTGTGCTATACTTATATGCTTGTGCCATAACAGGAGGGCAGTAAGACAATTGCAGATATATTTCCAGATAACATAGATCTACATAAATCATATGGTTAGAAGTTAAGAGGAACATGAAAGAGCAAAAAACATTGGAGGACTAAGTGAGAATGATTCAGGTGCATATGTAATGTGAAACACAATAGCACCTTTAGGACAGAGACAATGCTTGGATGCATTTTTTGGATATGGGAGTACTGGGAACTAAACATAGTCAATACTTGTTAATGAAATGTGTGAGTATAATAAAAGAAGGGGGACAAGGGTAACTCAAAAATCACTAAGTGTTTTAATATAGTTAGCTTAATTCAGAAGGGCAGTAATACATAGATGAAATATAGAAATATAAAGTGGTAATATCTGAAGATATTAGATTAGCAATGTACTTAAGATCATATTGTAGGTGTGGGTATGGATCTAGGACTATTGAACGAAAGTTCAAAAGTCCGAATCCACTATCAATGAACACACTTTAACGAAAGTGCTTTCACCGAAAAAGCGCTTTTGTTAAAGTGCGTAAAAAAAAAAATCTACTTTTATGCAGGGGGACAAGCCCCCATACATCCCCACACCCCCCTACATTAATATTCTCACTACAAGATCACACTACAGTGAGGAAAAGAGAATACTCCCTTGTCTGCACCATTGTACGATCTCCGTAACAGTCATTACCCTATGACTCCCTCTAGCTGCAGGCATACTTCCGTGAAAGTGCTTTTTCGGTAAAAAGCACTTTCGCGGAAGCATGCCCGGCTGTTTGTGCTTCAGTGAAAAGTTCCTTCAGGGATCAGTATCGATTATATATATATATATATATATATATATATATATCGAAAATAAACAGATACATATATATAAAATGTGTTTGTGTTGCATTATTGCGTGTGTATGTGTGTGTGTGTGTGTGTGTGTGTGTGTGTGTGTGTGTGTGTGTGTGTGTGTGTGTGTGTGTTTGTAAATATATACATAATATCTGCACCATTTAGTTGTGGAATCATTGAATTGCAACTCATCGAACCTTTAACTGATACATACCCCTGCAATCCCAGGAAACAAACTGGAGAAGTAAGTCATCTATCGTATTTTCTGATATCTGCAAACACAAGGAATGAGCACTATCTTGGGTCTAAAGGGTCTATATTATAACATCGAGGTCTTACAACTTCAAATGGTATAATATCGAACCCATTCAATCGAAACACCAGAAAACCGAACAGTCAGAATGGCGAATTTTTTCCCTGGGAAAAAATTTGCTGTTCTGACAAACATGCACAGAACACAAGCACACCAAAATAAATAATGCATACACATACACTTCACAAAACCCTACACTAAACCATACATTCACCACTAGCGATCCACTTACCTTAACCCAACCCTAACCCTAAGGTCTTTAACTATCGCACCCACTCCCTAACCTTAAAGACCCTATTGCACACTCACCTTACCCGCTCCCTAACCCTAAGGTCCCTATCGCACACTCACCTTTGTTCGCACACTTACCTTAACCCGGTCCATAACCTTTGCTCCACAGTTGAGGAAATAGCAAAGCAGCAGAAATGGCCCACTAAATACTTTCCCTAGGAAAGTATTCGGTGTTCTGCAGCTTCGCTATTTCAAGCATTCGCTGAATTGAGTTCGATATTATAACATTTGAAGTTGTAAGACTTCGATGTTATAATATAGACCCGGGTCTAAAAAGGGAAGAGCAGATCTTTTAGCACTTGTTTCTTAGGTTTGACAGTTGTGATTTGACCAAACAACACACACACACACACACACACACACACACACACACACACACACACACACACACACACACACACACACACACACACAAAATGTGTGTGTGTGTGTGTGTGTGTGTGTGTGTGTGTGTGTGTATGAGTGTGTGTGTGTGTGTATATATATATATATATATATATATATACAAAACTAATTTATTTATTTACTGCATGGGTAGGATCAAAAGTAATTTTTGATATTGAGGGAAGATTCAGAGTAATTTCAACAACTTGAGTAAAGCTGATTATGATACTAAACTGCAAATACCTGATGAGAGAGAAGCCAAAACACTTGTGCTAATTATAATATAAAAAGAGCCAAAAGACATCTGTTTAGGCTGTTCTCCTTCTCTGAGTTTGATGAACCTTTTTGTTAATGAAACATGTATACTCAGCAGGCTTTTCTTATGTAAATATGAAAACCTAATGATGTTTTACTTTAAAGTACTGTTTTTGCTTAAGGAACTAAAATGAAAAGAACCATAAAATTACCGCAAATGAATAACTCAACTACTTTTGGTATCACATGCAGCTGGTTTCAGGCCATATTTTCCATTTTGTGGTACTTTTGAACAATAGCAGGACAGTCATGGATCCCTGAGGACAGAATTGGTCCAACTAATCTTCCCACGTGTTCTTCAAAAGGTCGCTCCACTTTGTTGCCACTAAGTGTAATCACACAAACATCAAGCACATCCTTCCACATATTTGAAGGACACTGCACCACAAAAATAATAATAATACTGTTCTCCCTCTTCTTTTCCCCTGGTCATGTTATAATTTAATATTCAAAAAGAAACTTGGTTTCCACGACTTATTTAAAAGATTCACTTAGAACTGTCCTGTCTTGCCTTCCACTGACTATAAGCATGCCACTATGTAATACAGTGGGGGTTTGCCATTATCTTAATAAAATCTATGGCCTTTCCCCTTAGTCTCCCTGTCTTTTCTTTGGTTGCTTCATCCTTAGACAGCTTACTGATGTCTCATGAAGGTGGCTTACCAGCATGATGTCCATTGCAAGTAACACATTTAGGTATAGCCATGCTAGTATGATAGAAAATGTACCTTCTAGTATGATAGAAAATGTACCTTGGCTTTTATGCTGTTTGCACAAAATCACAAAACTTTTTAGCAAATAATGACCACTTATGATAATTAGCCTGCCTGTCAGACTGCCCAATGAATAAGTGGCTGTTCCCATTTCCCTGTTACTAAACACAGACATATTGGCGAAACCTCCCACATCCATTAGAACTGCCTTAAGTCTTCCCATGCATAATTAAATTCTGCCACTGTTTTGGATTTTGTGACTTATTCATTAAACTTTTATATGAATGCAGAGCATTCATTCATTCATTCATTCATTCATTCATTCATTCATTCTCTGATTACAGATTTTAGCATGTGAAGTGTCAAAGAAGAGACTGAACATCTCCTGAAGGCAAAGGAAGCAAGAAAGAGAAACATTCCTGACCATAATGAGAGTCAGTCACAAGGGCTCTCTCTCTCACACACACACACACACACACACACACACACACACACACACACACACACACACACACCTGTAGGCAATTCGGATTATCTTCAATTCTCCTACTGTCATGTTTTTGGACATAGGAGGAAAACAAAAGACTCCAGAGAAATCCAGATGAACAAAAAGACAATATAGTAACTCTGCATAGAAGGCATTCTATCCAGAAAGAAAACTGAAGAATAGAGCAATGGGAGGCAACAATGCTAAGCATTGCATCACTATGTACCCATGGGATCCGTACTGATCCCCGAAGGAACTTTTCGCCGAAGCACAAACAGCCGGGCATACTTCCGCGAAAGTGCTTTTTACCAAAAAATTATTGTTTTTTTTTTTTTTAACCCACTTTAACGAAAGCACTTTTTCGGTGAAAGCGCTTCCATTAAAGTGTGTTCGGTGATTGTGGATTTGGACTATTGAACTTTCGTTCAATTGACTTAGATCTATATATATATATATATATATATATATATATATATATATATATATATGGATCTACTTCATTTGCCCTAACTTCCGATTGAGTGACACCCATTTGCCCGAGACCAAATGTACGAAATTTAATTTGACCGACACTTCATTTGACCGACAAGTATTATTGGCAAGAAAATGGTATATGCCCCTTCCCCACTGTAGTACGACCCTGGAGTTAGAATATATAGTTAGGGTGGTGTGGGGGGCACAACCCCCCACAATGGGAGGTGTGGGAGGTGAAGCCCCCCACTTAATTTCATATTATATTGTTTAGTTTTGCTTTAATATTGCTTAGCAAAACAAAAGTAAGTGGGGGGCTTTGTCCCCCACACCCCCCATTGTGGGGGGCTGTGCCCCCCCAACCATATATTCTAACTCCAGGGTCGCACTACAGTGGGGAAGGGGGCATATCCCATTTTCTTGCCAGTAATACTTGTCGATCAAATGAAGTGTCGGGCAAATGAAGTGCCGGTGAAATGAAATTTCGGTCAAATGGTCTCGGGCAAATGGGTGTCGGTCAATCGGAAGTTAGGGCAAATGAAGTAGACCCATATACATATATATATATATATATATATATATATATATATATATATATAAATATATATATATAATATATATATATATATATATATATATATATATATTTATTTATTGACATTTGATTACCGGGAAAGTCTGACTGGTAGAAGCACATTTACAGAGGAGGCCCGTGGAGAAAAGCTCCAAATTAACACAAAACATTTTAAGAAAAATAATTTATTTATTATTTATTTATTTACATTTGTTTACTGGGAAATTCCGACTGGACGCAGGTCCTTTTTCAGCGGATGCCCGGGGAGAAAATCTCCACATTATGTACATGATAAATAGAGATACAAAATTGCAGCAATAGTAAACAACATTACAGGTTGTTGGCTTTAATACAATAACACGATATTGATTATCAACAGTGTATACAGAAAATGTTACAAGTTAAGATAGTTTCTTGTCATTTATAATATTAGTAACAAAGTTGTCAGACAAGATGTTAAAGTATGTAAAGACAACTAGCTATTTCTGACTGTGGTTAGTAGTGGCGTTAGTAGTATAGTTGGGTTAAGAGTCTAGGTGGGTGGGGTGTTAGTCTGGATTAGAACAAGGACAACGCCAGTGCAAATTTAAGTGGAATTTGAGGAAAGTCTTGAAAAGGCTGCTGGAAGGTAGAGTAGTTATAGAGGGTGGAAGATTGTTCCAAAGTTTAGATATGGTACATGAAAATATGGCTTCTCCTGCTGAGTTTTTGGGTTTGATAAAAGTGAGTTGATTTTTTGTTGCTTGATCTTAGGGGCCTAGTGGGGTGATAGGGTTGGAGAAGGATTTGAAGCGAAGGGATGTTAAGGGGATGGTTAATAAGTTTATGAGCGAGGGTGAGTTGATTAAAGTAAAGGAGTTGTGGGAGTTCTAGCCAGTTTAGTTCTTTAAGGGAGATACAATGATGGCTGTGGTAGGAGGTTCCAGTGGCAAATTTAGCAGTTTTGTTGTAACAAGCATCCAGCTTGTGTAGGTCTGCCTGTCTAAGGTTGGTAAGTATTAGGGATGCATAGAGTAGGGTGGAGATTAGCTGGGAATTGGCTATGGAGATTCTAGCTGCCTTGGTTAGGAATTGGCGGCTTCGATATAATGCATGAAGTTTCTTGTGAACTTTTTTTATTGTGAGAGATATGTGGGTGTCAAATCTAAGTTTGTTGTCCATTTCTACACCAAGTCATTTTGTGTGTTCTGATGGAGAGATGATGGTATTGTCTTTGGCAAGAATGTTGAAGTGGGGGGGGTGTTTTGGGTGGCTTTGGAAGGTTGGAACATGAGAAGTTTTGTCTTACTTGGGTTGTGTAGGAGCTGAGCATTGGATAGCCAGCTTTCTACAGAAGAGAATGATTTCTATGTGATTTGTTGTAGTTCTGGTAGAGTGGGGGGAGAACAGATGAGAGTAGAGTCATCTGCGAACTGTATAAGAGATGCTTGTGTGGTGGCAGTATGTAGGTTGTTAGTGAAAAGTGAGAATAGCAAAGGGCCAAGGATAGACCCTTGGGGAACTCCGAGAGTAACTCCGAGGCAAGGTGATGTGTTATTGTCCCAGATTACTGATTGCTGGCATCCATGTAGATAGCTGTGGAAACAGTTGCAGGCTGGTTGTGAGAAGGAGAGGTTGGGGAGAGTAGAGAGTAATAGCTCATGAGATACCAAGTCAAAGGCCTTTGAGAGATCCAGAAATACAGCATTAGAGAAGATGTCATTGTTTTTGTGATGAAGTATAGTGTTGGTGAAGGAGAGCAGAGCGGAGGTAGTGTTGTGATATGGCCTGAAACCATGTTGGGTTTTGGAGAGGAGATTATTAGCTAGGAGGTAGTTGGACACCTGGGTGTTGATATAATTTTCAAGTATCTTGGAGAGAGGGGAGAGGATAGCAATGGGGTGGTAACTGGAGAGTTCAGTGGATGGGGTGCCTTTGTGGAGGGGAATGATGTGGGATATTTTCCATATCGAAGTAACATATCCTTCTGTTATGGAACAGTTGATTAGAATTGAAATTGGGTAGGCTAGTGTATCAGATGCAATTTTCAAGTATTCAGAGGGGAGGTTGTCAGCTGCGAGTTTGGTGGGTTTAAGTTTTGACAATAGTCTTTTTATGTTGGAGGTAGGTACTGAGGTGAAGAAGAAAAGAGGAGTGGGGGGTTTAGGGTGAGGAGTTGGGGGGGCTGTTGTAGGGAAGTGTTGTTTGTTTAGAGATGTAATAGTTTCAGTGAAGTGTTTGTTGAAGGATTCAGCAATACTGCTGGAGGAGGGGGGAATGGATGGCTGGGGCGTATCAACCTTCCCTGGGTGGAGGATATTGTTAATAGTGGAACCAGAATTGCTTAGGGTTGTGGATGGTAGAGTTTAGGGTGGATTTATAGTAGAGGGATTTGTCTAATTTTATATGCTTTTTGGCTTTATTGCGCAGTTCAAGGCATGATTGCCTATCTGAGTTATTTTTTGTTAGTCGCCTGTGCTCCCAGGCCTTATCTCTGGATTTCGTTAGGGTTCTGGTGGTCTTTTGTAACCATGGGGCATGCCTGGATCTGACTTTGGCATTTCTTACAGGAGCATGGGTGTTTAGGATGGAGAGGGAGGTACTGTTGAAGAAGTGGACAGCCTCATCTAGGTTGAGGTATTTTAGTGGTGACCAGTTAATTTTTTGCAGGGAGGAGATGAAGGAGTTGGGGTAGAAGTTGGACTTGTTCTGTATTTGCCTGTGGATAATGGGCTTCAGAATGTTTGTGTGGTGCCGAATTAGGAATATGGGGGAGTGGTCACTAAGACTGTCAGGTAAGCAGCCTGCTAGGTAAGAGTGAGGGGCTTTGTTGACTAGGATCCAGTCAAGTATGATATGATTGTTAGGGTTTTTGTTGATTCGGGTAGGGGATTGAATGAGTTGAGTGAACCCATGAAGATTAAGGTGAATGGTTGGGAGACTGTTATTACAGGATAGCCAGATGATGTTAAAGTCACCGAGAATGATGGTTTCCTGGGATAGAGATAGAGTAGCCCAGCTCAGGAGATTTTCTAGGGGTGTGATATTTTGCCCTGGTGGAAAATAGCATCCTATGATATTGATTGTTTTGTTTGGGTTTAGTTTGAGATTGGCAGAAAGGATTTCTTCATTGTTCTGGTGAGGGGCAGATGAGTTCAGGAGTTGAATATTGAGGTGGTGTTTAAGTATCAATGCTACACCACCTGCTTTTTAGGACAATCTGTCTATGCGAAGGATGTTGTATTCAGTTGGAAGTATTTGTCACTTTTGATGTGAGGTTTGAGCCAGGTTTCAGTTAGGAAGAGAATATCTGGGGAATATATGCTTATGCTGGCGTGTAATTCTTGGATTTTATTGCATATGCTTCTGATGTTTAGGGACATAATAAGTAGGTCTGTTGTTTTCTTGTTGGTTAGGAGTTGAGTTGTGGGGGGGGGGGGGTTGCTTGGACTAGGGTTTGTGGTTGGGTTGGATTTGGGAGGACCAGGGTTTGGATGGATGTCTCCAGCGAGGGCTAGTTTATAGAAGGTGTTTAGGATATGTTTTATATACATAGTAAATTGCTTATGGTATCTTAGGGATATTTTATTTTTGAGTGTGTTAGGTGTTTGATAATGGTGTGTGTGTATTGGGAAGATGGTTTTGGTGGCAGGAGTTGTGTAATTATAGTGTAAATGTTTGAGGGAGGGTGTTGAGAGAGTACAGTGGAAGTTGCTGGGGCATGTGACTGTGTAGCCTTGGTAGGATGTAATGTGAGCTAGAACTATGCAGGTTAGGATTGTTATTATATTAGGTAGTAGCATGATTGTGTTGGATGTAGGGGGAGGGGGTGAGTAGTGGTGTAGCCTAATTGCTGGCAATTAGGGGTGGGGTTCAGGCTAAGAATAAATGTAGAGGTACTGGGGGTGGGTGGAATAGGGGGCAGGGAGAGGAGCGAAGTGAGCGTAGCGAATGGAGCAGGCTAGAACTCCCCCCAGGCTAAAGATTGCAGGGTAAGTGTCTAAATAGCCAAATTGTTAGATGTTATTAGAATTTAGTAGGGAAAAACAATCTATAGGCCTGATTTCAGCTGTGTCCTTTCTGGGTAGATACCTAGTTTTAAACAGACAAAAAGTGGCAGTTTAAGTACCTTTTTGCCTTTATTTTACAAGTGGGCAATTCCAGTGTATCTACTGGGTTACCTTTTTTGCCTAGAGCTTTATCTTGGTTTACTGATAACTAAAAAGAAAAAGTTAACTGGGGAATGTATTTACAGCAGATGGGGTGGGGGTGCAGCTGCTGTCCCTAGCCGTGGGTAGAGCCAGTTATTTCTGCTTTAGACCAGGTACTTTCTACAGTAGCAGGCTAAGAGGGAAAAGCAGCTAGAAGCCTACAGTAACTTATTTTCTTTTTAAAGCCCTTGAGTCCTTGTGGCTGGTTTCTTCACTGTAGATACGGCCAATGGCCAAGGATTCAGCAAGTGGGGGACTGAGAGAGAACCCGTTCGCAGGGACAGTGGTCACTAAATGAAAAGATGGAGACAAAAACAATTATTACGTTAAGGTCTCTGAAAGGGGAATGAGAGAGAAGTGCTGTAAAAAGTAACTGTAATAATAAATGTAATTATTCAGTCTTCAAAAATAAAACAAAAAAAATCTGCCATTTAAATAATTATAACAAATTATACATAATATAAAAAAATGGTTAAGAATTAATATAAGATATATAACAATCATTTCATATTTAGAGAAATTTTAGACAGTTTGTAGGGAAATTAAAGGTAAGTTAGTCTAATACAGTGATGGCGAACCTTTTGGGTTTAGTGTGTCAAAAATTCAGAAAATGCCTAACTTGACTCTGCTGGTGTGCCCCCCCCAGAATAAAATAAATAAATTAATAAATAAAAATAAAACAGCATAGCTCTCAATACATCAGGGATAAATCTCAACAGAATTAGGGACAATTCTAAAAATAAGAGACATTGACAGTTTTAAACTGCTAGTACTATTAATGTGAGACATTGACAGAAAAAAATTAAAGTGAATTAATATACATTTTCTGAAGTGAAATAAGTCTATGGCTCTAATTATTGTCATTATTAAGTGTAAAAAGGTGCCAGTTTTAGGAGGGATTAAGAGGGGCAGTTGACTGGAATGTAAACAGCACACACAAATGCAGACACTTGCACTTTGCAGAAGTATAACCACAAAGAGAAAATACTATCAGCACTGCCCTTTGCAGACTCTGTCGAGACAGTACACCGAAATACTAGTCTTTGAAGTTAATAACTTCCTTACCTCTGGAGCAGTGTTGTTGAATTGGTTCCCGGCACAAAATAATTCAATGTACTCCACATGAGCAATGAATGCAAAAAACAGCTTCTTCGGTAACGCAGGAGGTGTGTCAACCGAATCGGTGTGGCGTGTAACCTTCGACACATGTCATAGGTTCATCATCACTGGTCTAATACAAACAGGAATTGCAATATGAAGTGAAGGAAAAAAAAACAGACTAATGGTATATTTCGAGAGAAAGTCATTGAAGAGAATTAGATAGCAGTAAGGAAGTAAGTGAAAAAGAGAGAGTAAGGACGTATAAGGAATGAAAAGCTACATGTTCACATTTAGGGATATAATTTATCTTGGTTCTGATCAGGAACAGAGTCAGATTTTAACTAGGAAGTCTTTCAGAGTGGCTTTGAAAGAAGGGATGGAGGGTATAGACATGATGGATACAGGTAAGGAATTCCAGGCCTTAGCAATCTTGTATGAGTACAGATAATGCCCAGCAGATTTGATAGGTCTTTCTACAGACCTAGCAAATCTACTGGGCCTTACCAACCTTGTATTAGTACAGATAATGCCCAGCAGATTTGCTAGGTCTAGAGACAGACAAGTGTTTTTGGTAACTGGATCACAATGAGTGACTGGGAACATAGTTGTGTAGAATGCTTTTTAGTGCTGGACAATTTTGTAGGTGGTAAGAAGTTGTGTATATGTTAGTTGATGTGACAGTTCTAACCAATTTAGGCTTTTCAGTGCTACACCGTGGTGGGTTCTGAAAGGACTGGGTGCTGCAAATTTAGCAACATTGTTATAGCATTGTTCAAGTTTTCATTTTTGTGAAATCTGGTGGTTAGTAAGGATGGGAGCACCATAAAGAAGTGTGGGGCGAAGATAAGTAGAGGTAAGTAAGAAAGTTTTTGGCTCTGTAGAGCATCCCTAGTTTTTGGTGAGTTTTTCATATGTACTTTTGTATACACAGGTCAGATGTTAGATTATCATCCACTATTACCCCTAATAGTTTGCTATGAGAAGTAACTTCAATGGTTGTATTATCCAGAGAGAGAGAGGACTTTAAATTTAGTTTTTTCATGGGAGAGGGATTTGGGCTAAAAAAGTAGTAGAGAATATTGCGGTGTATATAGAACATACTGCAATATCAGGAAAAAGTTTAGTGCTTCCCTAGTACAAGACCTGATAATAACAGCACTTGGGGTGCTTAACGGAAGTTTGTTATAATTGGGTCTTGTGTTAAGGACATTGGGGGCTAGCAAAGAGTGGTGGCAGAAGTTAAAACAAATTTAAAAAGCTGTTAGAATTTTCCTCTGTCACACTTAAAATTGACAGAACAAAGTGTCTAATAACTTTTAAAGCTCTTCATTTTTAAAAGGGATACTTCATTAATGCTTGCTGGGTCTTTGACATAGCCAAACTGTTTCACCAGCTTTCAGAGGCTTTGAAATATTTTTTTCTGTAACTGATAGTACATAGGGCATAAAGCCCAAGTACAAAAAATGTTAATCATGTCTTTGATTACAACCAGCTGTGTTCTTACTTTTGAGGATGATTTCTTGGCATCCATATCTCAGATGCATATAAAATACCGGTTATGATTGGACCCCAGTCATAATCCTCTATATTATGTTTATATACTCCAGTATTTTTGTATTTGCGTGGTGTGTGTGTTTGTGTGTGTGTGTGTGTGTGTGTGTGTGTGTGTGTGTGTGTGTGTGTGTGTGTGTGTGTGTGTGTGTGTGTGTGATATATATATATATATATATATATATATATATATATATATATATCTCACACACACACACACACACACACACACACACACACACACACACATAATTGAAAAAACTCATTAGCATTTACAATAATTGCAACTAAAATTAAGGAAAAAAGTAATTGCAAATGTAAACCAATACATTATATTTTCAATTACATAAACTTTCTAGCCCCCACACTCCCAGAAATTATATATTCTAACTCTAACTTCAGGATGTCACCAATACGAAAAAAAGTGAAAAAGCCAAGAAATTATGTAATGGTTGATAAAATGAACTTTGACTTTTACATTATTTGACCAACTGCATCATCGACAAAAAACACCAGCATTTCAGCATGGAATAAAATGTGTTTGGTGATAATTCATATAACACTTATATGTGTGTGTGTGAGTGTGTATATGTGTGTGTGTGTGTGTGTGTGTGTGTGTGTGTGTGTGTGTGTGTGTATATATATATATATATATATCTACTGGATATAAAAAGTTTAAACACCGCTGTTAAAATGCCAGGTTTTTGTGATATAAAAAAATGAGACCTCAATAAATCATTTCAAAACTTTTCCCATCTTTAATGTGACCTATAACTTGTACAATTCAATTGAAAAACAAACAAATCTATTAGGGGAAAAAATATAAAAAGTAAAAAAAGTACAATAACCTGGTTGCATAAGTGTGGACGCCCTTAAACTAATACTTTGTTGAAGCACCTTTTGATTTAATTGCAGCATTCAGTCTTCTTGGATACACACCTGCCATCAATTAAAGAGACTCTGATTAACCCCAAATAAAGTTTAGGTGTCCTAGTAGGATTTTCCTGACATTTAACCTGCTACAGCAAAAGCCATGGTTCGCAGAGAGCTTACAAAGCATCAAAGGGATCTCATTGTTGAAAGGTTTCAGTCAGGAGAAGTGTACAAACAAATTTCCACAGCATTGGATATACCATGGAACACATTGAAGACAGTCATCAAAAAGTGGAGAAAATATGGGACAACAGTGATGTTTCAAAAAATTGGATGTCACTTCAAAATTGATGAAAAGACAAGTGTACTACATGTGACAACAATCTCCCTTATTCTCCATATGTCTGGGCTATGGGGTTGCAAGACGGAAGCCTTTTCTTACACAGAAAAAACTTCCAGGCCTGGCTAAAATTTGCTAAACAATAGCTCAAGTCTCCCAAAAGCATGTGGGAAAATGTGCTAGGTCTGATGAGACCAAGGCTAAACTTACTGGCCACAATTCCAAAAGGTACGTTTGGTGCAAAAGCAACACTTTGCATCACCAAAAGAACACTATCCCCACAGTGAAGCATAGTGCTGGCAGTATCACGCTTTGGGGTTGCTTTTCTTCTGTGGGAACTGGGGCTTTAGTCAAGGTGGAGGGAATTATGAACAGTTCCAAATACCAGTCACATTTGAACTAAAACCTTCAGGCATCTGCTAGAAAGCTGAAGATGAAGAGGAATTTCACCTTTTAACACAACAATGACCCCAAGCATACATCCAAATCAACAAAAGAATGGCTTCACTAGAAGAAAATTAAAGTTTTGGAATGGCTCAGCCAGAGACCAGACCTAAATCCAATAGAAAATCTGTGGGGTGACCTGAAGAGGGCTGTACACCAGAGATACCCTCACAATCTGACAGATTTGGAGCGCTTTTGCAAGGAAGAGTGGGCAAATATTGCCAAGTCAAGATGTGCCATAGTGATAGACTACTACCCAAGAGAACTGAATGTTGTAATTAAATCAAAAAGTGCTTCAACAAAGTATTAGTTTAAGGGTATGCACACTTATGCAACCAGCTTATTATACATTTTTTATTTTTTATATATTTTCCCCTAACAATTTTTTTTTGTTTTTCAATTGAATTGTATAGGTTATAGGTCACATTAAAGGTGGGAAAAGTTTTGAACGGATTTATTGTGATATCATTTTTTTATATCACAAAAACCTGGCATTTTGACAGGGGTGTGTAAACTTTTTATAGCCATATGATCATTCTGCATTCTAACTTATTCAACTCATCCCTAAAACTACCCCCATATTTTAAAATAGGGCATACCAACACACTAAAAAACAAACAAATTTCAGACTCTCCATGCACAAACACTACGTGATAAGCTATGGGACTACAACAGTTCCATCTTCTTCTTTCTAATTTTTCCTGGTTAGGGGTCACCACAGCAGAACACCTGTCTGCTCATGATTGGCAGTGGAATTTTATGGTGTCGAGTTGCCAGCCCAGCACCCAACCTTCCTCAGAAGGCACACACATGCATGCACTCATGCCTTGGGCCAATTTAGAGTATCCAATCCACCTACAGCATGTCTTTGGGATGAAACCAGAGCACCCAGTGGAAACCCACGCGACCACAGGGAGGACATACAGACTCCACACAGAAGGAACCCCAGCCGAGGATCAAACCAGAGAACCTCTTGCTGTGAGGTGGCAATGCTAACCACTGCACCACCATGGCTGCCCAACAGTTCTGTCTTCTTATATCTCCCAAATGTTCCATCACATGGACCTTCACTTTTCTCTTTGTTTGCCCTATATACCATTTTGCCTTCTGACAACCACATCCAATAATATATATAACTCCCTGTGAATTGCAATGGAGTTGAATTAGTTAGAATGCAGAATGATCATAAATTTTAGAGCACTCTATCCCAGGAGAATGAATATTGATCATACCTCTCAACTGTCCCTGATTTTCAGGGACTTCCCTGATTTTGACTCAAATTTTAGCTCTGTCCCTCTTAATCCCGCCTAAAACTAGTGACTTTTGGAGGAAAGATGGTGAATTACACTTAATGAATAATGACAATAATTAAGAGTTATAGACTTCTTTTACTTCAGAAAATGTGTATTAATTCATATGCTATGATTCTGTCAATGTTTCAAGTTAATAGCACTAATATTTTAAAAGTGTCCCTGATTGTCCCTGATTTTTTCTTGACTTGTCCCTGATTCTGTTGGAATTTGTCCCCAGTTGGCTGCGAGGTCTGATATTGATAATAATTTAACTTTATAATAAAAAGAATTTTTAAGAAGTTTGTATCCAGAAATTTTCTAAGAAGTTTAAAAATGTTGCTAGAAAAAAATGTTTGCAAGTAATTTTGTATAATGAATGTAATATTTATATTGAACATATGTGGGATAGGTGTTTCTTTATATTTTATGTGATAATTAGGGTTAATTGAATAATAATTGTGTTCTGAAGTAGCACTTGGTGTATAAATAGAGTAATTGGTTTGGTGTTCAAATGTTCCTTTGAAGACAAAAAGCCGAGGTACCAGAAGAAATAAACTTACTGGTTGCTATACTGTATGGTGACGTGGGTTCTTGAGCAAAGTATGCAAGCATGGCCCAGAAACTTCATGATGATCGACATATTGAACCGGATTGCAAGGGAGCACCGATGACAGACCAGAATCTACCAGAGTGGAGTCCAGGTTTACCACTGATATGATGACCTACATCAGAAGTATGCAGAGGATCTTAGGCAGAGGGTTACCAAGGTGCAGAGACAGCTTGCAGATGTCTACAATAAGTGTCACAATACACTTTTTTACTGTACATTCCTATGGACATTGCTCATATAGCTGTGGGGTCTATGTTAAATGTTTGAACATCCAAAATGCAGAACATTACATGGTCAAGATCAAATGTTCGACATTTGGATGTTCAAACATCAAATAAAAAAAAAGTAAAAAAAGAAAAAAAAACACTTTAAGAGCGTAGGCAGGGGGGGCAAGCCCCCCTGTACCCCCCACATGGGGACTGTGCCCCCCACAACCCCCCTACTTAAATATATAAACTCCGAGACCGCACTTCAGTGCAGAAAAGGGAAATTCTCCCTATCTGCACCGTACGGCACTGTTAAAAGTCTGTCTTCGAACACACAAAATTTCGAACGCTTGGTCTCGACCATGTAACGTTCGAAATTTTGAGCGTTCAAAGATTTGTCAGGTACCCTAGCTGTGACCCCATAAGTCCTAAACATTCCTTTTAGAGTCATTACTTATATGCATTCATAAATGTAGATAGGTGGTATTGTTATTTATCTATTCCCAATATACATTTTTTTATATAATGTTTTATACATATGCACATATATACATATATGTTTTTGCATTTTTTTTAAATTTTTTTGCATTTTTGGGATATTATGAAGTGGTTAGGAATTGGTTAGTATTTTATACATGTTTTGTATTTTACATCCCTTAACAAAGTGTTTTATTGTTTATTTGGTCAAAGTGGATGCTTTAGATTGAATGATTGGACTTCTCCTTTTTATATGGAAGGTTTGAAATGTTTGTTGTACTTTAAATATTTTGGCGCCTTTTATGAAAGGACTTATTTAAATAAGGTGGGACATTACGTATTTTGTTTTTTCACTTGAGAAAGCCCTGCATTTGAGTCAGGGTGAAAGCGCTTGCGATACCTGAATAAAATATTTGGACTGCCATCCTTGTTTCTGCCTTGACCGTTTCTTTTGGAGTTTGGAGAGTCATTACTTGGTCATTCTGTCACTTAGCTCATATGGTTAAGGAATAAGCAAAGTAACTGCTCCACCCTGAGGTGTGGGTTCAATTTCCATGGTAGTTTTTTCTTATATAGTGTTTGTTATGTACATGCTATTAAACATCACACCTATGCTTGTATGTATTGTATCTTTTTACATATCCAGCATGGCTGTGTTTCACTGACACCTATAGTGTTTAAGCCACAGATGACTACGTATTTTCCATTATCAGTAATGCTCTGAGACTGTCGCTCAGTATACTTCTGTATGTGTGAAAGCTGAGTCATACAGACCTACATTATTCCTCACTGCATTAGAAAATGCACAGTATCATTAAATTCATGTTTGTTGTATACATGGACATGAAGGTAAGAGCACTACAAGTTGGACTTTGTAAAACGTAATGCAGCCTGGCTGTTGCACATCACGATTGGAGCATGAAGGCCTATAGTGCTTAGATGTCAGATGGGTGCACATTGCTCCATTATTTGCAGGAATAAGGACATATCCAAGAGAAGTTTGTTATGGGGGAAGGTGTTGTTCTGTCTGTTAACTCAACCTGTTAAGCAAGAGGCCAGCATACATATATTATGAATACATGTGGGTTTGAATCTACAAATGACGTAGCTTAAATTGCATTTTGTTATGTCTATGTTAACATTTTGAAACTGATTGTAGAAATGCCTATTTGTTCAGGTATACAGTTAGTTTTATTTATTTATTTTATTTTCCATTTGTTTACTGGGTTAGTCTGACTGGACACAAGGTGACTGTTTTCAGTGGAGGCCCAGGTAGAAAAGCTCCAGATACATAGTAAAAAATAAAAATAATAAAAGATTATATAAACATAGCTATTTTGTACAAAAAGCATAGAAAAGGAGTAAAATCAGAGTTTTACAAATTATGCAGCATACAGTGGTTAGAATATTGAGAAACAAATTAAACAAGATAATATACAACAAATATACAATTGCTTGAACATAAATTCAAAAAGAAGTTTCCATAGACAAACAGGGTCATAAACTAGAAATCATAACTATAAAGGTGGCCTAAACATCTGGTTCACAGTACTATTGACTAAATGAAACTACATAAGTACACCTGTGATCTAGGGATGTTGAAAGTCAGGAACAGGTGAAATTAGTCTGGTTTCGTACAGGAACATATCCAAATTTTGAATATTAGATCTTTTAGTAGGGATTTGAAAGTATGTTTACTATTTCGACATCTAATGTCAGGGGGTAGAGAGTTCCAGGCCATAGCAACTGCATAGGAATAAAGAGATTGGCCTGAGCTATGTAAACAATTGGTAACAGTCAGTAGGGCAGTAAGTTGACTCGCAGTATTATGGAAGGTGAGCAGACCAGAGAAGGCAGGTATTTTATTTGGTTGGTATAGAAGTTGATGGGTTAGGAGAAGTTAATTGTATTTTAGTAGGTTAGGGAGTTTTAACCATCCTAGCTGTCTTACAGAGAGGCAATGGTGAGAATGAAACTTAGCATTGGTTGCAAATTTTGAGATTTTATCATAGCAGGTTGATAGTTTCAGAAGGTCAGATTTGTTTAGGTTAGTTAGAACTGGGGAAGCGTATAGTAAGGTGGAGAGTAGATAGGTACGAGAGATAGTGATTCAGGATTAGTGTGAGGAAACTCTAGCAGAGGTAGAGTGAACCTAGTTTTTTATGAACTTTGGCAATTGTTAGTGCTATACGTTTGTCGAATTTTAGGTTTTGGTCAATAGTTACACCTAGTAGCTTGGCTTGAGTTACTGGTGTGATAAGGGTATTATTGGAGGATGTTATTGAGAATGGCGAGGTAGTGGTGAAAGTTTTGGATGGGTGGAAGATCATGAGTTGGAACTTAGATGGGTTTAGTATGAATTGGGAGGTATTTAGCCATTTTTCTATAGTAGTGAAAGCTTCTTGGGTTCTATCTTGGAGTAATTGTAGAGATGGGGCTGAGCAAATAAGGATGGCGTCATCAGCATACTGTACTATTTTAGTTTGGTGGGTAGCCAAGGGGAGGTTATTGTTAAAGATGGAAAATAGTAAGGGACCAAGAATGGATCCTTGTGGAACACCTTGTCCCACTGGGAGGAGAGGGGATAGAGAGTTAAGCATTTAACAGCTTGTTGACGGAGGGACAGATACTTTTTAAACCACAGTAGAGAGGAGTTATCCAGACTGAGCTCAGAGAGAGTCGATAGTAATTTGCAGTGGGATACCATGTCAGGTAAACGTGACAGGTCTAGGAAAACAACAGATACTAAGTTACAGAGATTTCTTTGTTGGTTGATGTGGTCAGTAAAGGATATAAGGGCAGAGGTGATTCTATTGCTTGGCCAAAATCCATGTTGGGAATTTGCTAGCAGGTTATAATGAAGAAGATGATTCAGTAGTTGGGTGTGTACACATTTTTCTAAGATTTTTGATGGGGAAGATAGTATAGCTATGGGATGATAAGTACTAAATTCTGTTGAGGAACCACCTTTATGTAGGGGGATGATGTAAGAAATTTTCCAGAGAGAGTGGACAGTGTGTTTAGCTATGGATCTACTGATGAGTATGGAAATAGGGTAGGTGATGCCAAAGGCAGCAATCCTGAGGTAATCAGCGGGGAGTTTATCAGCAGTGAGAGTGGTGGTTAGTTTATACATGTGGACATCTGTAGCATTTATTTGTCATATTACTACAAATATCTCCATTAACCAGAAATTTTCTGGAAACAGCATGGCTATATAAATACAGCTGTATGTGTAAGGCTTTGACCATAGAAGTATACTTCACATGTACACTTGGAACAAAGCTCTCAAACAATCAGGGATAATTTCAACATTATCAGAAGCTAATCCAGAAATATTCAGTGACAATCAGGGACACATTTTCTACGTTAATACGAATAATGCATGACAGTGACAAAATACAGGAATGTGAAATAATATACATTTGCCAAAGTTAAGATAGTCTATACCTGAACGTATTATCATTATTTATAAAGTGCAATTCACCACCTTTCTCCTAGTGTTATTAAGAGGGAGTGAGAGGCATAGAGCTACATTTTGAGTCACAATCAGGGACATCCATTTATCAGGGACATTTGGGAGGTATGATTTGATACATCACAATACATTCTAGAACGACATTGCCTGCCCTCCTAACTATCCTACATGTTGATGTATGTCATACTGGTGATGAATATGAAGTCCTGTTTTTTTGTCTGTTAAGTGCAGCCACATGCTCTATTACAATGTCTGAGACTCTGAGCTATGAAATGTTACTGTTGTGCAGTATTGCTGTGACTAGTGTGCTGACATGCAGTCAGGCTTGCATGTTTTTTTTTTGTTTTTTTTTTTTTTTACAAATGTGCAACACATAGTGCACTTTGGACTGTAGTTTACCAATCTTGTAAAGTGGAAACCCTATTCCATATTTTTACTCCTTCCCTGCACAGCCACTCAGTTGCAGTTACTCCATGCAGTCACAGCCAAGATGGATTAGTTAGGCAGGTAGGTGTCAGGGTTTTACTGTGAATATAGTTGAGAGTTGTAGATTTGAATCTCATGTTCTCCAATTTGTGTTCAGTACTCTTTCACTATGAAAAATCCTGAGTGTGACACAACAATAACTGATTAGACAGAATCTGAAATGTTATTTCATGTCAAGGCTAACATCTGCTGTTCACTGTTATGCTATACATACCTGTCATCACATATTGATGTTACACAATCTGTCTGTGACATTCATACAGGTGATAAGGATCATTTCAGAAACTGGGCACTGTGCACTGAGCGGATACACAGGTTGGAGGAGCAGTGGAGGGAGATAGATATGTGTTAGACATTTTCCACATTGTTATATTTAGAATAGATCATAACATTGTTAGAGTAGTGGTTTGGTCTGCAGCTCCATGCATGCTTATATTAATGCAAGACTACCCATTATGTATCTGCAAGGTAACTGCAATAGTCATACATTTCCTGTGCTTACTAGTATATATTTAATTAAAAAGTTTGCAATTGCATTAGGAGCAGGGCATGCTTGCTGAGGGTAATGCTTTTGATTGTACATCACGACCTAGATGATAGACAGTTCTATGTAACTGTCACTGTGCTTTTGCCTGTGATGTTTCACATACAAATTAATTAGGCTGTTGCTGCTGTTTGCACAGCAGGCAGTGACAAACTTGTAGCTCCAGCAGTTCTGTTCACTGACTGTTCTGTTGCTCATAGCCAGCCTCTTTTGATATTGAATGGGTGTCTGCTGTCCCAGCATTTGTACTGCTCTTGGAAGATTATACCTGGCATGTAGTTCAGTTCAACAGGCCTAGCACTTCTGGCTGCAAGACTGGTAATACTTTGTATAAGACACATTTGTACTGTGTGCTAAGGAATTGTTATGCACAAAGCCACTCATGTTCTTCATTTATGTCTGCCTGTTAAATAATCACTGATTATCATTACAATGTTTGCATTTTGCAGGTACAGCATAGGGATCCCCATAAATGTATGTAGTTTAGTGATACATTAGTTAATGGACAGTAATGTGTATACAGCATAACCTAAGGGTTTATATGCTACATGCAGTCACCATAGTTATGCTTGCCCAGTTATTCTAGTCTGTTGTATTACATTCCAAATATTTGATGTTGCTGTGTCAGCCAGTGACCATGCTGCATTGCTCATCTCATTTGCATATATCTGTTAGGTTTCCTGCTGATTGTTTCACTTACTATCTTACTATATTTTCATAATGAACATAGGTTATTTTGTGGATGTTAAAATGACTCATTGCTTGCATAGCACCTGGGTACAGTTGCAAGTGATTCACATGTTGATACCTTGACATAAATGTGGGAGGCATAATTACAACATAGGGAATATGGAAGTAGTGAAATTAGACAGCCAGCTTGATAGTCTGTTGAGATATGCATCAAGTGTTGCCTGATACAGCCCACAGTTGTTATGTTGTCAGTATTATTGGGCTCTTATAGTGTAGCACTTATTTTAGAATGTAGATACTTCAGTGTTACTTGCTATAGTGTCATGGTATACTTAATATGATAACTGGTTCCTAATTGGTCAGGTAGTGGCAGGATTTCATGCACTGGAGTAACCTGCTGACATTCTATGATGAATATAGTGTTCTAGACATGGGCCTCTGTTGATATTATTCTGTACATGTTGATAACAGGACATTAAGAATGTGCCATGCACATGACTGTCCCCCTTCTAGCCTCACTTGTTTTTATTATACATGTTATACATACTCCTTATAGGCCATATAACTTGAGAAGTAAATTTTAATGACACATGTATTGTGATAATATCTTGTGTCTCATATGCAATGATCATGATAATGGCATACTAAATACTGTCTGTAACATTATTTATGTGCACATCAGTTTGTGTTTGATGACAGCCATGTTTTGGAAAGGCAATTGTTTTCCTTGTTATGCTTTGGATCCATACATTGCTTTAAATATGGTGGTAGAGTTGCCTATGGCATACCATATTGTACTGTGTCATACTGAAGGTTTTCTGCCTGTGGATTGTGTCAAAGTGGGAATGTTATGTACTCATATAACTGCTGGAATGGATATTAAGTACTTTTTGTCTTTTTATGTTTTTCACCTTGATAGGGAATGGGATCAGTTCTGCTATCAGATGCCAGAGATGAGAACATGTAATATCACTGCCCAACTACCTGGAGTCTGAGAATGATGAGGATGATGATAGTGCTGATGATGACAATGGGGAGAATCTGGACCTGTATGTGGCATCATCCCTGCTGCTCCACATAGGAGACCTTGACCACCACTGCAGGAAGACAGGTTTCAAGACCAGATCAAGGAGGTTATGATTGATGTTTTTCAGACTCATATGAGGTACCTGATATGGATTGTTTTTCAGGACATGGTACAGGCCATTTGCAGCTACTTTAGGGAAGTAGCCATAAGAACATTCATGAGGTTTAGCCCCCTCAGGGTGGCCCCTAAGGACCATTAGTATTATCTGTGTGATCCAGTTGTGCACTGCTGCTACCATGGTGTTTGCAATAAAACCAATTACACTGTATAGACATACTTGTGCATGCAAAATTTATTGCTGCCATGCTAATGTGATACATGTCCGACTGTGCAACATGTTACATTTTGCATTGTGCTGCACCTGGAGCATGACACACATTACCACATTAAACATGCAGAACTCATGTGGATGTCCATGAAATGCTGTACTTGATACATACATTGATCCATGTGGGCAGGTGTGCTACTCTATTCATGTGGGCAGGTATGCTACTCTTTATATCTCTGTGTATGTGTGTAGTCCTATGCATGTAGTGCAGCATAGTTTTATGCCTAATACACTGTGGCTCTGTATGTCATACTTATGAATTTTGCAGTTAACATGCTGCTACTGACCAAAGAGTTCCACTGTATATGTGCGTGTAACGTCAGTAACTTCAGATGGAATTTTCCCCAGAGTTTGCACATAACATAGTGAGATGGGTATGTTTTGATGGTTGTGGTGACATGTCTGTTCACCAACATAACATGTCCTTGCCCCTGTGCTTTCTATGACACTATTGTGTCATGATGTCGCTTTAGCATACCAGCTTTGTGTCTGGCATGTATTGGCCGTGATGGTGTCATGTTATATCATATTACTGTGGCTGCTATATATAAGCAGTCCTTCACTTACTGCATAGGTCACCCTGTACCATTTGTGTATACACTGGAATTGCTGCTTTATTTAACAACATTTCAAAATTCCTTCTTTGTCCTTTTGTTATATTATAAAATGCATAGATATATTCCCGCACATACCCATATTTTGGCAATTAGTGTACATACAGTATGCAATGATTTATGTACATCTACATGTTCATGTCCATGTCTGTACATTCATTCTGATTGCTGTGGAAACCCCATTTGTACCTTGGGACTGTGTACATTTATATAATCCATGTTCCTGTGCTGCACTGCTGTTCACAGGCTATCCTTTGCTCAGTCATATTCATGATCAGTAATTGATATACATATATCACCACAGGTGATTTTGATCCTATTGTAGTAAGTTGGCATGACAGTATATATGTGTATGTGATACTGAGTCTTATTTTGTGTACCTCTGCCTTTTGCTGTTTGATGATTGCACATGACTGTGTGTGTGTGTGTGTGTGTGTGTGTGTGTGTGTGTGTGTGTGTGTGTGTGTGTGTGTGTGTGTGTGTGTGTGTGTGTGTGTGTGATTTGTACATGGCTATGTTTAGTGCCATCAGCAAAGCAGTCTGCCATGTAACATATGTTTGGCATTTGCGTCATTGTAGCTTGGGTGAACTTCCACAACACCCTATGTGGTATACACATTCATATGCAGTGTATACCCTTAGATAGTGCTGCCCTGCTTTATTGTTTGACTACTCTGCTTTGCTGGCATGTCTTCCTTATATATCAGATGTATCATATATTATATATCAGATGATCTTTCTTGGAGAACAAACACAGGCTAGCTAATTAAAATAGCCCACCAGTGACTACATTTCCCAAGAAGGCTTAGAAAAGCAAAGCTCTCTATGGATGCTGTAAATACCTTCTACAGAGGAGGCATCGAAAGCATTATCACCAGCAACTGCACTTCATGGTTCAGTAACAGCACTATGGCTAAAAGGAAGAAGCTGCAAAGAATAATAAGAACAGAAGAAAAGATCGTGGGCACTAGTCCTCCTACCTTACAGGAGCTGTTTGAACTGAGATGTAAAAAGAGATCCCACAAAATACTGAGTGACACTTCTCACCCACCGTATGGTTGGTTCACTAAACTTGCATCTGGTAAAAGATTACAGAGTATCCGCTGCAGGACCCCCAGATTCATGAACAGTTTTTATCCAACTGCAATAAGACAAGAGGAATCTTGATGAGTGGATGGGAGATCGTAGGTTTACCCTGGGTATCACTTCTGTGTCACTGTTAGACAGAGGCACAGTATACTAACCTCGAAAAAGGGCATATCAAAATTAATTTAAAATGGGTGGCGAAAGCCAAACACACTCTGGCTAGGCTTATAAATGCCCTAGGGCAGATAGCCTAGTATGAACCTATGAACCTATGAACTCATTAATGCAGGCATAAATCTGGATGTATCAAAACTATAATAGATTGTTACACTATCATTCTTTTCCCTTTTTTTCATAACATAATTATATTTATTTATTGCATACTAAAATTAATATATTCTCATTCAAGTGCAATTCCAATCACTTCCTTATGTGCGATATCACACAATCTCACACCTGTGTATAGTGTACTTTACTTTTCATGTGTCACTCATCTAGTAGCTAGTGTTATCCAGGGTATATAAGTAGTCTACAAGCATGTGTGTCAGCTACCTAGACATTTATTTTTACTACAGTTGTTGTTTATTCTTTAATACATATCATGCCTTGTCTTTTTGTGTTTGTTTTTTTTCCTGTAAAAGAGCTAACACTCTAAATTTCATTTAGGTAGCACTAGTATTTCCTAAATGACAATATAATTTCTTTTGAATCTTTTGAATCTTTGATGTGGGCCCATGTTGTCCACCTACCTTCCCCCTTTGTAGGTTTGGCATATATCTTGCACATATGCATGGTATAAGCTAACCTTCCTATGCATTATCATCCATTATCATACAATTATATTGTTACAGTGCTAGTTTGTGACATCTATTTGGCCATTTACACTTGCAGGACACATGCACAAAAGGTGCTGGCAATTGCTTGCATTATATCCTTTTTCCTGTTATGCTTATGTGTTATGTATTACCCAGAGTATTTGGTTGTAGTTCATCTGCACAACCTGACAGTCCTTATATAGCATTATTCATACATTTCCTACCATTTATTATTCTATGTCATTGGTTTTTGTATTGACATCGCTTTCTGACAGGTTCCTGTTAAGCCACTGAAAGCCAGACAAATATGTCAATACCTCTGTTTTGCCTGTAACATGGCATATGCATGTGTCTGTGATATATGCATTCCATTTCACTTATGTTTGGGTTGTGTACACCTACATGTGTGATGAGCACCCATTTTGTTGCTCTGCTACAGTATGTTGTTTGAAACTGTGCTTGCTTGTTTGGCTTTCACATGTCTGGTCAGGGTATCTATTCTGTCCTCTGCTGTTCTTCTTCAGCATTTCCTTGGCTGTATTTGGTCACCCATGCTGCAGGCTACCTTTGGACTGGATTCCATATACAATGTGTACTGTGACCCCCATTTCTTCTCCTACAACACGCATCTGCCATCAGTCATACACATTCAGGTATGACTGTCAAATAATTTTCAACATGCCAGAACATCGTAGGGCATAGATAAATATGTAGTTCTGCATTCCAACATGACTGGTATGCATCCCTACCCTGTTTGTTCATTTTTTTGCCATGCTGTAGTGTGCTGTCTTGTGTACCTTACCTCTCCTTTATGTTTATTTCTGACCTTTGTCTCTCATGTCTTGTGATATTTATCTGTCTATTCCTGTTGTTTTGCCCTTCTTCTCCTCTTTTCCTATCTTTCCTTTCCTTTTATTCTCCATAAAACAATAAATGGGCCTTTTCCCACCAAAGAAAATTACCCATGCCCATCTGACTGTCTCTCAGATTTTGCTATTCCAACTGACCTCTTATGTATTCATCTTCTTCACCCGTACCCAACATCAGCTTTTCTATCTTCCTGTTTCCTTGTGTGTGTGCATTACTTGTATTCTCCACACATGTCCTGCACCCATTGTTAGTTATTGTTAGCTCTGGCAAAGTGGCCATGATTGTACTCTGCCTTTATTAATTTTTTATTGGAAATTTTATGGATTCTGTCAGATTCCATATTTTTCAGTGAATGTATTCTGCAAACATGACTTATTGAGACATCCATAGTTGTTTGTGGACCTGCTAGGTAGATTGCTGCAAATATATATTCCTTTAAATGTTCTACAGCTTGCATTGAACTTATGCAATTTCTATAGATGCACTTTGGTACTGCACACCACAGTTCCAAAGCCATGCAGTAGGTGGATTGGACACTCTAAATTGGCCCTAGGTGTGCATGTGTGTGCCTTCTGTGGAAGGTTGGGTGCCGGGCTGGCAACTCGACACCGTAAAACTCCACTGCCAATCATGAGTGGACAGATGATCCACTGTGGCAACCCCTAACCAGGAAAAGCCAGAAGAAGATTAAGGATGTACTTTTCAGCCATATGCAAATCAACTTCATTCCAGTTACATTCACTTATTATGTAATATAATTAACCTACACACTGTAATTATTTTTAAAGCAAGTATATGTCCTCCAAGAATGAATTTCTATTTTGTTTGTGTTTTTTTTTTCTTTTCATATGTCATCATTTGACACGGTATCTCTGTAAACGAGCTTTTTCTCAAAGGAATACTAATAATTTGGTGGAAATCTTACAAATGCCATGCAAAATGCTGTGACAGATGCAAAGCAAGGGAGTGCACATAATAATTCATAAGCTTAAAATATGTAACAGTATGACAGCTAGACCTGACTAGGCCTGACGTTACAAATGTAGGCAAAAAAGAAACATTAGCTGTAGTAAAGGGTATAGGGTTCCTTGTCATAAGGGGAGGTGACTGCCAGGACATAATTATGCAAGCTTTGAAAAGAGACTTTTCCTCAGTTAAAATTAATTTTTGATCCTAATAGTACAGCCCAGTAACTGCAGTGGTAATCCATGGTCTCTGCTAAGCAATTTTTTAATTATTTATTTATATTTGCAAACCAAGAATGTCCATCTGGGAAAACACATTTTCTGTGCAGTCCCACAAATGTACTTCACATACATAGTTAAACTCACATGTATGCACACACCTCCACACAGAAGCATGCAGACACACACACACACACACACACACACACACACACACACACACACACACACACACACACACATACACACACGCGCACACACACACACACACACACACACACACACACACACACACACACACACACACACACACACACACACACACACACAGCATTACAGCTTTTGCAGTATTTCAGACAAAAACACTAGGACCTTACAGCTGCCCCTTAGAATATAAACTGTGATGTACAAATCTTTGCACATGAGATGTAATGGTCGCTTAATCATTTCATCTTATAGTGAGTCTAACAGGGCTAGTTCTTTGCATCACTGACCTGGGGCATTCAAGCTCCTTGCCTCTCCAAGTAGGCTTTCTGGCAGAACTCACGGATTCATTATAAGTGAGGACATACAGCTAGCCACCCAGAGTAATAGGGTCTGTCAGAGAACGGGACTATTTTTTCATTGAAAAGACAGCTGTTTTTCCTCTCTTTGTCTGTGTGTGCCTCCTTGTGTTGACCTTTGCTCTCCTGACACTTTGTTTCTGTCTCTGTTTTTCTCACTGTCTCTTTCTCACTTTCTCTTTCTTCCCTCACTCCATCACGAATACACAGCTACTACAAAGCACAGTCAAAAATAAATCAGCAAGTTTAGTTTACTTGCTGGTGCATTAACACATCTGCTTGCTTCTGCAAAAGTCTTACTGGCTTCTAATTACAGCTAGGACAGCTCTTCTCTTGGCCATCTTTTTCTGTATAATTTACAAAGGAATGATATTATCATCCTTTCTTATTAAAACTATTCTTTAGGGGGCAAGTGTATTGCCCCAAGGATAACGATGCCCCACTCTCTTTGAACAGATCTCCCTTTTGGATTAGTTATTATAACCAAGAGGGCATTTGCTAAACCATGCCTAGCATGCTGAGACCAACTACTATTTGAAATAAGAAATTAAAACACCTTGCATAATATTAAAGCTAAATTAAAACAACACCTATTTAAAGAGAATGAATGCAAATGTTTGGGTGGTAATGGATAATGATCTAGAACAAATGCAGTCACAAGACCTTTCCATTTACTAATCTTGCTATGTAATGACTATGTCTGAGGAGTTGCAAGTCATTGCAATTGATATTGTTAATATTGTAATATATTTGATATTGTTAATATTGTAAGTACTGTCTTTGATATTGGAAATATTGTAGCATTTTATTGTGTTGTCTGTTTTACTATGCAATTATATTGTTACTTGTACTTCTCTGCTATTATTTTGTTTACTGTTATCCTTTGTATTATTATACCATTATCAATTTATATGCTGTTAATAAAAACTCGAGTCATGACTAAAAAGGGTCTGTCAGCCAGTCTATATACCTGGCAATCAAATAGTTAAATGATACATTTCTTTCTGTCTCTCTTTTGGTATGTCTGTCTCACATCATTATGCTCATTTACTATCTAGACAGGTAAAAGAGAATGAAATTCCCTAGGTATACATTCATTATACTAAAAAGCAAGCTCTTTTGTCTTCTGTGCATGTGGTGCAAGAGAAATGCTGCAGAATATCTAGTTATGGGAGAGGAAAAAGGAAAAATCACATTGTGGAAGCAGAAGGACAAATTGACAGACCAGATGTGCATAATCACTATATGATAATTTAAGATCTGTATGGTTCTTTTTCAGAGCTGTCCCAGTTTTCAAACTAGACAAGTGCCAAAAATGAGTAGTGATCATTTAAAGATAGTTATACTGTTGTCAGACTAAATTCATTCATGTAATGGTGATATTAAAACTCCAAAAACAGGTATCTTACATTTCATGCAGATAACTTTTTTATTCCTATGAAATTCTCTTTTGCTCTTTCAACATCACTCTCTCTTTCTCTGTCTTTCTCACACGGGTACACACAGACACACACACACACACACACACACACACACACACACACACACACACACACACACACACACACACACACAAACTTCAGCTCTCCTTCCCTCTCTCTGTCTTTATCATAGTTCTCTCTTTTTTTCCCCTCTGGACTAATTCTTTTTAATAACACATCAAATATACATGTATTTCTTATTGTTCCTATAATGGCAAACCACAAATAAGCATTGCACACAGCAAGACCAGTATTTCATATAAAAAACAAGCCATTGTTCTTAGTGAGTAGTTTAAAAACTTAATTGACAAACATTAAACTAACAAAGTGAGTTTATGTCTGTACGCATGTCTGCATATTAGATGTAGCTAGCACATAACTGAAGATAATGAAAAAGGGGAAATAAGTAATGACTCTTACATGGTAAAAAGAAGAAAAATATAGGCTGATTAGTTAGCATTTTCCTTGTGGGCAGCCATGGTGGTGCAGCGGATAGCATTGCCACCTCATAACAAGAGGTTCTCCAGTTCGATCCTTGGCTGGGGTGCCTTCTGTGCGGAGTCTGCATGTCCTCCCTGTGGTCGTGTGGGTTTTCTCCGGGTTCTCCAGTTTCCTCCCAAAGACATGCTGTAGGTGGATTGCACACTCTAAATTGGCCCTAGGTGTGAGTGGCTGGCAACTTGACACCATAAAACTCCACTGCCAATCATGAGTGGACAGGTGATCCGCTGTGGCAATCCCTAACTGGGAAAAGCCAGAAGAAGAAGTCAGCATTTTCCTTATGGCAAACAGTAAATATTTGTTTTTTTCTGCTTTTTTCCAGCTTTGTCCAACTGGATTTAGTAAAAAAAAAAAAATTAAGTAATATACATCAACAATAACACATACATTTCTTAAATTAGATTGCACTCATATTAAAGTAGAGGCAGCTATTACAGCATAAAAGATATTCATGCATTGGTAGAAGTTGAACAATGAGCATTTGAAGAGGTGTACTAGTGGGTTTGTCGAATCGATAATACATCACATATTTATTGCTTTGCAATTCAAAGAAATAGAGGTGAGGAAAGGAGCTAGGTAGGGCAGAAAATATTAATATTGTAGTTAAGAGGTGAGGTGTGAAGCAGGTTCATAGATAATATATACATATACTTATATGCTTTTCATACGTTTATATCAGAAGCATGGAGCTGGGGGATGGGCAATATCACAAAACTATGTATATGGCTGGGAGATGCTAGTAAAATGATTCTGGTATTGGTGAAGACTAGTTGTGGAGCATCAGAAAAGAAACAAAATGGTTTGACAATGTGGTAAGCTGAATATAACAGTAGCATTTGTTATAGGGTTATACAAGAGTAGATCCATTGATTTGAGGGGTAACATTTTAATTTTGATTTAAATGAGATTACATTCAGAATAAATTTCAGTGGTAGTGGGATGTGGTTCTGTGGTTTAGTGATCCTGTATAAATACAGAGAATCACCTGCAATAAGAATGTTTCTTTACAGTTGGAAATTTTCTACCTGGAAGAGAGCATTAATTTGGGCAGTGTTCCTTTAGGCCTGAGGTTTTCTAAATTTTCTAATTGTGTTCAGCATGGTGATCCATTGTATAAACAATTGATTGAGCTTTTCAATAATACTGGGCTCACTTTTATGCTTATGTTGGTGCAATACTATAAGACTGAATTAGAAAAACTGAAGGCTGAAATGGAGACATTGGATGCTAAAGTTAGAACATCTGAAGTGTTTTCTAATTTTTCTACTTTTTACCATGGTATTCCTGCCAAAGTTAGTAGGAAAAGAGCTTCTGTTGTCAATCAAAAGCAAGGTAAATTGAAGAGGGACCTTGCAACATATGCTGCCAACACAGCTTACCCTATAAAAACTTTTAAAGATAGTCCTGACAGAGTTAATCAGAATCAGGCTAACACTACTGTTAATACAACTTCTATCAATGTGTTTTATGATTCTCAATTTCCTGTTTCTGGTGTTGGGCAAAATAATACAGGGACTAGGGATACAGAAACAGTTGTTCCTTCTACTACTTCAAACTCTTCCAATAATGTCCCAGGTCCCTTTTTAGTGGACAGTGCAGGGAACAAGAAAACCCCAAAATGGCTGAACAAACAACCAAATCAAGAACAAAGGGGGACGGAAGGGTCGAAGGAAGAATTAGACTTTCAAATTAATGTTTTGAATTTCAGTAATTCTGTACTTAGTGATGATACTGTTTCTGTTTTGAAGCGTGGTTTTTCATTTATTTCTGCTAACACTGTTAATACGTCTAGACTCATCATGGATTTAAAACATTATTCACATAAATTAAACCTGAAATATATTTTTGATGGAATACAAGGTTTAGACAATAATGAGACTGTGGTAAGAAGAAGAAGTGTCTATAACCCAGTGCTACATCCCACATTTCAGGCTTTTAACAACTTGTGTACTAAGCATTCAGGTGTGCATAATCTCCCACTCAATGAGTTAACAGCCTTGAAAGATTTGGCCAACAATCGTGATTTGCGAGTGATGAAGGCTGATAAGGGAAGTTTTGTAATTAGTCATGTACTCTGCAGACTACAGTTCTTCCCCTTTGAGATTGTTGGGGGATGAGACATGTTATAGGGTTGTTACCCTGGAGTTTATTATGCAAAGACATTATTCTGTTTGATTTATTCAGGACATTGATCATTCTACCTACAGTTTTTTGCAGGTAGAGTTCCCTCAACTGGCGACACTATTTGGCATACCTAAAGTGCACAAAGATAGAGAACATCTCCCTTTTCGGCCAGTAGTGTCAGCCAGTTTTTCTAAGACAGAACCTATGCCTATTTGGTTAGACGACATTTTAAATCCTGTTGTACAAAAGTCTAAATATTTTTACTTGATTCTTGGCATTTGTTGGAACTTTTGTCTCAGGTTAATTGGGAATGTTTTCCTTTTACTTTTGCTTCACTTGATGTGACTTCATTATACACATGTATTGAACAGGAAAGTGGTTTGAATTTGTTAAGAGAATATTTAAGTCAGTATACTAACATTGACAATGACATGGTAAATACTGTTTGTGTCCTCATGGAACTTATACTTAAGAATAATTTTTTTCAAGTTTGAAGATCTTTTGTTTCAACAAACCACAGGTGTGGCCATTGGGTCACAAGTAGCCCCTTCATTTGCTAATTTAGTCATGGCCATGTGGGAATTGCAACATCTTACCACACATGCCATGGCTGACAACATAGTCTTTTATAGACGTTACATTGATGATTTAATTTTTTTGTGGAGGGGTGATATGGAGTCCTTTTCTACATTTGTTTGTGATTTGAACAATTCAACTAACTTTCTTAAGTTTACCACTGGACATTTTGGTAATGAGATAGATTTTTTGGATATCCATTTGAAAATAGACTCCCTTAACCAGGATTTTGTTAGTCAGATTTACAGAAAATCTGCATTTGTGAATCAATATTTACACAAAGACAGTTTACATCCTAGTCACATGAAGTGTGGAGTAGTTAAGGGACAATTTATACGTTTGAGTTGTTTAACTAGTGACCATTTGGTTTTTATTAATGAGGTCAGGAAATTATTTTGTTTTTTTCAACAGAGGGGTTATGACCCTGGTTGGTTAACATTATTCTTGACGTTATGGGGCTTAGAGACAACATAGCACGACCAATTTTGGATAGTGAAGGTATGAACAACAGAGAGTCTGAGTCCGCAGCTATGGTAATTATTCCTAGGGCTGTACATGAAAAAACAGTCAAATATAGGTTGGCATTCCCCATTCTAGTATCTAACAAAATGGGCATGATAAGGTCCATTCTTTTTGACAATTGGAACATCATTCTGGGTAATCCAGATTTAGTTAAAATTTTGGGTAACAAACCATTGTTCATGTACAAGAAGACAGATAACATTAAATCCATTCTTGAAGGTAACAGCTGAGATTATAAGTCAAAAGTTGACAACCTGGGCACCTACCCATGTGGACAGTGCTGACAATGTAGATTTATTATGGGTTCATCTTCTATCAAACTTAAACACATCAACAGGACGTTTTTTTTAATTATTACCCCTTAGTCTACAACTCTTCCCTCCTTTGGGAACATACATATTGTAATTAACCTCTTATGTAAATATCTTCTGTACACACCTACTAACTATAGTCTTACTTAACACTAAAATTTGTAAACTGATATGTATTGTTGCATATGATCTTCTGTATTTTTCCTGTTGCATTAACATTTTCTTGTGCTTATAAGTACTACTCTGACACTTTAACAAACTGTTATGTTATTTTATTGTATTTTACTTTTATTCTTACTTGTATATTTGATATTGTATCTATGGAGCTTTTCTCCCCAGGACTCCATTGAAAATGGGCTCATTTGGCCCAATGGACCATCCTGGTAAACAAACTTAAAATAAATAAATAAAATAAATAAATAATAAATATTTATTGTATTTTTTATAACATTTGTAAATAAGTTTTTTTTATACTAAAGTACATTTTATACTAAAGTTTACTAAGCTATGGTTATACTGCCTTTAGTATTAGCACCTATGTATTAATGTGGTTTATATTGAAATGTACCTTTAAATTTTGAATGGTTTGCTATCATGTGACTTTTGAAATGTTGTATTTATGGGCTTGTGTGATGGGTAACTGTTTTCTGATGAAGTCTGGTTGAATTAAAAGTGGATGAAAGCGTTAAGTTGGTGTCTGGATTCTTTTGCTGCATTGTCTACAGTTTTCAAGTTCTTTTGTTTTTTTTTTTGGTGGTGTTCTGCATTTCTACATTATTTCTACAAGTCTTTACACTTGTTGTTTTCTGGGAGCCAAATTGTAACCATGACCTAATCTGTTAAGTAGGCAGCGTAATGGGTTATGGACAGGACAAAAGAGCAGCGGTGACAAAGAGTCAGCCTGGAATATCCCTCCTTTGAATTTTTATCCCTAGAATAATAATTTACCCATTATCATGGCTTAACTGCAAAGTGGCTTGCCCACTGTAATGTAATTGATCAGTGCAGGGTGTATTTTTTACATTTTTAATCACTCTTTTATCCATGAATATGGGATACTACCAAATGTTTTTTTGTAGTCTAGCCATGCCATACTTAGATTCTTCCCCTTTTTACAGTTCTCTATTATGACTTTATTTAACAACAAATGATCCTTTGTTCCATATGACTTTACTTTGTTATCATTTTGTTCTATTGCTATGATTGAATTTTCTTCTAAATGACTATAAACACTGTCAGCATCAATTCCAGTGTATAGTTTATATGTCATCAGACAAGTTATTGAGTTTTTAAGATAGCTTGCAGGTTCACTGTTATGTAGGAGTATTGTTTTTCCTGTTGTTGCCCAGGTTGGTGTCTGTTCAGGTACACATATAAGTAGCTCTTGCTTCTGACTAAATCTTCATGTAAAGATGTTAATACTTTTAGTCAGAATTTAGGTACTGCATCTGGGCCTGGAGTTTTCCAGTTAGGAGCATTTCTTAACTTAGTTTCAATTTCTCTGGCTGTTACTTCATCCCATTTCATATCCTGTACATTTGAACTTCTTATTCTTTGTCTTACTTCTTCTATCCATTCAGCATCTTTGTTATGTTTCACATTATCTTCATAGATATTTCTCCAAACTGTATCTATTGCTTCCTTTTTGAGTGTTTCACTTCCTTTTGCCTTGTTTCTCAATTTTCTATAAAACTTTTTTGGGTCATCAATAAATTGCTTATTTTGTTCTTCTCCTTTATACTTATCTGTATATCTTTAAAGTTTTTCTGCCTGTGCTGATATTTTTTGTTTATTTATGATAGTGCATGATAGACATACCTCTCAACCTCTTAAAGCAAGAAATGTGGACAAAGCCATAAGTAAAAGCAGGACAAAGACACAAAAATAGGGACAATTTTGAAATATTGCTCTTACAAGCTTAGAAAGTCGATATAATAACAGGGTATGCGTTAGCATGAATTTTCTGAAGGGTATGAAGTCTGAAACTCAAATATATGTAATTATTTTCTAACTTCAGTCTTTAATGATTTGCCACAAATTTTCCAGAAAAACCACAATTTTATGAATAATGGACCAAAAATATGAGACAAAAATCTGAACATTCTGTGAAAATCTGTACAGTTGAGAGATATGAGATAGATCCTGATCTGTTCTGATACTGCACATTGCTTTTATCGCATCCATCTTTCTGAGTATTTTTGTTGATCTGTTCCCTTCTCTATTCTCTTCTAACAGTGATGCTTCTTGCCTTAATTGCTTTATAGTTTTCAATGTTCAATACTTCCATGATGACATTTGATTTCTCCTCTTCCTTTCCCTTACTACCCTGTCTTTTTATGGTAAGACTTTATTTGTTATTAATTTTGGTGCACAGTAATATATTCTATTTACTTCTATTATATTGCATGAATTTCTGTGAACAGTCCTAATTACTGTGTTCATTTGTTTTATCAAACGTCTAATTTTTTTGGGTTTGATTGACATTTTGTAGTCTATTTCTTTCATTGATCTTAATATATCTGTCCATCTCTATTAAATCAAGCAACTCTTCTTTTAAAGCATTTCTTCTAAACTGAGAGCACATTCTTTGTTCATTTCCTGCATGCAATCTTCAGAAAGTTCCAGAGCATCTTCCTGTGCCACATTCTCTTCAATTTCATCCTATGTTAGCCATTGCTCTTTCATATGGGAACTCACTGGCCTATCACTCCACAACATTGATTGTGTCAGAGTTGTCACAATTTTCTGTTCCTTTCCTTGCTATACAGCTCCAACTGAACTTTTGTATTGGTTTCCTACAGAAGGCTACAAAGTGTCTTCATATGGCAAATGAGCAGATGTTTCCCACTCCACTGGTTTCTCCTTAATTTAGGGATCCATTGCTCTATCCTGCTGTGGTATTGTCAGAGTTAGATTTTCTACAGTGAATCCTTCACTTTGCAGGTAATCCATAATCTCAGCTTCTGTTTCTTTAACTTCTCCATTACTAATCCTCTTTTCTGCTTTTCCTCTTTGTTTTCTTATTTTTTGTATTGTAAAATTTTCCATCTCCAGATGCCTTTGCCTGTATTTCTCTTCAAATATCTTTGGTGCTGCTCTTTTTTTTTTTTTTTTTTTAATTGATTAGTTTTCTCCTTTGCATAAATATTGCACCATATTAAATCTCTTTTTCTTTCCCATGTCTCTATTTCTTCTTCAGATGTCTAATGCTCTTCCTGTTTCTCCTTACTTGGGGGACTCATTCTCTCATTATGCTGTGATATAACTTGTGTTAGACTTTCTGCACTAAATCCTTCACTTTGCAGGTATGCCGTAACTTCAGCTTTTTTTTTTTAACTTCTACTTTACTAATCTTCTGTTCTGCAGTTCACTCTTTGTGATCTTATTTTTTGTACTGCAAAATTTTCCATCTCTGGATGCCTTTGCCTGTATTTCTATTTGAATATCTTTGGAGATGCTTTTTTGTATTGATTAATTTGGCTTTCTCCTTTGCGTAAATATTGCACCATTATCAGATATCCCTTTCTTCCCATGTCCATATTTCTTTTTTATAACTTTCAAAAATCATTTTGTTCTTTATATTTTCACACTTACTCAGTTGCTTCTTTTTCTAAATAGCCCAAGGTTTCTTGGTCTATATAATGCTTTTCATAAATCTGTTGTATTAATGAACACACATTTGCATTTGAAGCTGTTGACAGTTTTTCTTGCGCAAGTATTTTTCTTTCCTCTAATTTCTCTCTTAATCTTTTTGTATATCTTCTGTCTGGAAATTCTGGGCTCCTTGCATAATAGTAATAATACAAAATATCTTTCTTATCCTCAATAGTCCACTGTATCATCCTTATGGCTCTTTTATTTTGGCCTATCACTTTTTGTGATTTTTGTGGACTAGTACTTACCCTGAGTCTGGCCTGGTCCCATTGTAGGACTGTTTCTGTGTCTTGAGAATTTTACACTGTCATTTTTTCCAGTCCTTGCACTAGTATGCCTACCAGGATTGGTCACTTTTTTAATCTGTGTCTGGTGCACCCAGCTAACTTTTTTGTTTTTTAACCTATTTCTGTCCATGATATATGCTATATAAAATATTGTCTATAAATCAGTATTGCCTTGATGAGATTTTGTGAAAAAACAGGGTCCACCTCATGAAGGTACCCACCAAGTCTTGAGGATGAATTCAATTCCAGCAATACTACTCTGCTTTGCTTGCTTATTATCTCTCCATTCAGACCCCCATTGGACTCTACTTATTCCCTGTCCTAAGATTCATACTATTGTATATTTATGTATTACTCCATTTGTTTACTGTTTATTGTGTGTTACTGTGTATACTCATTTCTTATGCCTATAAGATCCAGGTTATACCCGAAAAAAGTAATTGAACCAGGTTAACATATATGTACAAATAAATAACATAAGAAAGAAACTTCAGATTCCAGAATGAATATTCTGCAATAATGGTCATCAAGTATTGCTGCTTTTTAGACATTTTGGTAGACTGCTGGGCTGAGACCTGGTTGCAAACATAATGTGTAAATGAATATCAGTGTACTGTTCCACCTATGCTACCTTCCTTCTCCTCCATTGTTGGCTTATTTGCATCAAGCACTAAATAAGGCAATTACTGACATTTCTCTAGCTGTAATACTTCTATTTTATGCTTTTTATTTATTTCTGATAAAAACTGGATACTTACTATAAAAAATAACAGTCAGTTATAATTCCATTAATTCACATACACAAACTGCACCCATATATATATGACAGATTTATTAGCTACATCAATGACTGGAATATTGATGTTGGTACCTCAAAACATGGAACATCAATACATCCCACAAATGTTACCCTGGGGTGGGCTAAACAAATTAGAAGTGTTTTTTGTATGGAGGAAATCCCACCCTGCATCCCCACACCCCCTGCTAATTATATATATACTCATTCTTTAAATCATATAATCCCTGGGGAAAGGAAATACTCCTCTAATTGGAAATTGTTGATCTCACACACCTGTCGACCATCTGTTTCATTCAACTAAATGGTGTCAACCCCACAGATTTCAACATGGCTGCCCTAAACCAATCTCCCTCTATAGATAGATGGATAGATAGTTGTAGATATCAGGCACTGATTCCTACAAAACATGAATCATGCACACACATACATGTTTAAATTGTCATACTAATAAATGCAGAGCTACATTAGTGAAGTATGTGCGGTCAAAGTTAAACGGGAGCTTCACTATAACTGCTTATAGTTAAGATAGACTATTCAGTGATATCTTTAAGACTCACCCTAAATACATCTTAGCAGTGCAAAACTTAGCAGATTTTAATTTTGTGCAACAGTAGATATATAAAACTCATTTGAGACTAACTTACTTCTCAAATTAATCAAAGGAAGTTAAATTAACTACTTCTAGCCATGTATATGTCTGTAGTTCAAAACAATGGGTAGAAAACATATTAAAACCAAAAATAAATAAATACTTAAATAAATAAAGCCTGCAGTGTTATAATAGCAGTAATTAGCAGCGGGGCTTTGAGCTCTGCAGTATTTATGTACCTTTACCCCTTCTGGGTATGATTTCACTACTTGTGGGTAAATATAGCAGAGCTCACTGCAATTTCACTACTAAAACTTGAGGCTATAAAACCCAAGAATCTATAATGGTGAAAAGTGATGCCTCAAACACACAAGTGCAAAAAATTCAACTGTAACCATTTTTTGCATGGTGTTAGCTCACCTGTACCTCCAATGTGGGTAGAAGCCCTATAAACCCCATAATATATATATATATATATATATATATATATATATATATATATATATATATACCCTGTAGCGACACAAACAGAAAGAAGTGAGAACTCTCCCAGAATAAAGGTATCACTGCTGGTGCACACATTGAAACTGCAGTGATTTTCAATAGAAAACAGCCATGGGCATTTTGATCCTTTGTGTCTCTGGCTCCTACCTGTCAGGGAACAGTAACTTGGAGATAGGTCAAAAGTCCCATTGTTGATTGTTGCTTAAATAATAACTAACTGTTACTGCTTCAGGACGTCTAATTAAACTTGCCCAAAGAGTCACTCTCATTAACATGAGTGTTAAAAAATTTAGCCAACTGACAGTTTAAACTACTAACCTGTATGCATTAGCATCTGTTTCTCAGGTAATATAAGATCACCTTGTCTGAAAACTCTTTGGAATGAAGTTGCTAATTATTTTGTTATTTTTGTATACTAAGCAGCACAGAATGGGAAAATAAAAACATTCAGATCTGTACTCTAGAGGTTCACAGAATGAATACAAGCATTTCTTACAGAAATTCACACAGACTTATTTATTTATTTTATTTTATTTTACATTTGTTGACCAGGCTAGTCTAACTGGATACATGTCCATTTTCAGTAGAGGCCCAGGGAGATAAGCTCCAACACACACAATTACAATAAAAAAATGTTGCTACAGTACAAGAATATAACAGATGATGTTAGCAAACATACAATACTTTTAACAAACACAATCGCTAAAAAAGTTTTATGCACAAAAGATGTTTCTATATACATATATACATTAACTTAAATTACAAGATCATGGTCTCTTTGGTTATTTAAGGAGAAGTCTGGAGTTAGTACAGAAGAGTAAAAGGTGAGGAGTAGCCATTAGTAGTAGCCAGACTAATTATAAAAAAGTATATAAATGCAATAATAGAAAAAATGACAATTACCACTTTTATAATAAGTTTAAATCTGAAGGGTTTAATTAAACCATCCCCCTGGATTCTGCAAGCCTTGCATGGTGTGCAGGATCAGTGCAGGAGCTCTAGCAGGCAATATGTCTGCCGTGCAATCCAGGAATAGCCCGTAGGGGCGTGCACGAGCGCTCCTGCACTAGTTCTGCATGGACTCAGCCCCTGCATGCAAATTACCTAATTTGCAGGAGAAATCCATGCAAATGAGGTGAATTTGCAATTCAGGAAGCTGGAAACTGGCTGTGCAGGATTAGTGTAATCTGCAGAAATGTACTCGGTTAGTAACCGAGTACATTTCTGCAAATTCCAAAACGGAGATTGACAGCTCCAAATAAAGGGTGCATATCAGTCAGGAAGCATGCCAATGGCCAAGTATAAGGCCATTGGCATTGAAAACAGTGCAATAAATAAAATAAATCAACTTTTATTTTTTTTAGCCGATCTCATCAGTTTAAGCATAGGGCAGTGGCACGCAAACAGGATCGGGGGGGAAAATAAGAAAATAAACCTAAAATAAGCATTCTAACTAAAATCACTATTCTGCCATAATACTCAATGGCAGGCAGAAGACAACATGGCCATTGAGTAATGGTTTCTAAGGGGGGAGGCTCAGTTTGAGACGTGTAACTAAGCATTAGCAGGCAATCCTATGCAAATGAGGGGAATGATAGTGAATCCCAGATTTCCCCAGCATGTTAGTCAGCTCCCAACAGTGTAAGAGCAGGAATAACTTGGTGCAAGCCTATGAGTTAGCTACATCATAGGGGTGTGTGTCAGGAATACTGTAAGCAGATTGGAGCCCTGTGGCTCGGGTTTGCTCCTAGCTTAGCAGAGCTAAGCAAGGGGGTGTATCTGAGGCTGCCTACCGCTCATTACATTGCCTAAGCGGGTGTGCGTGCCACGCACCGAGTTTTAAATAAAAAAAAAGTTAAACCAGGAAATAGCAGCTCTGTGCACATTTGAGTACTCTGTTTGCGAGGCGCACCCCCAGGCTTAAACAGGAAGGCAATGGGAAGGGAAAACAGCAGTAGGAAGGTAATCTAGGAGAACTAGCATAGCTGGCAGGTGAAATGTATCAGAATCAGCCAATTACACAGGCAGCAGACCAGCCCAGCCCAGAACACTACTATAAACTATGCAAACACCTTTCCCTCTGTTTTTTCCCATACTCTACACCACCGGTGTATACAAGCGGGGAACTTTTAACAAACAAAACTACAAAATTATAGGGGCTGCAGCAGCTATCATACATCAACATGTGAAAGAGGCAGAGGGTGGTGAGGATGTGAATGCTGTCAACCAACCCATAGTGAGGAGATGGAGAAGGGTGTACATAACCAGGGTAACCTACCAGGGGCAACATGAGCTGGAGATAGTGGAGTGCTATAGGGTGGACAGGGATCTCCTACAGCAAATTGTTAAGCTGTGCTGGCCACGCCTGACACACAGAACTGACAGAGGGGAATCCATCCCAATGGATACCAAGGTATGTGTAGGCCTAGGAATACTAGCCACAGGTACCTCTCAAAGCTCAGCTGGTAATATCATGGGGATCTCACAGGCATCAGCATCCAGAGTATTCCACCAGTTCCTGGATGCCATGTCAGCACCTGCTGGTGAGCATATATATATTTCCTCAACACCTGTGAAGTGTTGGCCAGCAATATGCATCTCTTCCCCCAAATAGCACAATACCCTGAGGTAGTGGGTGCTATAGACTGCATGCACATACACATCACAGCACCACCTGGTGATCAGGGTAGGGTCTACATCAACCTCAAGGGCTTCATCTCCATCAACTGCCAGGTCATGTGCGATGCCCAGGGCATTATAATGAATGTGTGTGCTGGCTGCCCTGGAAGCTATCATAATTCCCACATCTGGCATCTGACGCAGCTGTACCAGAGATTTGCCAATGGGGACATCCCTTACAGACACCTAGTGGGGGATGCTGGTTATGCACTGGAGTCGTGGCTGATGACACCCATCAGAAATGCACACAAGACTGAACAAGAATGCCATAATCAGGCACATGCACAGACCAGACGTATAATAGAGCATGTGCTTGGGATGCTCAAGTCACGGTTCCAGTGCCTGGACACATCTGGTGGAGCCTTGCAGTACTCACTAGCTACATGTACTCAAATTGTTATGTCATGTACCATGCTACACAATATGATCCTGTGGAAACATTTGCAGCAGGAACAGCATGGGGCAGGGCCACACAGCCCCTCACCAATGCCAAGGCCTGCACAGGCACAGGGTGACTCGGAGGAGGAAGAACCTGACCCTGCCCCTGTAGGCAGATGGAGGCGTGCCCAGTATGCCCTGGCCTTGGCAAAGAGGCAACACATAGCACATTCACTGACACAGTAGGGACCCAGGGAATGCCACCTCTCTCTGACTTGCACATACAGTAAAAGGGATGCCAAACATGACACTACCTGTGCTCAGTGATGTATAGGGAGTGTACTATGCGTATCCAACATAGGAAGCCCTCCAGCACCATCCTCAATACCGGAACACCCACAAGATAAGTTAATCAACCTACCAATTGTCAAATGGAGTAGAATGTGTTGTTACCTGTATCGATGGTATGGATGTGGGCATGCAAGGGAACTGGGTGGCTGAATGGTATGCCAGCAGATAGTAGACACCCATAGTGGTATCATGACATCTGTAACAAATACTGGAGTCACCATAGTAGCCAGTACTATACAGGGTGACAAAACCCATTGCAGAAATGTGCAGGCTGTCATGTGTGTTCATATGATTTACACATGCCAGTCAGGGAGGTTTACATACCCAACAACAGTCTCAGCCAGCAGGACATGTGTAGACAAACACAATTAGAGGCTGTGCTATGGCCTCTGAATGATGTCTATGAATACCCCCCCAGGCCTACACAGACAGACTACAGCAGGTCAGGCAGTGGGATGTTAATTCAGAAGGGTAGGAAGCCTGACACTAATATGTAGGTCAACCAATGATAGGACCTGTAGTACACTGATATGCCTCTAGTCAGCATGATAGGTCAGAATACAGAATTAAATGGAGTACCAGACATACCAGTACAGTCATAGCAAATGTGTACAAGTGCCAGGTGTGACCCCCATCTTATGAAGACATGTATAAACAGTCAGGTGTGCCCCCCCCAGTCATGTGTAGAAATGTAGAAACAGTCAGGTGTCCCCCCACAATCCTATGCAGAAATGTAATAACAGTCAGGTGTGCCCCTCCACTCCTATGTAGACATGTAGAAAAAGTCAGGTGTGCCCCCTCCCCCAATCCAGCATAGAAATGTAGTAACAGTTAGGTGTGCCCCCCAGTCCTACATAGAAATGTAGTAACAGTCAACTGTGCCCACCCAATCCTGTGTAGAAATGTAGTAACAGTCAGGTGTGCCCCCCCCCCCAGTCCTGTGTAGAAATGTAGAAACAGTCAGGTGTGTCCCCCATAATCCTATGTAGAAATGTAGTAACAGTCAGGTGTGCCCCGCCCCCACTCCTATGTAGACACGTAGAAACAGTCAGGTGTGCCCCCTCCCCCAATCCAGCATACAGATGTAGTAACAGTCAGGTGTGCCCCCCAATCCTGCGTAGAAATGTAGTAACAGTCAACTGTGCCCCGTCAATCCTGTGTAGAAATGTAGAAACAGTCAGATGTGTCCCCCACAATCCTATGTAGAAATGTAGTAACAGTCAGATGTGTCCCCCCCAATCCTGTGTATAAATCTAGAAACAGTCAGGTGTGTCTTCCCATTAATCCTATGTAGAAATGTAGTAACATGTATGTGTAGGTATAATACCAGTGGAGCATAGATGCACAGAGGTGGGCAAGGTAGCAGGATAGGTTGTAGCATCTGCACAATATGCAGGTATGTGTGTGTTAGGTCGGTGTGTGTTTCATAGTGTGTGAAAGTGGTCAGTATGTATGCATGTTTAGGTAAGACCTGGTGGCCATTCCCCACTACTGTTGATGACAGGGACAAGTCCTCTCAACAGCAGTGCCAAACACAGTACCCACCAGTATAACAGAAGCAGCAGTAAGCCATTGTAAATGTATGGTGGTAATATGTGTCACCATCTGAAAGATTGACATGGCATGGCTGTTGGGCTAGATATACAAGCAGTACACAGGGGAAAGTACCCCAGACATACAGTATATATTGTGTCACTGTGAAATGGACACACCCTTAGAATAGTACATACAGGTATGCATCACATTATCTGGTCCTGTAGTAGGAGATACCGGTGTTTTCTGCCCAGACACTCGCAGATCACAAAGGAGGTAGGACTGATTTATTGGGAACCAGCTGAAGTATCTGCACATGCAAGCATAACTGGAATGCCCAATGCATATGTCTGTGCCAGATGCAAGTAGTGTCCATAGCACACATGCACCCAGCTCACGCAAATACCACCCACAGGAACCTCTCTGGTTGTACCCCTGCTGTGGGGAATGGGTACAATATGACCTCCACCCATATATGGCAATAGCAATAGAATGCAGTATACTTTGCAGGTGTCCCATGCAGGTGTGTCACTAGCTGTAGGTAGCACCCTGCCAGCATCCACACCACCTGATCAAGACTGATAGAAGTTATTGGCATGAACACCTAGCTCACCTACCCTGTCGCCCCAGGGGAATATACTCTATGGTGGTCTGAGACTGTAGGACTGACGGAATGCAATGGCCTGCCACATCTGGCCCGGATCAACACCTAATGGCCCACAGGCCTCTGTCAAGGGCCTGTGTCTCACACAAACTGCCAATTAATGTTATATCATGGACACCCAAATAACACAACACACTCCACATAAACCATATGCAAGGCCATGTGGATAAACCACAGTAACATGTCCACTATGTCCCACTGCATAAATGTGGACCAACACCAACACACAGCTGTGATGGGGTGATAACCATAGGGAAGGTATCAGAGAATGTATGCATAATGTAAGGATGAGGATAGAATAACAGCAGGAGTGGGGGTGGGGTGGGAACATGGGCAGCGTAGAATGTGCAGGGTCCGACACAAAGCTGTGGCCACACACTATCCCTGGCTGTAAACACATAAATGGGTGGCTACATACTTGCCCATATACCACAACAGGGGTGATGTCCTAACTCATGGCCCCTGCCTCTGGGTAATTTGTGCAAATCTGTACAGCTGTGAGGTATTGCCATAGCAATATAAGGCCATGTTGACATGTTGATGGATATACAAGTATGGGATCCTCTGCCAGGACTGTACCAAGGTGCTGAACTGGATATACAGACCCAGCTGCAAGTGTCTGTAGCTCCCCCACCAGGATGCCATAACCTGCCATGAATATGTAGGTGTCTGCCCACAATACCGCACACAGCTGCAGTCACCCTTGTCCCCCAAGACATCACTGTGAGCAGGAATGTCCACCTGACAGTACATGAGGACAGAAAACATCACAGTGTATAACAGTGCAGGTCTGAATATCTCTGCTAACAGCAGTACCATGTAGTTGAAGCAGCACAGACACAATCACCTACTGTACACAATATCCCCTGCACACTTTGTCCCCATATAGCCAAATGATCGACGGATACCCTGCAGAAACAGTTTGCTACCTGTAGGTGTACATTTCTACAAAGGTCTGCACTGGAGTACAGACTACCTGGAATCAATCCACACATGCAATACAGAAGGCCATACTGGGCATGCTCACACATTTAGAGAAATAAAGGCAATGTCAGACAACAGCATACTAAAAGGTCATACTGGTCATGCTCACACACTTAAACAAATGATAGTTGCAGATATTAGTGTACATACTCCTCGGTGTGCACCACTCATGCTTTGCACACACAGTGGATAGGAATACAGACATATATCCAAGGACAACACACTATAATAAACCAAAAGTAGACGTACATAGATGTGTGGAAGAGAGTGACTGTGACAAGGAGCCATCCGTTATGAGGCCTAATGGCTACAACCACATGAGGTACAGATGTCACTCACTGTATATACCACCGGTATCTGTCAGCATTACAGACTGTGTGGTGCAAGTGCTAGCTGTGCAACATAACTGTACAAGGAAGTAGTCATCTCACAGCTGTATACATATACCTGTGGAATATAACCCTTTGTGTGCCCGCATGTGGTGTGGCAACCTGTAGATGAATGGGTTATGGCCCATGCACACACACTGCCCTCCCCATAACCCTATTATTACAAGGCTGCTGAGGTTATCCACTTTGAAATACACCTTTGGGGAAGTTGTAGCCAAGTAATCTCCATGGTGTGTCCTGTAATTGCATACTGCTGTAGTGTGATACACTAGTTAGGTAGGAGTTCTAATCCCAGACATGGCTGGTGTGTGTGTGTGTGTGTGTGTGTGTGTGTGTGTGTGTGTGTGTGTGTGTGTGTGTGTGTGTGTGTGTGTGTCTGTGTGTGTGTGTGTGTGTGTTTCTGTTTGGGTAGAGGGCAATGGTTTTTAGGCTAGTCACACTTCCTACAATTTAAATGCCCTACTTTGGCAAGGCTGCTGATGTCATCCACCTTGAAATACACCTTTGGGAAAGCTGTAGCCCAGTAATCTTGGTGGTGCATCCTATAACTGCGTACTGCTGTAGTGTGATAAACTAGTTAGGGAGGAGTTCTAATCCCAGACATGGCAAGTGTGTGTGTGTGTGTGTGTGTGTGTGTGTGTGTGTGTGTGTGTGTGTGTGTGTGTGTGTGTGTGTGTGTGTGTGTGTGTGTGTGTGTGTGTGTGTGTGTGTGTGTGTGTGTGTGTGTGTGTGTGTGTGTGTCTCAGTCTGTGTAGAGAGCAATACATTTTAGGCTGGTTACACTGAGTACAATTCATATGCCCTCCTTTGGCAAGGCTGCTGATGTCAACCACCTTGAAATACACCTTTTGGAAAGGTGTAGCCCAGTAATCTCCATAGCACGTCTTATAACTGCATACTGCTGTAGTGTGATAAACTAGTTAGGTAGGAGTTCTAATTCCAGTTCTAATTCCAGACATGGCAAGTGTGTGTGTGTGTGTGTGTGTGTGTGTGTGTTTGTGTGTATAGAGCAATGCTTTTTAGGCTAGTCACCCTCCCTGCAATTCAAATGTGCTACTTTTGCAAGACTGCTGATGTTATCCACCTTGAAATGCAGCTTTGGGAAAGGTGTAGCCCATTATTCTTCATGGCGCACCCTGTAACTGTTAACTGCTTTAGTGTGATAAACTAGTTAGGTAGGAGTTCTAATCCTAGCCATGGCAACTGTGTGTGTCTGTGTAGAGAGCAATGTTTTTTTAGGTTAGTCACACTCCATACAATTCAAATTCTCTACTTTGGCAAGGCTGCTGATGTCACCCACCTTGAAATACACCTTTGGGAATGGTGTAGCTAAGTAATTTCTGTGGTGCGTCATATAACTGCGTGCTGCTGTAGTGTGATAAACTAGTTAGGTAAGAGTTTTAATCCCAGACATGGCAACTGTGTTTGTGTGTGTCTGTGTAGAGAGCAATGCTTTCTAGGCTAGTCACACTTCCTACAATTCAAATGCCCTACTTTGGCAATCCTGCTGATGTCATTCACTGTGAAATACACCTTTGGGGAAGGAGTACTCCAGTAATCTCCATGGCATGTCATATAACTGCATAGTGCTTTAGTGTAATATACTAGTTAGGTAGGAGTTCTAATCTCAGACATGACAGGTGTGTGTGTGTGTGTGTGTGTGTGTGTGTGTGTGTGTGTGTGTGTGTGTGTGTGTGTGTGTGTGTGTGTGTGTGTGTGTGTGTGTGTGTGTGTGTGGGTGTGTGTGCCTGTGTTTGTCATTCATATCCTGTGTAGAGGTGGTTGTGAGTGTGTGACTCAATGTGAAGCGGGTTTTACAAACTTCTTATATGGTGACCCTAGTATATATCACAATGTTCACCATCCAGGGATAACAAATGTGAAATAGCTGAGAGGCTGGGGTGCAAATCCATACCCCTACATGTGACATCAATGCCAGCTGAACAATGTTGGCAAACCTTGTATTACCCAGGGAACACTCTCAACCCATGTCTCATAGACACACACACACACTTGCCTAGACAACAGCTGCTATTTTGGTAATGCCCTGCATATTGCCCACTGATAGTAACCATGGTGTGATTACAGTGGGCTACAGAGGGCATGGCACCCTGTCCATCAGTCCAATAGGCACGTACATGCTGATAGTGCAAATCCCTCATGTTCCCCACTGGACATCTGCAACACCTGTGGTGCCATCAAATGTGACCCACAAAGGACATACCCTGCCTGAAACACAAGCCCTGTATAGACAGATACCACTGACACCAGGGAATACCAGTATCATGCTATCAATGTAGGTGCAGGATCAACCTGCTGTCCATTGACAGTTTCTGACAAATGAGGCCAGGAATGGCACATCTGATGATAACAATCTGTGTACACATGGCCCAGGCACCCCAGGTACAGTTCCACATGTCACTGTACATGCATGTGGGAGGTGTGCACATCCCAGACACCATCCATACCATGGACTAAGAAACACATACATGGCAGGAAATGCACAGCATTGGTGATACGCAATAGTCACCCATGTGACTGGATGGTGAATACAATACCCACCTGTGTGGACAAATCCAGACATTACACACCTAAGCCACAATGCAGACCATTTCCATGTGGCCTGATGCCAAGGTATACCCATCACCTAGCCTTGTATAGCCGTCTGGCACCGTCAACCACTACACACCCGTGAAGCAATGCGCCCATGTATGTCAGTACTGGCACCCGTGTCTGTGTGTGTGTGTATTGTATGATGCGTATGACTGCATTCACACTTACTACAACCCCCATTGGCTTACTGAAGCATGCTTTCTGATGTCAGACACCTCCACATACCCTTTGCCTATATAACCTCCATATGACCCCTGTGGTGGATGTGATACCTGCACAATACTGTGTTGTGGCAATCCCACTAGTGATGAGTTGTATTCTTGGCTCTGTCAAGTGTGCCAGTGTGTATGCTTCCCTATGAGAGTGTGGCTGTGCTGATGCTGACACTTGTTCATGCGGAATGGCACGTGTGTTACACATACCGCATAGCTACCATATCCCTGTTGCAGATGTCACTCACCATTACATATATGTTCTGAGGGTTCCTCAACATGTAACCTATGTGGCACATCCAGTAACTGCATGGACATGTAATAGCACTATATAGTCATCAGGGGTTTGATACCCTGTACTGGTAGGTGTGTGACACAAACATGCTTATGTTTTACTCCCCCCCCTGACTTTTCTTTGTCTCTGTCTGCCTCTCTCACTCCCTCTCTGGTGGATCTGGACACCTACACCTGCTTTGCTTAGGCAGCAGCATGTGTATTTTAAGTGATGCTCATAATCAGCTGATGGCCTCTGTATGACTTGCAGCCCTTCTCTAGCTGATTGCATGAGGAACAGCTGTGGTAACATTCCCATAGCCAATTGCATGGAAACCCACTCCAATATCTAGGAACATCTTGTTGGTGTTGGGCCTTTCATTCACTGTGAGCAGGGACACCATCTGTTTTTTGGCAAACAGCATCTCAGATGGATTGGTGATTTACCTCTAACAACATACACTGTGGAAACAGGCCAACACACAGGAGGGGGATATGCCTGACCTGACTACAGACTGTAAGTGCTGCTATACTAAATTTGGAGTAATGTTGGTTTAGGGTGTGTGTGGATATGGCTGTCCTACATGTTTTAATACCTGCCATGTCAGTGCTATGTTTATGAGGGAACCCCCATCTGTAGGGTCATCTGCAGACTGGGCAGTGTGTGATGCCTTTTGTTTCATGTGTTACCCACAGAGCACCTATCTGTGAACTGCAGAAGGTAGTGTGAGGATTGCAGTCTGCAGATTGTGACAGCCGTGAGAGTTACTGACTTCATATCCCTCATAGGACATATGTTGCAACAAACCCTGTTACAACAGTAAACGTATGAGGTTATCACAGCAGCATGTCAAATTTGGCCCTGTGTATGTGCCTCCAGCCACAATTTTTGTAAATGTCATGCAGTAAGGGGTGCATATGTGCTGTACACCATAATTGGTGACATTATATCTGATAACAAGCCAGTGAGATATCAGACTGCTATACATGTCATGTATTGTAGGGGTTATATTTGATGACATAACCTGGACATTCTGTGGTTGTGTTTACAGTACTGAGGTCTGTGTACTTATGCTGATTGTCGACAGTATGTGCATTGTTAATATGTATACTTGGCCTGTGTACAGACTGTGATAGATGTCATTGTTCTTGGTCAGGTTTCATCTGATGTTACATGCTGCTCCACTGTATGTTACCCTATTGGCTTATACAGGGCCATACACGCACATGTCCATTACCACAGACAGGCATTGCAGCACAATGTGTAGTGGCCCAGTATATGAAGGGTTAGTGTGTGAGGGGCACATATGAGGTTGGTGTCAAACAGATAGTCCTTATACTGTAATATTACACTAGCTTACCATATGTAGCTGTGGCTGTGTTCACATTGGTTGTGGTTAAGCATTGTCACACAGGTGTATGTAACCCTGTACTGTAGCATGCCTGTAGAACCTGATATATTTGCAGGTACATGTACACTCCCCCATAGGAAATGTAGGCCAGTGTTGAGCCAGTCTGCCTGTAGCCTGCACAGTGCTTTGTTACATGCCTAGCAGCTTAGTGTACTTACCCAGTGAGATGTAATGTCCAGATACTTGCAAGTTGTACTGCTGTCGGGCCACCATAACAGTCATGTATGTAAGACAGAGCACTGGGATGCTGTACAGATGTATGTCAATATCCACTGGGTAGTATGTGGCCATGGCACCACTGTACCAGTGGTTATTATGTGGCAGGACAGACAGGGGTGTGTGAATGCATAACCTATGGGGGCAAATGTATACCAGTAGTTACGTGTTATACAAATCCACATGGCTGTTAACATCCACATTGTCAGGCTTGGTCCACATGTCTTACCCTAAGGGATTCTGTGTATACCTCTAGACTGTCCAGACTGTGTCAGACTGACCACATATATTGGCCAATATCTCTCCTGTAGTCCACAGGAGCATTATGTGTGAACAGTGGTACTGTACTATGATGTCCTTAGGATGTCTGTCAGTAACCAATGGCGCACATGTTAAAAGCAGATGTGACTTCCCACACACACTGTGTTTGTGAAGACAATCCCTATTACAGTAGCAGTAGTCTACATATATACCTGCTATACATACCTGATGGATATGTATATGTACATAGATATACATATAAACACCCAGATATATACATATACAGAGCAATATATGTCTACACATATACATACAGAGATACATATGCACAGATACGTATGGATATCTACATATATATTGACGGTAGTAGGTATATTAGTATAGATATGTATGCACATATAGTTATTGATATCTGTACACATAGGATGTGCATACATATATAGCTATATGTACATAATATATATATATATTTTATATATATATATATATATATATATATATATATATATATATATGTATATACAGATACATATATATATATATATATATATATATATATACATATATCTATATATACATATATGTATATGGGAGCACTACAGAATCCTGAAAGCCCAAACTCCTGAAGACCAAACTCCTGAGAGTTAAAATTCCTGAAAACTCAAACTCCTGAAAACTCAACATCCTGAAAACATACAGGATACCAACACGTATTATATTACAGCACAAGTACATGCAGAAAAAAATAAAACACAATCTATATTACTTTTCTCCAAGTATAACCAGGGAAGCATGCCCCCCCTGCACCTCCCATGTGGGGGGCACCCCTTGCTACATAAATATATGAGCTCTGAGATTGCACTTAGTGTACTAAAGTGCAATCTCGGCGTTGTTATATTTTAGTAGCAGGGGGTGTGGTGGGTGCAGCCCCCCACAAAGGTGGTGCATGGGGGCTTGCTCTACTGCATATAGTTGAAGGGTAATATGTTTCTGTATGTACTTGTGCTGGAATATAGTAAGTGTTGATATCCTGTGAGTTTACAGCGTTTTGAGTTTCCAAGATTCAGAGTGTTCAGGAGTTTTGGTTTTCATGCGTTTGGTGTCAGGAGTTTGGTCTTCAGGATGTTGGGCTTTCAGGATTCTGTAGTGCTTATATATATATATATATATATATATATATATATATATATATACATACATACAAAGAGATGTACACATGGCCATATATATGTAGCACTATACAGATGTGTATACAGACATATATATGACTATACATGTGTGTGTACATGTAGACATATATAGAACTATATTCATATATATATATATATATATATATATATATATATATATATATATATAAACATATTCCTGTCATGAGTAAACCTCACAATTGTGTATATCCTCCCAGATGTATCTCACTGTATGTATCTGCTATTTGTACATTATGATAAAACAACATATGTGATGCAACAGTCATATTGCTAACAAGGACTACACAATTTAGGAACTAAAGGCAATTGTTCAGTACTACTCAATATGTGTCTTGACAGCTATATTGGTAAAATAACAGCTGTCTTCACAGTGGTCATGGCGTAGTGGTTAAGTGTTGTGACTTCAGGGTCCTGGGTTCAAGACCTGCAACGGCTGTTCATTTTGTTGCTGGGCAGAACAAGGGCTTTCGGATACAAAGTGATTAAGGCAGTTTTGAGTAGCTTTAAGCATGTTTGCGTGGGTTTGTGCAAAGCTAAGTGGTACTAATCTATGGGTAAACGTAAGGGCACCTACACAGTGTAGGCTTCACTTACTAGTGCACAAATTAGCTCAGCTGTTATATTGCAGCAATGTTGATACTTGCTAAGTGTGGCTTAGCCATGGCAATCTGTGTGAATGTGTTACATACAGGTGTAGTAGCCCAGGGTACTTGCTGTCACACTGGCATGTAGTGTATCATGACAGTACTACTGTTGACAGTGCTAACCCAGGCAAGAGCAGAGTACTAAATGTAGTACTGACAACAGGCACACCTGCAGGCATAGCTGGTCACCGAGGCCTCCCTGTTGTATCCCAGGTGTGTGAGCTGTGTCACAGTATATACCCCTTACTGGGTAATGATACATCATGTGGAATGTAACTGTAGACACTTCAGTATCACTACATAGCTAGGTAGGGATCTAGTCCCAGTGTTGCCAAGTAAAAGTGTGTGTGTATGTGGATGTGTCTATATCAGGTTGCAGTTTATGCATGCCTCAGTGGGTCACCTGTCCATGTGGCAAAGGTAATAACCATTTTAGTAACCTGTGACATGTGTTCAACTGTACCCCAGATATGTCACAGCCATGGTGTCACCACAGTGACATACCCTGTTGTGGAATATGACTGCAGACCATCCTTGTGCTGACACATGTACACCTACAACACACATGGATAACATTATAGGGACTGCAATCAACCAGTGTTATTAACAGCTATAATTCATCATTGCTGGATGGCTACACAACCTGCCATTTATGCATTACACTTTACTACTTACAACATATTACACTGCAGTACTGTGATACACTGTAGTACAGTCACCATGTGCATCAGAACCATATCAGCCTGTCCCTGCATTGATGGTATGAATGACAGGGATGTGGCACAGGTATCATCATATGCACAGGATGTGATGTTGGTTTGCCAGAGGCTAAGGGTGGGCCATACATTTGACACCATGTGTGTGGGTGAGGAGTATACTATAGTGAACTGGGCATGGTGATGTGGTGTGTGTAGGTATGGGGCTGCCTTAGGTGCATTTCCATAGTGTGTGGGTATGCATGCACACAGTTCTGCCATGTGGCTGCCCTACACAGATATTTCTGGACAGCTGCAGACCGTACCTGGTAGGGTGTGCAGTTCACTGCCTCCAGCCATGGACAAGTGGACTGTGCTTGCCAGGGGTTCCATGGGCATGTCCAGGTACAGGCCTAGATGTGCTACTTTCACCTGATGATGACAGATGCCCGCTGGTACTAGGTCCCTCCTGGGACTGGCCAGGACCACGTGCTTGTGGCCTGCTGTGGTGTGGTGTGGACAGTGCCCCCTGCAGTACCCGGCCTGGTACTGCCACTACAGGAGCCGCTTGGTGCCCTAGCATGTCCATGTTGACTATCAACTGTTGGCATTGCTGGCCTACGTCCACGCAGCAGTCGCCGCACTCCCACCACACATTCAAGCATGGGCCGACCATGGTCGATGAGGGCCATCATATCACCAGACCGTCTATCCATGAACTCAAGTTAATCCACGGATGGCACCAGCCAGTTCACGAGTGTTGTCATTTGCAGATGTGAGAGCAGCCCTCAGCAGCCTCAGGTCCTGTCTGTGGTAACATTCTATACATGCCTGCTCCACCATGACAGCCTGAAACATGCACCTGCTGGTATCAGATATGTCACCTCTGCCAAGGGCATGATGTCCAGCGGCCCTACCATGAGCACCCTAGGACATCTGCCTATGTGGTGTCCTGCTGGACGTCTGGCTATGCCTGCTGTGACTGCACACAGTAGGCATGGTTACCACACTTTCCTGTGCACTGCCACCGAACGCCAGCTGTCCCTCCGCTATGGCCGCTGGTGATGGGGTGTGTATAGGCACTGAAACTGTGTGCGGGGTTGAGGTTGCTAAAAGGGGGATGTCAAATGTTGGTGCAGTGTCAGCCCCTGACAACCCCACCTGTGCCTCAACAGTACTATCATCATCTTCGGTGTCTGTATGGACACCAGCATCAGATTGCACACAGCAGGGACCCTGACCCACCTTGCCACCTGTGGGGGAAAGCAATAAATGCACTTTCAAACCTGTACAGCATTGCCTAACAGTACACACACACACACACACACACACACACACACACACACACACACACACACACACACACACACACACACCTCCGTAATACCTACCTGTCTATGGCTTTACAGACAGTCCCACATATATGTCCATGTGGTACCCCATCCTGCATCAAACTTGTTAACATACACACATTGATACCACACATTAACATATCAATCCTCTAACTGCTTACACAGGTGGTCACAACACAAGGCCTGTTGCTACTTTACCTGCCTGACCTGTGTGTAGTAGTTTTACATGGCCTCATTGCTGTCATTCAGTATGCACCCTCTGTATGTCCGAGCATCATGAGCATCACCCCTATATGTGTGGGCTACTATGTTCTATCCATAATATCACGCACTGGTGTGTCATGTGTATGTAATGCTCAGTACATGTCAGATATACTGCTCCTTCAGCCTATCATGTGACAACTGTAATATTTGGATACACTCCCTGGTGTTGACTAGTACTTCCCCAATGCATCTATAGTGCTGCATACGTGGGTTGTGGGTGACCTCTCTACTGAATGTGATATAAAGGGTGCACCTGGTGTCTACCTTCCCTCTGGATGCCTGTTTCATGCATCAGACCATATTATACTATCAGCTGTCCTGTGATTACACACATGACAGGTATTCCTGGTGTGTAATGTGGCATCATCATCTATCCAATTATTATAGACCAGGTACTACATTCAATTGCATGCATATATACTTCACATACCTGTTTTGGGAATGATGTATCTTCTGGATAGTTTGCTGGATGTTCTTATAGTTCTTTTGCTTTGGCTTTTGCTTTGCTTTTGCCTTAGGCTTGTTAGTTTTTTCTTCTTTCCTTTCTTTCTTTCTTTCTTTCTTTCTTTCTTTCTTTCATTCATTCTTTCATTCTTTAATTCCTTCTTTCTTTCTCTTTCTCTCTCTTGGCCTTTCTCCAGTAAATGGATTGAGCTGCTTTGAATAGATTGCAGCATGGTTTTGTAGGTGATGCACATGATCAGGTGATGGCCTCTGCACCAATCAGTGTCCTCCACTTGCTAACTGCATGCAGGTTGCTGTGTAGTACTCCCAATTACCACAGTCATGGCAACCACCTAATATAAATCCCTACATCATGTGGGCGTGGTCCCTTTACCTTTGCTGTGTGATGGACATCCCTCCTGTGTGTGGGCATCAGTGTTACAGACAGCAGGTAGCAATACCTCTTACAGTAGAACCTGCACACTCAGGCCAGCTACATATTTGTAGGAGGTTCCAGAGCTACAGACAGAGAGTGAGTAGAGGTGATGTATGCATTGTATATTACTGGTGTTACAGGGTTTGTGTGTACATACCACTTTACCTTGGAATGCAGTCTGTCTGCATAGCTCTCAACTGTGGGTCTATCCTCTTGATGGTCAGAGGTGTGCCTACTGGATTCCATACACTAGATCAAAGGTTCACTACTTTGAAAAAGTGTATGGAAAGCACACTGCAGCGAATGTGCACTCAATCGAAAGTGTACTTATGTGAAGTTCAGTACAACGAACGGGCATTGTGAACTTTTGTTCTTGTAATAGGAATCCGTGCCTACTATGTTTTGTCTGTCCACCACACAGGTCTTGTGTCAGATATTTCACTGGCAGTGTGTATGTGTTGAGTGCTATCAGTACATGGCTGCATCCATTTGTGTTTCTAACTTTAAATTCCTGACTAAGGGTATGTTGTAGACTATCCTGTAACACCAGAGACTTGACAACAGTTTTCCACATATGGGCCTGTGTTCCAGCCTCTGTCCTCCACCTACATACCAGGCTTTGCACATATGACATGCTGTCAGGGGTTGTTCTGTAGTGGGCTTTGAGTATGTCATGCTGCTGTCATGCCACTGCTGCTGTTGTGTCCCCCACACATACGGTGGGGTTGGGGCCATGTATGTGTGGGCTTCCGCTACACAATACATGTGCCCTTATGCACTCCAGAGGCCAGTGTATGTAACAGTGGTATATGGCCCTGTATTATTGAGTCTTGGGGAGGGATGCACCATAACTAACCTAGACTGTTACAACATGTGGCGGTATCAGGGGTGAGCTGCCTTAAGGTATCTGGATGTACATTACCATACAATCCACCTTGGGTAAATGCAGGCCTACTGCCACCTGCCATACGGACTGTTCTGTTTGTCAGTGTGCTTGTGATGGTGTCAGTTATCCCTTGTTATGTAACAGTTACATCCCATTCTGTCAACTGAGGTCTTTACCCCCTAGGGATTGTCTACAGAGTGTAGATAGTGGCTGCTGAACTATTCATCTGCATTACTTACTTTTGATTGTTAGGTATCCTGTGGCCCAGTCTGTCTTTACTATTGTACTACTTGATGGCCTTGGCCTGGACAGCAACATTTGTAAACCTTTCCAGACTACTGTATTAGTATAACTGTTTCACAGTTGCATTACCCAGTTTATATGGATGTCCGTGTCTAAACAGCTATATGACATGTCATATACAACTGTAATAGTACACAAATAAAGCTATCCCATTTATGCAAACCTGTGTGTGGCGTTATATCCTTTGACCTCTCTATGGGTATATGTTGCAGGCAATGATTGTCAGTTGTATGGGTGGGTCATACAGTCTCCAGCTGGTAAGGTGGTAACTGTAGGAATAGTGGCTGTTCTATATTGCGTGCACCTTTTACTATACATATCTCTGCATGTGTATGTGTAGTTACATATATATATATATATATATATATATATATATATATATATAATATATATATATATATATATATATATATATATATATATATACATATATCTATATATATATATATATATATATATATATATATATATATATATATATATATATATTTATATATGTATATATATATATATATATATATGTATATCTGTATTTGCATATATGTGTTTGTGTTTATGTATCCTAGGGATGTTGATTGCTTCCACATTGTATATTCCCTATGGGAGCCAGACTGTACTGCATGATATGTTACTGATGCCAGCCTGACATCATACAGGTGGGATGGAATACTGTTAACATCTTGTGCCCATGTCATGTCAGGTCCTGGGTATCGGGGCTGCAAAAGGTGGTAGTGTTTTTCAGGGCAGATGTGTTTGACTGTGGGGGGGAGGATACCTAATCATACAAGACGTATGTTTTTTGGGGCCTCTCAACAGCAGTAATGGTACATGTGGACATATATGTTTATATTATGTTCCCATTGTTATCTACAGATGTATGTCCGCATATATATATATATATATATATATATATATATATATATATATATATATATATATATATATATATATATATATATATATATATATATATATATATATGTGTGTCTATATTTCTATATTATATCTATATCTACATGTGTAGATATGTTTCATCTATTTAGATATTAATATATTCACACACACACAATACATCTACATGTTGGAATACATTCCCTGTACTGTTGAATGACTGGGCTGGATGATATGTTTATGAAAACATCAGGCTTATGTATGTCTTGCATGGCATTGTGGTAAATCACTTTGGTTATGGTGTGCAGGGTCCTCGGTTTGAGCCTTGCAGAGGCAGTTTATTTTGTTTCTGGGCAGAATAAGGGCTGTTGGATACAGAGTGATTAAGGCACTTTTGCGCGGGGGTAAGCACTAACTTCCACCTACAGTTTCTTATACTCAGTTAGCTTCTATATTGCTTAACCTGTGTAAACCCGCTTATTGCTGCTTAAAAGTGCTTACTCTCATTTACCCCCATGCTAATTTCTTTAAAAGAAAAGAAAAAAAGGGTTGATAGGAAAGTGGTGAAAAAGGGGCACAAAGAAGGAAAGACAGTAGGAAAAATAGCTAGGGATGTGCAGGACGGGTGTAGGGAAGGTCCATAGCTGCCCATTTCTTCTACAGCAACAGCTGTGCATATACACTGAATTTGGAGGTAGATTTGGACACTCAAACACCTGAGAGAGGGGTGAGGACAACAATAATATGTTGTGTAGCCAATTAAACCTGATTACATGTGTCCAGTGGACACGTGTGCAAAATGGACAGCTATGTATGGAACGTGATTTTTTTTTGTGGGAACAGATTACCCTTTTTATTTTTTTAAGGTGAGAGTGGGATGTTGGGAGGGGTAGTAGGTACATTTGGGGAGGTAGATTGGGTAGGTTAACAGACAAGACAAGTTATATACATGGGCGGTATATGACACATGTGGGGGGGTAAACACCTTGATGGGGGGGTGTTGGGAAATCGGAAGCCCATGAGCCCCATAGTGGAAATAGTGGGAATGAGGTCCCCACCCATGGGCAGTCACCACTGCACCTTCACAGCCCTGATAGTGGCTGTGCTGGGGGATGAGTTGCAGAGCCAGACTGACGGTCTAGTTGTGACATGCGGCCCTCGAGGTGGTGTAGAAGATCACCAAGCTGCTGGTTCAGCTCTCTATGCACAACGACCCAGACCTGGTGACGGGTGACAGTCACCTGTCCGTGCCCGCTCCTGGGGGGGGTGAGCCCCATCCCCTGAGTCGGTTCCACCCGAAGGTGGTGCTGGACCAATGGATGAGGAGGTCCCGGGTTGGGCCCCAGACATGCTGGTGCTCGGTGCCATGGCCAGCTGAGGTGGGACAGGTAGGTCTGCTGGGACTGGCCTTCCCAAATGTGCTATAGTGTTTAGATTTTATCATCATATGTGGGTTAGTAATAGTCAACACATTCCAGGGTTAGGTATAACAGCAGGTATAGATATTCCCATTAACCCAGACATGAGATATGGAACAGTTGCATAGCAAACAGAACACATGCATATATGGGACCACAGTGGTAATAACAATAGCGTGCGGGTACATTGGTGGTACCATGCCAGCAATGTAGAATAATTCAATATAACACATGCATGGAAACAAATATAACAATTTATTAACCAATATGGTACAATCAGAACATTGGAGACATAACATACATAACATGAGGTGGGTACGTAGTGTATTGTTGGAAATATGGTGGGGGGGAGAGAAAGATGTCAATTAACAACTAGTATATTCCTGTAGTCCACATTAATTTCTTAGTCAGTGCTGTTATCTGTACCTTACAAGTATTACTACACTACCCTATAGCCTTAATTTGGACAGTGATACGGCTATTGTCATCATTATACATGAACTGGTTTTACCTGCAGTATACACCTCTTACCTGGTATACCTGTGGAGGAAATGTTTGTTAACACTAACTAACTGTTTCTACACATACTCCCAGATTCCAGGTTGATGTTGTACACATAGCTATCCAACCCTTTCTGCACAGACTCTGGCCATGTCCTGACCACATGCAGGTGTACTGGGACATATCTAGGCTATTGCCCTCTTCAACTTTTATTGACTTGACAAACACATATACATACTTTCCTACACAGTTGTATTATGTAGCACAGTGGTGAGTGATGGTAATCAGTGATACTTTATTATTCAGAGAAACTGCAACACTCACTATTCCCTACAAGACCAAAGTAAACAGTACCAGTATAGGGTATAAAGGATTTTATTTCTTAGCACAGTATTCATATCCAACATACCTGTGGGGGCAATGATTGTTAGCACTACCTGATTGTTGCCACACAAAGTTCCAGTTACACATTAGTATTATGCACTTACGTCTCACTCTGTTACTATACACACTCTGGTCACCGCTTGACAACATAGGGGTGCAGAAAGGACATACATGGCTTATTACTCTCCTTACAGTTTCCGGAGTTGCTTCAGTGACAAGTTTGTTCTCATAGAAGTTTGACAATCACTTGTATTCCCTGTTTGCTGGCTAAACATCTGGGATAATCCCACAGACTTCCCAGGAGGGCAGGGGGACAGGCAGCAGATATGGGCCCATATACTGGACATCCTGGTCTTATCTGTACATTTGTGGGGTATGATTCTGTATGCACCCTACTTCCACTCCCAGGATTTAGACCATGGCTGTGTCTGCTACAACTTAAAGACTGTCCATCAGAGTTGTGAGTGCTATATACATATTGCTGTATAACTTCTGTCTGCTTTCTGTCTTATAATTCTCCTGTGCTTTGCATTCTGACCTTGTATTACAACACTCTTATACAGATTTCCTAGAAAGTTATATTTTGTAGGACAGTGTGAGCAACAGTGATGACTAATACCTCGTTATTCAGAGCAACTGCATCAGTCACAGTGCCATACAATACCAATGTAAACAGTACCAGTACAGGGTAACATTCTTGCATTTCTGAGCACAGTGTTGGTATCCGACAGACCTATGGAAGAAATGCTTGTTAGCACTTCCTGAATGTTGCCACACACAGTACCAGATTACACATTACTATTATGCAGATACATCTCACTCTGTTACTGTACACACTCTGGCCACAGCTTGACAACATGGGGGTGTAAATGGGATATATTTGGCTTCTTACTCTCATAAGGTTTTGGGGAGTTGCTAGTGTGCCAGCTTTGTTCTCATAGATGTGTGTCAATCAGTTGTATTTCCTGTTTGCTGCCTATATGTCTGGAATCATCCCACTGATTTCACAGGGGGACAAGTTGACAGGCACCAGATATGGGCCACTTTATTGGACATTCTGGACATATCTGTACAGTTATGGGGTATGATTCTGTATGCAGACTACTCCCACTGCCAGGATTTGAACCATGGCTGTGTGTGCTAAAAATACAACAGTTCACATCTCGGTTGCATGTGCTATTCGAGTTTTGTTGTCTACCTTTTCCCTGTTTTCTATCTCTGTGTCTCTTAGTTGTGCTAAATGGCCTCTGGGGATTACACCAGTCATATACAGGTATTCCTACACATTCTATTTATGGTGCACAGTGTGGGTAACAGTCTTAATACAACAGTACTATTATGTGATTGCAAATCTACATTACCATATGATACCAGAGTATACACATGCAGTCCAGCAGTTAGACCTTTATTGTCAGGCTATTACGCTTTATTTACATACAAACTATATGAGACTCTTCCTGCCATATTTTCCGGTGTATGCAGTACTTGCCTTGAACAATACAGGTTTTATACAGGCAATTAATTTACTAATACTTTTGCTTTTATTTCCTATGGCAGTGAATGCATGAGTATTACTGACCTGCCTCATGTTGCAACCTTGCCAGGTGACTGACATGGGCTTCCTGGTTCGTGGCCTACTCCATTGCAGCTGTGGGGGACATAAGAGGAATATTTAGCCATACCTATCCATGATATACATGAGCTGGCAATTATTACACACATAGTGGGGTGATGCTTACACACAGCTGGGACATCCCCTGCCACTCTGGCCTCTTGGATCAACTGGTCCAAGAGGTCCCCCTTATGCCGCTTCAGGTCAGCATAGTGATGCCTGACCTGATCACCAGTTCGGGGTATGCCAGTAGCACTGGTGAGGTCATGGGTGAGATGGACCCAGGCCTCTGCCTTATATTGGGAGCCCTGCTCCTGGCCCTGCAGCAGTCTGTGATCATGGTCTTTGATAAGGTGTCCTGCCATGACTCTGGACTCCTGGATGCACCAGTGCTGTGCCCAAAAGCGCACACCTTCTCCCCTTCCTGACATGGTGCCTGCAAAGGGAAGCTACAAACAGTTATGAGATGTATTCCTGCCTGTTGGGTTTAAGTAGGGCCAATTTCCTGCAGTTTTTTGTGTTTGGATGGTTTTGAAAAGGCTAAGCTATGGCAAACCTGCTTACCTAGAGTTGGCATTGTTTAAATGGGTATACCTCTGGGCACATTGAGTTAGCTGGTCTAAACATTGCTTACACTTCCTAAGCTAACCTGTGCAATGCTTAGCATTGCTTACATTAGACTTTGCATTATGTTTTCTTTTTGGCATTGAGTTCTTATTCATTACATCTTATATGTATGCCTGGTATCCATGATTCATGTGTACATACACTGTATAGGGTCCTTGTGTTTTACTGGGGACTTCAACATGCTATTACAATTACACATCACTTCTGGGCTTACTGCTGTACTCCAGTTCACATATTTATGTTATGTAGTCGGTTATGGCACAAATGACTGTATACTGATTCCTTTCACAGGTTCAATTTAATTTTACTATAGTGAGGACTTGTTTGGTGATACCTCATTCTTTTGTATTGTTGTGATGGCTTGGTGGTTTACTACTGGGACTGTAGTGGATAGGGTCCTGGGTTCAAGACCTACAAGGCTGCTTATTTTGTTGCTGGGCGGAACAAGAGCCATTGGATACAGGGTGATTAAGGCACTTTTGAGCAGTTGTAAGTGGGTTTGCGTGGGTTTGTGCGAGGGTAAGCACTGCTAAGCTCCAGTTAAATATGCTTACAGAGAGTTAGCTTCAATGTTGCTTAACCTGTGTGCGCTTTGCTTACCCCCCACAACTGGGCTTAAACTCGCTTACTAGTGTTTAAATATGCTTACTACTGCTTATTGGTGATTATACTTGCTTACTAGTACTTACTTCTGCTTACAATTGCACTGATTTAGACAGCAATATCTAATGGTTCTTGGGAAGGTGGGAGATTTGGAAGCTGTATGGAGTTGTCATTCATTACACATTTTACCTTCCATTTGTATCCATGATCCCTGTGTACATATACTGTATGGGGCACATGTGCTTATCTGTGGACTTTACAACATTATGACACTGACACCTCACATGTGCATTTAATGCAGTACTCCAGTTCACATTTAAATGTTTTTAATAGGTTATACAGCAAAACAAATGTTCATAAACTGATTTCACATGGAAAATGGAATGTGCTGCAATGGGACTCGAACCCGGAATGTTTGCTCATAAGGCGAATGCTCTGCCCACTATACTATTGCTATACTGCATTTTTTGTATATATCTTCCTTGTTATCCTCTTCAGCTATTTAAGCTACATTAACCATAGCTAAGCGATAGGCACACCCACACACCTGCGGTTAGCTTTAATCGGAGTTTTAATAAAAAAAAAGGGGTTTGTTAATTTTATTTGTATTTACTTGCTGTTGTAGATGAGGGGGTATGTTGGTGGGGATATGCGGACACCTATGAGCGGTCTTGCTCATTTCGTAGGCCTTTCTGCTGTTCTGCATTGTGGGGGCGTGTATATTCTGTTCTCAGACATGCCCCCTGCACTCTTACATACTCTGTGTAAGATTAGGAGCTCAGGCAGTACGCCCCATTAATATGCATGGCATGCTGTTGTCCCGCTCTTAAACGGATGCTTCCGTGCAGGACTAAGCTAGTCCTGCATGGAAGATTAGTAAATCCGGGGGCATGTCTATTACATCAATTTAATTATCCCACACTTCTGCAAGGTCCTACTGAATGAGGGCACAACTGGATAAGCTAAACTACACAATCCTGATTTTATTTTTTTCTTCTTGTAATTGTAACCATGGTGTTGGTGTATATAAGTTTGACAAGTGTGATGGGCTTTCCCCTTCCAGAAAATGCCTATTTAAAGTTTAGTCAGCCAGATGAGTCTGTAGGTAGTTTAACTCGGTGGCTGGAGCTGTGTCAAGGTGTGCTTCAGGGATACATAGGTGAAGACATATATTTATTGCCTGCTGACATTTTAAGTGAAGTCCAACACATACAGAAACAATCAAACTTTCAGATTAATTTTAAAACTGGAAACTTACATCTGCAGACAAGAATAAATGCAGAAAAGCAAATCAACCCCCTGCCATCATGCAACAAACAATAATACTGGTAAAGACCATTAAAAACTCTTGGTTTTGTGTAAAGTCAAGTCTCAACCTTGATGCTTCAGATATGTAAGTGCAGTTAGCTTCTTGACGTACTGGTGAACAGTGATTACACTATCAGACATGTAAGTGCAGTTAGCTTCCTGACTTACTGGTGAACAGTGATTACACTATCAGACATGTAAATGTAGAAAGCTTCCTGACTTACTGGTGAACAGCAATTACACTATCAGACGTGTAAGTGTGGTTAGCTTCCTGACTTACTGGTGAATGGCGATTGCATTAAAACAATGTGCATTTTCCTTTCTATGTGTGTGTGACTGACATAACTATCATTTTGTACCTATGTTAGTACAACTAATGTTCTAGATGGCTACATTCAAATCCATTCATAGACAATGCAAGTTTAGAGAGCTCCTGCTTTAACATCTGCTCTTGCCAGACACTGATCATCACTATTGCAGTCTTTATAACAGAGTCTCATAATATTGTTGAAATGCCTCTGTCTCCAATAGCATCTAATGAGGAATCTAGTACCAAAGTGAAAATACAGTTTTCCAAAATAAGGTCTAAAACAAGGCCTGCTTATTTTTCTAAAACAAGTTGCTTGTTTAACAATTCACAAACAACATGTGTTTAAAATATTCAATCAAATCAAATCCTATGTATTATATATAGTGATATAGCTATTAGCTTTGCTGTTCTTGGTTAGGCTGAACTCTGTGTAGAGTTTGTATGTCCCTCTGTATCGGTGACGGTTTTCACTGGGTGCTCAGGATTCCTTTTATGTCCCAAAGACACACTGAAGACTGTGTGTGTGTGTGTGTGTGTGTGTGTGTGTGTGTGTGTGTGTGTGTGTGTGTGTGTGTGTGTGTGTGTGTGTGCATGTGTGCAATGTGTGTATGTGTGTGTGTGTGTGTGTGTGTGTGTGTGTGTGTGTGTGTGTATGTGTGTGTGTGTGTGTGTGTGTGTGTGTGTGTGTGTGTGTGTGTGCGAGCATCCTGAAGTAGACTGATGAGCGTATTTGCTTTGCACCCAGTGTATACTGATGCAGATTCTGGTACCGTACAGCTTTGAACTGGGTAAAGTATTGGAGAAGGAACAAATGTTTGAATAGTTATACCAGAGAATACATTTCATTTCATTTAATACATTGGTCAGAATAAGGAGGCATTTTGCCCCACTAGTATGTTTTTAATGCATTTGGCTGTCTAAATCTCTTTCTTCACCCTGCTTCTTCTAACCCACTTTCTAACTGTCTCAATCTTTCCTGAATGTATCTGTGGCTTCTTTCCCCATCATCCATTTTGGTTGACTGTTAATTCATCTACCACCCTCCCTCTTTTGAACTAACTTAGATCTAAAGGGTGATTTATTCCTGCTCTCTGCACTTCAGCTTCTCCCTAATGGCACATTGCATCTAGTTTCTTGTGTTCCAACTATAGTACTTTTTATTTATCTGCCCTGAACCTCAGTTGTCTCTACACTGATGAAGCTTTCCATTTCCTTTCTAAGGTCCTCTGTCTTATCCTGTACTGTAGCCTTGATATTAGTGTTATCATCAAGGAGGTCCTTTTCTTTGTCTGATTACGTGTATCTAAAACAAAAAGGTTGAACGGCACAGGACCAAGAATAGAGCTCTGTCAGAATGCACTGTTTATGTTACTTGTCTCTTGCAGCAACTCACAACTATCAGCCCTTGTACCCTATATTTCAGCCAAGGCATTATTCTCTTCCTCATTTTCTGTCCCCTCTGTTGTTTACCCTGCAGTGATTAGTAATGGATCATGCCAAAAGCTTTACTTTGCTCCAGGTAGACTATGCCCACCAACATCCCTATGTCTACTACTAATACTACACAACCTGGTCATAAATCTGAAAAAGGTTTGATTGATTTCTCCTTATGATCATGAAACCATATTGTCTGCTTTTCTGGATATTGCTGTCTTCCAGGAAAGTTGACAGTCTTCCTCTCAGGACTACTGATTGATTAATGTTTAGTTCCTTGTGTTCTTTTTTTTTTCACCTCTGTTATACAGGAGAACCACTACTTCTGTGCTCTAGGTCTTTGGTATTTCTGCAGACCGATAACTTTTGAGGATCTCCACCAGGTGATCAGAGAATATCTCTGCCCTGTTTGAGTAGGGACCCATTTGGTTTCTGTTCCTTATTCTTCCTTAGGGAAGCAAATTCTCAGCACACTTCCTGCCTCTCTATACCACTATCTGATCACTGCTTTCCACAATGTGTACTTACTCCCTTCCAACAAGTCAGCATGCCTTCCTTTTTCTTGGTGATTCCTGAGATGAAATATTAATTCAGTTCTTTTTTCTCATTGTCACTTTTAACCTGTTTCCCTTCTTTGCCTAAGCTATTGTGATCTTTATTCTACATCATTCCCTCTCTGGGATATACCAAGAAAAGTCCTTTTCAACTTCCACATCTTCCATAATCAATCAAGAACATTTTATCTATGCATTTCCTGAACTTTTGCTTAACTTCGTATTTGCTTATCTCAGTATAGAGTGCCTTCCTCATCACTGCCCTTCTACTTTTTGTTTACTATATGCCCCTCTTCTGCCCTTATTCACTCCACTCACTTTTTGCATAGTGACACTGCTCTTTTTTGCTTCTAGATTTTTTGTATTTGTATTAACCCTGTTTCTGCAGTCCATGAACTCTTATTCTGTGTTTATTACTTACATCCATAGCATATCAGTCTCAACAGTCTGCCACCTTTCCCTTATCTCATTTTTTCCTGCAGATGTAAGTATATATGTGTGTGTGTGTGTGTGTGTATGTGTGTGTGTGTGTGTGTGTGTGTGTGTGTGTGTGTGTGTGTGTGTGTGTGTGTGTGTGTGTGTGTGTGTGTGTGTGTGTGTGTGTGTGTGTGTGTGTGTGTGTGTGTGTGTGTGTGTGTGTGTGTGTGTGTGTGTGTTACTGCATTGTACCTTTTGAATGATTATTTATGAGTTTAATAATGCTTTTCAGATGTGCTTTGACAATGTATTCAATGTATGGAGCAAATGCTTTGCAGTATCAGCACTTTACATTCTTGCTTTTTCAGTTGTGTTAATTGAGTCACATATGTTATACTTGGTTTAAATTATTCTTGAGATCCCTTAGAAAGCAAAACATTGAGACACCAGAGGCTTTTAATCCATTAAATAAGTTGTATTTTAGTAGTAGTTTTTGTCTTTTTTTTTCTTCATAGTTGTAGTTTTTGCACTTGATTTCTTTGACATATTCTCCTTTAGGGCAGCCAATTCTTTGTCTTCCTCTTTATACTACTTTCCAGTCAGTGCTCTAATTATTTTCACTTGCTCTCTCCAAATGTGGCATCTTCCTTTCCTGTTCCTTGGTGAATATTGAGGTGAAACATTTATTCAATACTTCTGTTTTCTCTTTATCACCATTAACCTAGTTCCCATCCCTCCTTAGCATACCTCTCTACCTGTTAGAGCAAGAAATCTGAACAAAGCCATAAATAAAAGTGGGACAAAGGCCCAACAATAAGGACACTTTTTAAATATTGCTTTTATAAACTTAGAACCCCCTTGGATGGGAGGATACTCTGCACACTTACACAGCATAACTGCTCTTTGCCTTGCTTAGACACATCCAGTACATGGGAGAGTGGGGGTGAAACAAGTATGTCACACTTTGAAATGTCTCTGGCTGACTGTGATGGCCCTGATACATTTGTCATACCTCTCAACCTCAGAGCAAGAACTCTGGACAAAGCCATACAAAGCAGTGGGACAAAGGCCCAAAAATAAGTACAATATTTAAATATTGTTCTTATAAACTTTCTAATAGAATAGTAGGTCTTGCATTAGTATGAATTTTCTGAAGGGTAGGAAGTCTGAAACTCAAATGTATGTCATTATTTTCTAATTTCAATCTTTAATGATGTGTCACTAATTTGCCAGAAAACCACAATTTTATGGAAAACAAACCAAAAATATGAGGCAAAAATCTGGACAGTCTGGGAAAATCTGTACAGTTGAGAGGCATGTTCCTTAACGTGATATGATTTATTCTACTTTCTTGTGTTTGAGATCCACCTAGAAAATTCTTTGCTCACCTCATCCCTTCCACTAACTCACATTATACCTATTTATTTCCTGATTTATTCCTTAATTTCTCATTTGCTTGTTTCATTACGAAGTGCCTTCCCCGACTCTGTCCTTCTGCTTTTCGTGTACTATTTATTATTCTCTCTTTGCCTTCTCACTTTCTTGCACAGCCACATTGGGCATATCCTCTTCTTCTCCTTTTTTGTCTTTTCTCAGCTCTGATTTCAAAGTGCTAAAGTACTTGCCTCTTACCCATGTCTTTATCCTATCTGTCCCACCAGGCTACTTCCAGTCCCTTAGCTCCTTCTGCTGCTCCTTAGTTCCACCAGGTTCAGTTGCCTAAAGTGCTATACCGTTGTCACTCACCTGAAAACCACACACTGAATTATCAGGCTTTGTCAGACATGTCATTTGGGTAATCTTTGAATCATGGATTTAACTTGCATCTCTTTTAAGTGCTGCACAATTGACACTCTCCCATAGTTTAAAGAAAATTACAACAATGTTAAATTTAATAACATACATTATGGCATGCTTATGTTTAAAGAAGCCAGTTGATTTTTTTGTACTCCTAGTTGACTGCCTTCAATTTATCTAAGAGAAGGGTTCTGAGACCTTTTAGCACTCTTCTTTATTTTATGTATAACTTTATGATCCTCAGAATCTTGGGTTGAACATGTTTCACTGTCTGCTACCACTTCAAATATCTGTCATCCAGAATTATTACACAGACCATCCTGTACAACATACTCGGTAGAATCCTTTTTCCTGAAACCAGGCAAGCTGTTGGACAAAATACCTCATTGCTACATTTGCAGTATGGATTACCACTTCTGGTGAATGGCTGTATGTATAATTGCAGTAATCTTTATTTTTATTTTTAGTTACTATTTGTTCTTTGGGTAATTGGACTGGTCTACTGACTCTTTTCAACAACAACCCAAGCTCAAAAGGTAGAAAATAGATCACGGTCTTTCTAATTAAAATTATATACAGGATGCGTACATAATGGTAAGATTCAGTGCAAACCTTATTTTTATTTAACATTTGTTTACCGGGTAAGTCCGACTTGGAATGAAGCCAATTTTCAGCAGAGGCTCGGGGAGAAATGCTCCAGACACATGTCTTTGTAACATGGGAAGAAACTGGAGCACTCAGAGGAAATCCACAGAAGCACAGGGAGTGCATGCAGACTCTGCACAGAAGGCACCCCAGATGAAAATCGAACTGGAGAACCTCTTGCTGTGAGGTGACAACACTACTGCTTCATCACTGCACCATCCTGAGTTATTACACGGCTCTGTTAGACTTAATGCTCTTTCTTTTATACTTCACAGTACTGAATAATTTTCTGCTAGCTAACTGGTCTGGCACCTAGAAATTCTTTTAAACAGATTGGTAAACTTGAGTCCTTCTTTAGGACTTGAGTGACTGTCCTAAATTATTCTCTCACCTTCTAGGCTATTAATACAGTCAGTTCATGTAAACCTACATCTGAATTGAACACTGGAGGTAATTATTTTTAGATGTTGGCATTTCATTCTAAACTGGTTTTCAAACCTTGTCACTGTAAACTTTCCTCATTACACATATCCATCCTTCAGCTTATCCTCGATATTAAAAGTATGTTGGGCCTCTCCTAAAAAATGCCCTATGCAGAAGCACACTAACCCTGAGTCCAGCACAAAACATGCACCCTCACTCTAGAAACAATCAAAATTTGGCTTATATATTATCATTTTGGGTTTCAAAAAGATTCATATATTTCTTGACTGTTATCCTTCATTTTATTTGCTCCCACATAAAATTAATATTGAGCTGTTAACTTATAATGTTTACATCATATTTAGGTTTGTTCTAGATTCACCTGAAAGAAGGTTAGGCCTCCCCAGGAAGGCTGCCCTCACTAACTGAATACTGTTGACCTATGTAAAGTACCTTAATAATGTCATGAATTGTTTAGAACTCTTAACATTTCAGTGTTGTAAGGATGACAAAATATCTAAAATTAAGGGGGAAATATGAATTTGTCAGATGATTTTTCTTGTTAGCAAATTTGTATTGTCTGTTGTTGCATGATGCTGACTTGTGGTGATACAACAAATAGTCTGTGCTGCTATTTTGTACTAAAAATGTAAACATTTGATTAGTAAACTTTTTTCACTCTTGATGGTAAGATATGAAATTTAACTGTGCCAGCATGTCTACAAGATGTAGCTATTAGAAACTTAACATAAACATTTAGTGCAATAAATCTGTATCAGACGATCATGTTTTTGAGAATTTTCAGCTGGTGCAGAAGTAAGGCATCCATCCATGACAGCAATAAGATGCTGCATCATTGATTTTGGGATACAGAAGGCTAGTCACCCAGAAAGATTGCTACCTTCGCTGGGGAGTGGTAATGGCTGTGATGCGTGTCACACACTAGCTGTATCTTGAACTTTCATTGTGATAGAGCAATTCAGAAGTGTTTAGGTGCTTGTTAAACCCTTGTGGACACTGTTGTAAACCACATGACATATCTTCAACAGCCACACAAAAAGAGAACCAAAAGTAGAAAAATAACAACCACAGACAACAGTAACAAAGATTTATGGTTCCCTAGTACGCTGTCGCAGATGCAGGTTGTTGAATGCGTCTTTGTCGAACAGTAAAGCGCAAAAAGGCAAAATAGCGAAGCGGCTATTCAGTGAAATACTTCCCTGGGAAAGAATTCGTTTGACCGCTTTCGCTACTTTGCCTTTTCGGCACTGTAATGCGATCTCAGAGTTAGTATATTTAAGTAAGGGGGTGTGGGGGGCAGCCCCCCCATTAAGTAATGTTTCACTGTTTTCTTTTTTTTTTGTTTCAAAACAGCGATTGTTCTCCATTGGAAAATAATCGCTGTTCTGAAGTTTTGACGTTGCAAGCTTTCACTTACATGGGTTCAATCATCTGTCGTTCGCTCTTCTGAGCGTGCAATATGATAATATAGACCCAGATTTATTACCAAAACTTTAGCGCCTCGGCTCTAATAGCCTTCAAGAAGTGAAATACATAAGAAAACATCCCCCTTTATATACACATATTAATAAGGCAATAAAATCATTAAGAAAACAATTAAGAGTCAATTAGAGTAAATATCTCCAACTGACTTCAGCATTAAGACCATTTGGAGCAAGAATATTATATTTTAAAATAAGAATTGTTTCTTTAAACAACCATTTCTGTTTCAACAAAACAGCATCCCCTACTTTAATAAAAACTTTTTCTAAAATGGTGGCTTGTAATACTTTATAGTTGCAGTCATGACATTCCCTAAAGTAAGCAGCTATGGAGCTTTCTTCTTTTTGTTTTTTAATGTCACAAACATGTTCCTGCACTCGTGTTCTAAAGGCTCCTTTAGTCTCACAAATATACACCATGTTACAAGGACAATGGAGGGCATAAATAATTCCTTCCGTTGCACACGAAAAAGAGCCCATTAATTCAAATGTAATATTATTCATATTGTTAAGACCAGTAACCACATAGTCACAAATATTACATTTGCCACAGGGAAAGGTGCCATAGCATCTAACACCAGCACTAATATTTTCTTCAGGAACAACAAAATAATTAAGCAATCTATCAGCCAAACTAAGTCCATTTAATGCTGAAGTCAATTGTTAATATGTGTATATAAAGGGGGATGTTTTCTTATGTATTTCACTTCTTGAAGGCTATGAGAGCCAAGGCGCTAAAATTTTGGTAACACTTGACATATCTTGCCTAGTTGCAGACTCTGACATGTCAGATGATAGCATGATGCTACTACAGTTAAATAGTCTAGCACACCTACCCTTGCTGTTTGATTGCCATTATAGTACCAACGTATTATTTTCCTGTGGAGATGGAGAACCTCTCCAGTAACAGGCTACCTTCAGGTTATCAAATCAGTGTGTGGAATTGATATCAGCTAAAGCAGAAGTAGTCAAATCCTGCTGAAGGCAGCACATCCATTGAAAGTTGAAAAAAGATTATGAGAGCTGCAGGGTCAGTACTGCTTAGAAGCTTTGCTTTTTTGATAAGTTATAATAATTTCACAGTTCATTATATTAGTTTGCAGAGAGTATGGGGTGTTGACATTGTAGCCTCCCTCAGGGGGGAGACTACACACATATTAGTAACATCAGTAAATAACTTGCACGCTGTATACAACAGTCAAGTGTCTAAACATTTATATTCAATTACATGGTGTTATAGTTTTTCAGTATTAGGGCTATATTGACAAATGCATAGCTCATGAAGTGGTACTTCTGGTATGTTAATAATCTGATGTGAAAATGCCAAAAATGGTAAATGTATAGGTATGTTATAGATTTATAGCTATTCTAAGACCACCGATTCTTATGACCATTTACAACTTATCAGTACCCTCCCTCAGGCCAAACCTCATTTTCACAAAAGAGCCATACCATTCAATCCCAAGAGTAAATTTGTGTATAGCCATCTGGTCATCTAGGCTGTGTTTAAAGGAAGATAGTTTTATCCCAGAAGATTGTGAGGCACTTGGTTATAAATCTCTCCCTGCTACATGTTTTAATGATCTGTTGGTGATAATATAGGATCCCAGTTCTAGTAGCGGTAGAGCTGCTGGACTTGTGAAAATACTGGATGTTCAGGACAAATGGGTAGGAAGTGAGAGATAGTTCTCGTCCCAAAAATCTGTGAGACACTAAATAAAAGGACAGAGCTTCTAGTATATTTTGACAGCTCAGGGACTTCAGATCTGTGATCTTTTTTGTTAGGGGGTCTTTGGGATATTTCTAATTGTTTGATATATTTAGTGAGATACATCCTGAAGGGGGAATTGTACTTAGTAATTGGTCTAATCAATGCTGAGTACATGGGAGTGATTACCTCTTTAGACTTTGAATATATTCCTTTGACAAGTGACCCTGTTAAGTAAAAGGATTTCTTGACAACTAATATAGAAAGGAACAACTCACGGAGGGTAAATATCCCAGTGCCCACCAGCAATCCAAGTAACAGCAACAACAATTCCACAGGGTACTACAACACAAAGCTGGATAACTCAATAGACATCCACCATAAATAAAGGAAAAAAGCTTTTATTCCATAAACAAACAGGCAAGCGCTTTCACCCAATAGGGCTTCATCAGACCATATAAAACAATTGAGTTAACATCCATTTATACTAAAAACAGCGGGAAATCTACAATCAATTAGTCCTTAAAGGCACATTCAAATGATTAAAACCATTCTACAAAAGAACCTCATATAATAGCAGACTTCCATAATATATAAAAATATATAAAATATATACATATAAAAAACAATTCCTAAGCATCAACATGTCTCAAGGAGAAAATATAGAAATATATAATATAATTAATATAAAAATAAATAAAAATAAATTAAAAATAACAAAGACACAATAGAATGTAACTGTCAGGTCCTCAATCCCCTGGATTTCAAAATGGGCCCAAGGGAGACCTTGTCATTAAGCCCAGGATACTGATTGGCCCTAAGTCTTACAATCCATCTAGTTTCCTGGGTTTCAGTTACATTCCTAATGTCACCCCCCATGGATTGAGATAGATAACTTCCAGGACCATAAACTTAAACCAATGGTTCTCGTCAGTTTCCAAAACATGCTTGGAAAGTGCATTCACCGTTGACCTAATCCACATCTGGTGCAGATGTTCACATATCATATCTCTAAGTCTTCTGTCTGTCTCACCCATATAGAACATATGACAGGAGACACAATATGCAAGATATACCACATGTTCTGTCTTGCAATTAGCAACCACTCAAAACTGGCACCTATAGTTGGTCAATGGGTGTAGAAAAATGCCATCTGTATCTATATAGTCACAGAAATTACATTGGTTACAAGGAAGGGTACCCTCATTTCCAAAATCAGCAACCCCATGGTTAGCTCTAGGATAACATAAAAGCCTTCTCAAATTGGGTTTGTTCTTATACACAAATTGTGGAGCTTCACCAACAATCTCCTTAATGTCTGGGTCAATTATAAGGATACCCTAATGTTTCCTGATGACATCCTTGATGGATCCTACATCCTCAGTATAAAACATAGTGACCCTAACAACTCCAAGGCCTAGCTGAAGGACCTGACACAACATTCCCTGCAACATCAGAGAAGTATGGGGCTGCTACGCCCCTTCTAAGGTCAGCAAGGTTAGTCATCCTACTCTCAGTCTCTTTTGCCTCATTGGCTGTAGCACCTAACCTTTGTCATAAGTCATCCAAGTCATTCCTAAAATCAGCTTCTGTTGGGTTATAATGAGACACCCTCATGGCTTGGCCCTTAACCATATTAGCAAACATATAACCTGAAAGCATGATATGTCTATGTAAGAGGGCATTACAATGGCCTGATTTCCTATAAACACCTGTGTTCAGTAGAGCACTATCCAACCTCTCAACATAGACATCCAGGAATGGAATCCTATGGGAGGAAAACTCAAAACTAAACTTCAGGTTGTCATAAGAATTATTAACTTGTTCAAAAAAACATAAAAGATCATCCTGACTGCCTTTCCAGGCAAAAAACAAGTCATCTACAAAACGTCTGTAAAAGAGGGCGTGATCCAAAAAGCCATCCAACTGAAGTAAAATATCCTTTTCCCATACTGCCATAAAGAGATTGGCATAGCTATTGGCACATGATGTGCCCATAGCTATGCCATCTCGCTGTAAATAATACTGTGAACCAAAACTAAAAAAGTTGTTATCCAAGACTACCTCTAAAAAAGACAAAGTAAATCAATAGAAGACACACTATAATCAATATTTAATGTTAAATATCCATGAATCCTCTCAACTCCTTCCCTATTGGGAATAATAGTGAAAAGGGACTGAATGTCCATCGTGACCAATATATACTCTAAATCTAAAGGATCTATCTTCATGGATGCATACAAATCCAGCAAAAACTGTTTGGTATTCCTTAAAATATACTTATTGGCATCAACTACTGGTCTCAATATTTTCTTAATGTACAAAGAAAAAGGCTCTGCAGACCACCCCTTGCCTGAGACAATGGGCCTCATAGGTGGAAACATTGCATCCTTGTGAATCTTAGGCAGACCCTGAATAATAGGAATAACAGGGTCCTCAACAATAAGATATTTAAAAAGCTCTTCAGAAATGACATGACTCAAATACATCCTCTAACATGTCATTGATCCTACAAACATAAGAACTTACAGATGTCAAATCAGTGCTAATGTAGAACCTCTCATCACTAAGCATACATCTCACAGATTCATTATAAAACTCTTTATCCATTATAACAATGGATCCGCCCTTGTCCGCTGGTCTAATTCTAATTGTATCACCTAACTGTAAACCACTAAGGGCTTTCCTTTGTACATATGTGAGATTACCTTTCTTGGTCCTCCGACCACAACCCATAGGTTTAAGTGCATGTATATCATTCTCCACGAATTTACCAAATGCTGCCACTAGGGGGTGAACACTAGGAATATAAGTAATGAGTTTCCTTAAGCCTCCATCTCTCTCAAGAAAAGTCATATCCTTAAACTCTACTTTAAGGGATAAATTCCTCAAAAAACTTTAAAATTCAACACTGTGTCTGTAACATCACTATCACTAGAGGGAATTTAAGTCAAGCCCTTGGATAATATCTCCTTCGCTACTTTGGTAAGTATTCGCTTCGAGATATTCCAAATTAATGTCTCCCTCTAGATTCCCACATCTTCTTCAATGTGTTCTGATTCTGAGACTCAGCCGACAGTTTCCTCTTCTGACGGCCTCTGCTTATAGAGCACGTTCTCCCCCCACTGCGTGTCACATCTATCGGGAAAGGATGCGATCCCCCATTATCTATGATACCAGCCGAAACATCAGAATGCATGGTAAGGATGTCATGACCCTTTACTTTCTTTCTCACTACCGCTTGGTCAGACTGAGTAGATAGTAAATTGTTCGCATCAAGCACAGATCGAGCTTGCAAACCATTTATAGCAGTTGGGGAAGTAAGTAACAGAGCACTACTAGTACCTACAGTACAGTCAGCTACATCCCTTTCCACCCTAGGGCTAGGATTAAACAACCCCTCACGAACATCAGGCTCAACATGTACATTAGTTTCAACCCCAAAATTACCCCTCACAGCAGAGGATGCATCCTGTACAACATCATAGATCACTCTCTGTTCAACATTCGTATTACTATTAGAGACAGCAACATCATTACGCACCACTCTAACCGGGGGTCAGTTCAAGGCCAAGTAAAAACATGGCCAAGTTGGAAATCAGTTATGTCCCTTCTCAACTTAGTCTTCTTCTGTTCTAATAGCCTTTTCTCATAAAGGCAAACATTTTCCAACATCGGATCAATCACTCTATCTACAGCCAAAAACAGATAGCATTCATAAAGCTGTTTCTATTGTTTCTCTATATCCACTTGCAGAGCAGCATCTTCAGGCAAAAATATTCATTTAAAAGCTTCATGTAACTGAGGCTTACCTCAATGTTAAGTTGTTGAAACTTGTACAACAAATCTGGGTATAATGTGCCCATCGTTGGCATCTTAAGGACCTGTAGCCCTCTCGGCACAATCCTTCATTGAATGCAGACCTCAAAATGATGATGTTGGGTCTGCAGCCTCTTAAGTTTCAGCAAATTGGTTTCTAATCTCTCAGTTGCTGAACACACCTCTCCTCAATTAAATCCAACAGAGCTAACCATGGGGTTGCTGATTTTGGAAATGAGGGTACCCTTCCTTGTAACCAATGTAATTTCTGTGACTATACAGATACAGATGGTGTTTTTGTACACCAATTGACCAATTATAGGTTCCGATTTTGAGTGGTTGCTTATTGCAAGACAGAACATGTGGTATATCTTGCATACTGTGTCTCCTGTCATATGTTCTATATGGGTAAGACAGACAAGAGTCTTAGAGATAGGATATGTGAACATCTGTACCAGATGAGGATTAGGTCAACGGTGAATACACTTTCCAAGCATGTTTTGGAAACTGATGAAAACCATTGGTTTAAGTTTATGGTCATGGAAGTTATCAATGCCAGTCCAAGGGGGGGGGGGTGACATTAGGAATGTAACTGAAACCCAGGAAACTAGATGGATTGTAAGACTTAGGGCCGATCAGTATCCTGGGCTTAATGACAAGATCTCCCTTAGGCCCATTTTGAAATCCAGGGGATTGAGGACCTGACAGTTATATTCTATTGTGTCTTTATTATTTTTAATTTATTTTATTTGTTATTTTTATATTTATTATATTATATATTTCTATATTTTCTCCTTGAGACATGTTGATGCTTAGGAATTGTTTTTTATATGTATATATTTTATATATATTATAGAAGTCTGCTATTATATGAGTTTTTTTTTGTAGAATGGTTTTAATCATTTGAATGTGCCTTTAAGGACTAATTGATTCATAGGTTCATAGGTTGGTACTAGGCTATCAGCCCTAGGGCCTATACAAGCCTAGCCATAATAATTCCCTGGCTATTTCTTCCCACATTATTTACTTTCCTGGACCCCTGTCTAGCAGGACGACTGACGTGATCCCTGGGGTGAATTTCCTTTCTCCCATCCAATCATCAAGGTTCCTCTTGAAGAGGTCCAAAGAGGCACTCTGCTTGACATGTATGAGCAATCTATTCCAGAGTCTGGGGAGTCTCTGGGTCAGGAACCTATCCCTCCAGCATGTTTTGTTTATTGTGATGACAAGGTTTAGATCCCTGGAGTGTGTAGCTCTGAGGGATTGGGATTTCTTTAAGTGTAGCATGTCCAACAGCTCTGGGTTTGACATGGCCTTGTATGTTAAGCAGAGATCGCCTCTGAGTAGACGATATGTGACAGAGTATAGCTGGAGTTTTTTAAGGCGGTCAGCGTAGGGCATCTGCTTTAGGCCTGTGATTCTTTTAGTGAGGTATTTCTGAGGCCTTTCCAGTTGTTGCAGATGTCTTGAGAGGTACATATCAAATGGGGCATTGTATTCTATAATGGGTCTAATGAGGGATGAGTACAGTGGGACAATGACCTCCTTTTTTCTGGATGAAAAGCCCTTCGTGATGAGGTGTGCCACATAGAAGGATTTCCTGACTGTTGTGGCGATGTGGTTATTGAAGGTGAGATCACTGTCCACCTGTGTCCCTAAGTCTCTTATCAAACATTCTGTGTTTAGTGTACTGCCACATATATGGTAATTCATGGATACATGTTTTATCCCAAAGGGGATAACAATACATTTCTTGGCATTAAGCTTGAGCCCATGGCTCTGGCACCAAGCATCTGTTTCTGTAAGGCCCTTTTGTAGAGTATCCACATCATTTGGGGATTCAATTTGGGGATTGTAGATTTCCTGCTGTTTTTAGTATAAATGGATGTTAACTCAGTTGTTTTATATGGTCTGATAAAGCCTTATTGGGTGAAAGAGCTTGCCTGTTTGTTCATGGAATAAAAACTTTTTTTATTTTATTTATGGTGGATGTCTATTGACTGCGGTGGTGGTGCTGCGGTAGTGTTGTTGCCTCACAGTAAAACGCTGTCCGGTTCGATTCTCAGCTAGAGCATCTTCTGCGTGGAGACATGCATGAATGGGTGTACCTTCGTTGAAGGTTGTGCATCAGGGCTGGCAACTCGGCATGTAAAAATCAACTGCCAATCATTAGCGGACCGGAGTCCTTCTGTGGTGACCCCTAACCGGGAAAAGCTGAAAAACACATCATGGTGGATGTCTATTGAGTTATCCAGCTTTGTGTTGTTCCAGTACCCCATGGAATTGTTGTTGCTATGCTTACTTGACAAATGTTTGTCACATAATAGCCAAAAGAAAGGAGCGTATCAACCCAAGTTCTTAAATCCCTGGTGGTGTATCTTCTATATGGTATGATGAGGTGAGGAGTTGTCTAGGAAAAGTGATGATATTAGACTATTTAGCTGAGCTAATTTTAGTACACCAAGAGTTTGCTAGGGAGAGTTCATCCTAGTGAACTTGGGTGTCAGATGGTCACTTACCAACAGGCCCCATTTTGCAGACATCTGCAAATTTTCTTAGCCAGAGGTCTTGGCTCTCTGCTTGGAGTTCTGAGAAGTAAATGCTGAAAAAGAGATATCCTAGCATGTAGTCCTGAAGGATACTTCTGGTTACTTCTTGATGAGGCCCCTGCAACTCACGCAGTGATAGTGCTGTCCTTCAACTAGTTTTATATCCATCTTACCACATATGGACACATTTTTAAAACATTTATTTTCTATATGATATCAGCATGGAGAATGGTATTGAAGGCCTAGACCAGGTCAAGATATGCCATGTATATCTCATGACCACCATGTACATCCTCTGTAACCTTTTTAAATAAGTTTACCATATTCAATAGACAGGATCTACCTTTCACAAAGTCAAACTATTTTGTTTATATATTTATTCATATTTTGTTATCCAGGTAAGTGAAGGTAAGTGAACTGTTCCAGGGACCCTTTTCAGCCAGGAGCCAGGCTGCAAGGCAGAGACAATAACAGGTAAGAAATGTGTTTAAGAATGTAAAGGGGGGGGCATAAAATACTGACCAAAATTGTTGGGGGTGAGGAGGGGTCAAGTTCTATAAGAGTTTTGGTACTGGAGTTTATGAAGTCAGTTATAATATGTTCCTTGGCTTTGTAGATGAGGATTATAAGATTAATAGGCTGTTATTACTTGGTCAGTTGTAAGACCATCCTTATGGAGGGGCATCATGACTACAGTTCACTATTCATCAGGGACAAAACTAGTAGTTAACTTAGGTTAAACAGTTTAAGGAGTGGGTTGGCTCCATGGATAAAGTTTAGATATAATGAGGGCGGATAAAGGTTTCAGATATTTCATGACATTGGAAAAAAACTTGTTTAACAGTGTAATTGTTAAATCAAGAGCATACTGTTTCACAGCAACAGAAGTTCCAAACCACCAGTAGTAAAAATATGCTCATCACTGAATCTGTCAAAGTCATGAAATATAGGTCAGCTTTCTAGGGAATCACAAACCTTCACATTTTGTAATACTGTGCCATTCAACAATACCTAAAAATTCACTGGCAGTTAATTTTTTGAATGGACTTTGAAAACACTTATGGAAGTGATTTCTAAAGATTAAAATATGAAATGCTTACAGTAGTCAGTATTATAGAACTTAAAATGAATTTAAGCAAGTCCAATCAAACAAAATTAAAATCAGCATGAATGCATTTGCTGGATATGATTTTTAAGGAAACATTCATTTTTCACCACAATTACTATGTCCCTGAATATGAGCTATTTACTTAAAAGTTCTCAATACAACTCACATCATATCATGTCACATCACACACCCCTGCTACTTATATATACCAATTCTAAGGTCACACCATCCTGAATGTACACTGGCAATTCAACCTTCTGGGGAAAAGCCAGGCAACTGCACACTAGTGGTCAACAATATTTCAGGGAATACATACATAATTTGAACATTTGTCATTATGCCAGACACACTGATTTTAACTCTGATAGTCCATGTTCTACAAGAATGTATAAGTCTTCCACTGTATTGCATTATTTCTGCAAAACCTGCTGACATTCAAGTCTAGAAATACTGTATTATATGATTATTGTAAATGTAATGTAATGGATTTATGGGCCACATTCCAAGAACTTTAGGGTAGAGTAGTGGAGATCCCTAATCTGAATATGACTCACATCCCCCTAGACCTAGCATCATCCCAGAGGTGGGGTATGTGCAAAATGGTTTCTTGCACTACACACCAGGAGAGGGTAATCAGACTCTGCAATATTCTATAGTAAAGAATCTCATTACCAAATGCTAGCACAAGATCCCTGCTGAGGACTCAGTGGTCTCATCAGGTCCACCTGAGGAAATCTAGTGCCACAGTACCACCTGAAGGGCAGCACATATACAGCAGATGGTCTGTAGTTCCAGAACTACTATGCAGGTAGAGATGCATGGTCAAGAGGCAGTTTTGCACAAGGGTGCAGCTTGTATAATGAACGGGTGAATGCATGCATGATAGGTAACAAGGCAATTATGCATTAATTTTAATTATATTAGAAAAGGGAAGGGCATGCAGGGGCAATGCCACACTAGGGAATGACATCTGTTTTTAACTACTGTATCTGTACGAGCTGTTCCTAGTGAATTATGCATGAATTGCATGCAGTCTTACTGCACATGAGTTTGGTCCTTGACTGCTGCAGGTATTCTGGCTTCCCCCCTTGTACTTCCTGCAATAGCAAGGCCCACTTACAAGTGGAGCTGTTGCTTCTGTGAAACTGCTCAAAGACCTCTGTGAGTTGCTCTTTTGCTTCTGGATTTTAAAACTGGTATGATTTCCCCATGTAAAACTCTGATGCCTTTCAGGATTGGAATCTTGATTTCCCTTTAGGAACATTGCATAGGGCTCCACCAGTCCTCATTATTGTACATCAAATGTGGACCAGTGGAACCCTTGGCTTTGAATACAGGTGTGGGTAACTGCTAGGTGTAATGTGTGACCCCATGCCCAAAGTCTTTTGGAATTCTCAGCATATATATCTAAGAATTCTTTAGTCACATTTTTTTAAAAAAATGTTCTTCCCATCTTGGAGTGTGCTCATGTGCATGTTCTTCCACCACAAGATGGGCATGCACCTATCTTCCTGGGTTGCCTGGACTACAGTCTGAGCTTTGTCCCTTTGTGTCATGGCAATGGCTATTTGTTCACCTTTTTATGTTTTCATAGCTAGATTCGGGATCGGAGTTGATGTTTCTAGCACCAGGAACTGGTCCCCGATCTGGCACTATGCCCCGTCAACTCTTCAGTGGAAGAGCCAAAAAAATGGTCTTCTCCCTTAGACTGGTGTTTTATGGCAAGATCCATTCCCTACTTATGACACACACACGAGCTTCTTCTACTTTTAAAATGCAGCAAGACAATTGCCACATTTTAGCAAATTACTTATTTATTTTATTTATTTTACATTTGTTCACCAAGATAGTCCAACTGGGTCAGCGGCCCATTTTCAGAGGATGCCTGGGGGGAAAGCCCCAAGAATAGGTTCATAGGTTCATATGATGATACTAGACTATTGGCCTGGAGGCCCTTATAAGCCTAGCCAAGAATTTCACCCATGTTCCCCCAAAGTCAGCACCTGTTTTCCCTGTCCAGCACGGAAACTGGTGGGATCCCAGGGGTATATTTACTGTTTCCCATCCAGTCATCTAGGTTCCTCTTAAAGAGGGCTAGTGCAACAAAAATTTAGCAACAGATTAATAGATTGAAATAGTAATTACAGTTAACAGATATTTTAATATACAGATTAAACAGTATTTCCAAAAAAAGTTAGACATTAAGCATTATTAATAAGATTGTTAACAAGCTGATGCAGTTACAATGTATACAGATTTCTACAGTACTACCAAGTTTTGGTAAATGCAAGCTATACTCCTTCTGCAGAGTGAGTTTAAGATGCAAAAGTGATCAGTGGAAGAAGAGATTTAGTAGGAGGTACTGTTACATAATATGAAGAGTGGGGAGAGAGAAGGTTAGGAGGAGATTTAACAGGAGGTATTAGTTAAGGCAAAGTGAAGAGAGAGGAGAAAGAAATTTATCCAGGGGTGATACCGGAACAGAGCCAATTATTGTTTAGATGTTCTTTAAGAAGGAGTTTGAATTTGGAGGTAGTAGCGGTATTTACCACACTTGAAGAGCTGACGTGCATTTCTGTACCAGCATTCAGAAATGCAGATACAGAAAATTATACAGGAACTGCAACTCCTGATCCCACCTCCTAACAGCTTGTATCCTGGATGTCTGCCTCCTTCATCCTACATGTGTTACTCTTTTGTCTACATTCATTATTAGAGTTTATTTTCCTGGTTGAAATGGGGCAAGTTGCCTAGCTGAACTATCCTAGTTTGTTTGTTTGTGTCTTTTGGCTTTTCCCGGTTAGGGGTCGCCACAGCAGAACTTCGGTCCGCTAATGATTGGCAGTAGATTTTTTTATGTGGCGAGTTTGCCAGCCCTGACACGCAACCTTCAACGAAGGTACACCCATTCACGCATGCCTCCACACAAAAGACACTCTAACTGAGAATCGAACGGCACAACGTCTTGCTTTGAGGCGACAACGCTACCGCAGCACCACCACCGCAGTAACCTGAACTATCCTAGTTAACAAATGCAAATAAATAATAATGGGTGAATGGTTTATTCATGTATACATAATTCTATATATTGGACTCATGTAAGACACCTGGATGTCATTGGCTTTACTGGAAAAGCTGACCCAGATTCTGCTACAACTTGCTGTGAGGGAAAGGTTAGTTTGCTTTTGCTTTTTTGTATTTTGTATTACTTTATTGCTTTCTTCTATTTTGTATATTGTGATTTGTTTTCTTTACACTGTATTTTACAGTTGTTCTGCTTTAAATTGCATATTAAAACTTGGAAAAAGACCACATCTGTGTCTCCTGTGAGACACACAGAAATTAGAGCAGGTCAATTAAGGAATCCCACAGAAGATAGAACAGGATAGAACAGATCAATTAAGGTTAATTATCTGTGAACTGAGGGTAGAGCTAGGGACGAAACCTTCTATTTAAGGGGAAAAATAAAACCATTTCAAAGCTTTACTGGAAAAATTAACCCAGACACTACTACAACTTGGTGTGAGGGAAAGGTTAGTTTGCTTTTGCTTTCTTGCATTTTGTATTACTTTATTGCCTTCTTCAGTTTTATATATTGCGATGTGTTTTCTATAAAATGTTTTTAACTTGTATTCTGCTTTTAATTGCATATTAAAACTAGAAAAGAGACTGCAGCTGTGTCTCTTGTAAGTCACACAGAATTTTTTTCCTACCCTCCTACCTTGGTGCTGTTGTGTTCCTAAAATCAGCTGTCTTTCTAGTTGTCTGTCCTTATGTTAATATGACCACATATCTCCTTCCCTCTACCGTTTCATTGACTGTTGTGAGTAAGCACAAAATTATCTAAATCACTCTCCTTCAACTATTTAAATTTATTAGCCATCCCACTCTGTTCCATAGAACCAGAATACAAAGTGCCCACTCCTTTTCAATCGATTTTTCCCTTTTAAAATTAGTGGCTCTCCACTTAGACAGCTAAAGCTGAAGTTACCCCCTCTTTCATATCTAACTGCTTAGTACACATTGCAGTGCTTTGGATATTAACGCGACTTTTTCCATCTTATCTTTAAAATCTGCAACATCTATTGCAATACCACCAGTTATTGGAAAGTCCACATTCTGCCTCTCAGTAGTCTGTCATGTTGGGCTTAGTGCTTCTGTTTTCTCATGGTGAGAGAAGGAGTATATGGACATTCTTTCCTGGAGACTGCTGATCACTGGAAAGCCTAATAACTGCTTCCTAAGTGACAGCTTGGAATGTGTGCATATATTCTGCTTCTAGTAAGAGAAGGAGCAGAGTGAATTGATTCTTGACTATTCTGGTTGAACAGTGAGTGTCTGTGCTTGACGTTCAAGATTGGTCTGGAATGCTATTCAAGACATCTTTCAGGAAAAGGCTACAACAAGTACACAGACCCTTGCCCCATCTGGGACAAGACTGTGGATCACCAAACAGTCTGTGGCCTGCTTCCCATCTTGGGATTGGTGTTAATGTTTTGCTTCTGGTGATAGAAGAAGCGAAGGAGCATTGTATCCCAGCAGAGTGAAGCTGTGGTGAGACCAACACTAGTTGTAGCCAGGCAGTAGCCATTCACTTGACTTCCCTCTTTTCATCATTCTTGACAAACTAATTCTTTGTTTTCGTTAAGTACTAGTTGATTTGCTTCTAACTTCAGAATATCTATTTAAATACTTCATCCTTAAATTTTCAGGGTCTACTTATTAGTTTCCTCTCAAGTGTTTGGCAGTGGCTGTATAGACACAGACACATTGAGTGACATTTTTCCTGTAAAGGGATGATTGAAATTTTACCAATACCTAGTTGCACACAGGATAACAAGTTTGCAGTGACAGATACTAACCCCAGAGTGCAAACCAGATACTCCTGACATTGCTTTATAGTCTCACTCCAACTCTCTAATAAAAAATAAGGGTCTTTTGCAATGGAACTTTCCATTGTCTCCATTACCAGCTTGGTGGACATGGGTATCCTTAGGCAATGTAGAAATTGCCTCTTGTTTACTGACAACCAGTTAATTCTCAAACAAACTAGTATGGTATGTGACAGATGTATTTACACAATGTCACTGGAGGCAAACCTCACATAAAAGTACTCCTAATGTCAATAAGGTTGTCAGTAGTACACAAGCTGCACTCATCACACAGAACTCAAAGCAGACGTATAGACTCACATATGCTGAGGCATTTAAATGTAACCTTCCTAAACCCCAAAAAACACCTAAATGAAGTACACATGACAAATACCCTCAGCAGCCCCAAATGCAGTCTTTCAACACAACACCCACATCAACACATAGAGCCACATCTCATGGAGCCTCTGTTTCTAATCCCATATGGCAAGCCACCACACAATCCAACATTCTGGTCATTGAAGACTCCATCATGAGACACACTGATGTCCCTCTCACCAGGCTGAGTAATGAGAAAGTCACATATCAGGGGCTAGGATCTGCCACATTAACCACGCACTCAGGTCATCTGACCACAACTCAAATGACCTGAGATGTACCTCCCTAGACTATATGAAAAGAGACATCATGGAGCTCTCTTAATATATGTCCCTGGCTGGTATAAGCCTAACATTGAGCAGCATTTTACCTTCTCCAAGGATGATGCCACAGTATGAACAAAAGATGAATTACTTTAATAATTGGCTTAGTTTCTGGTGTCATTCTAAGGGGGTGCAATATTTGTCAGCTTGGGATGAGATGGTTAACACACCAGGAATATTGGCTAAAACATTGTCTTCCCCCATGGTGCCTTTTTAGGTAATGCCAAACTGAGAGTACTTCTGAAATAGCCAATAAAAACCAAGAAAATCTAAAGGTATTACTGTTCAGTGCTAGGAGTCTAAACAAGAAACTCCACTCCCTAGAAGCTCTCTTCACTCTTGAGAATGCTGATGTCTACATGGTCACTGAGACATGGTTTAAAGCCATGGAGAGCACACAGATAGTGCAAGGTTATAATGCCTTCTACACATTTAGACCAGCTACTACACAGACAGGGAGTAAAGGTGGAGGTATCTTGATTTACATCAAAAATAAATATACCTCAAGGCTGGTCAAACAGGACAATGCACTTGAGCTGCTCCATGCTCAAATCACCATGGACAAAATCCAGTAGCACTTCTTTGCAAGCTATAGGTCCCCCTCTATGTCCCAGGAAACCCATACCATATATTTAAACTTTTGGAAGCAATCACCATCCAACCCAATACCATATTCATGGGCAACTTTAATTACCCGACTATTAACTGGGAATCCTATATGACACCAAACATACAGGCACAGAGATTCCTGGATTTTGGAAACATAAACTCCCTGGACTAGATTGTCATACCCCAACTAGGGGTGCAACCGTGCTGTATCTGGTCCTCACTAATATGGGAGAGTGCTGCACACCACCAGTGTAATGTCTTAACTGGTAAGGTCAAACCACAAAATAGTCTCCTTTGAAGTAAAAATAAAACCTGGACCCCCAGCTAACCCTGCAACATTTAGGAACTACTCTAAGGCTAACTTACTGCTATTAAGTGATAACCTGGCAAAATGTCAAGCCCCTATAAACCCTGAGAACACTGCTGGCTATGCAAAACTCTTCACAGAAACCCTAAAAAAGCATGTTAATATCTGTATAGAGGCAGCTGTGTCCACCAGGAAGTACAGAATTAACTCAAAAAACAAGCCACCCTGGTGGAATCACAAAATCAATAGGCTGTATAACAGAAGGAAGAAACTCTTGGCAAAAATTAGGAGGTGTAGCACCCAGCAGGATAAAGGCACTCTCATCAAACTAAATAAACAACTCAGAGGACAAATAAAGTCTACCAAAGCCAAGTCTGAGGTAAATCTGGCCTCCCAGGTGAAGGAGAACCACAAGGCATTCTTTAGCTATGTGTGCAACTTGGAAGACAATACACAATTGTATGCAGAGCTCATTGTGAATGGAGCCACCTATACTGAGCCAGAAGGTAGCAGACCTACTGGCCAACAAATTCAGTCAACTCTAACTTTACCCCTCTCTCTCCCTCAATCTTCCCTCAGGAAATATCATCCAATATAACTCCCCCCTGCTATCACTAGGGAGCAGGTCCTTAATGCTATCTCTAAGGCCAGGAACACTGCATCAGTGGGCCCAGACAATATTCCAGGATGTCTTCTATATAGCATGAAACATCAGGCCATCTGGAATTTCTATTTAACTGTAGCCTCCAAACAGGCTTTCTGCCTCATGAATTGAGAACAGCAACAGTCATCCCTCTGTACAAAGGTGGATCATCTACAGACTCTGGGAACTACAGACCTATAAGTTTCACTAGTCTTATATGCAAGCCATGGAAAGAATGATCATGGAAATGTTCAATCATGATAGTAAACCTCCAGGCACTGGACCCAACCCAGTTTGGTTTCATCAAGGGCAGGTCATGCCTACTCAACCTGGTGAACTTCTTTGAGAAGGTGACCAAAGCAATGGATGAGGGCAAAATGGTTCACACTGTCTACTTTGACCTGGCCAAGGCATATGACACAATACTCCACTCGGGCATTGTTGACAAGCTCAGGAGGCTAGGTACAAACCCGTATGTCACCTGGTTGATAGCCAACTGGCTCACAGACAGGACCTAGGAAGTTAAAATTGTGGCACCACCTGTACAAAGAGGCCAGTCACAAGTGGAGCCCTAAGGGATCAGTCCTTGGACCACTCATTTTTGGCATTTACTTTTCTAAAGTCAAGGCCAATGTCAGTGGATTCTGGCTGACTAAATTTGCAGACAATTGCAAATTAGAAGCTTTCATTGAATCCCACACTAATACAAATGTTCTCCAGGAAGAGCTGACACAGACAAACAACTGGTGTCAGAGCCATGGACTAAAACTAAATGTCAAAAAATGCATAATAGTAACCTTCTGGAAGTCATCCACCCCTAGTAACTATCATATTGACAACACACCCCGAAGAGTTGACCCAGTAGTCAGAGACTTAGGGACACAGATAGGCTTCCCCCCACAGGTCCTACTTACCTTCTACAGAGCCACAGTTGAGAGCATACAGACAAACAACATCATTATCTGATATGGGAATTGCTCTCAAGCTGATCAGAAGACACTGGATAAGATTGTTAAACAGGCCACAAAAATCATTGTCTCAAACCTTCAATCCCTACAGGTCATATATTCAAACAGATGCTATGGTAGAGTCTGAAAACTATTGAGGGATATGCACCATCTGGCTAATGGACTGTTCAAACTCCTTCCAACAAGGAAGTGCTACAGAAGCATTAGATGCGGGACATCCAGATTCCATGACAGCTTCTTCCCACACGCTATCAGTCTGCTGAACGACAAACCCATAGCCTAACCCACTAAATGGGTAAAATATTATTTATGTGTAATATGTCATTATTTACATAACTCTCTACATAGCTCAATTTATACGTCTCTATCTGCACTATGAAAACTGTAAACTGTAAGTTTATGGCATATATTGGCGGTGGGTAAGTTTTTTTACATGTGTGTGCCTCTTTTATTTATTTAATGTACTATTTTATTAATATATCCTTATACTTCTATTAAGTCTGTTCCTGTTTGTTATCTCACTCGTCTTATCAGGAAGGAGGAGAAAACCAGCGTGGGTTATGCTCAAGCAGCTTTTTTATGTACAAACACATCAGGAAGTAAGGTAAATAACTTCAGCTTAGATAGACTTACAAACAGACTGACTATTTCTCATTCATGTTCACTCTCTGGCTGCACTATCAAAATGGCACTGAAGCTAGCACTTGCCTGGTATTTATATGCACGTTTAGTCCTTAGACATGCTTCTTAAAGGAGACACACACACACACACACACACACACACACACATGCACGCACACACACACACACACACACACACACACACACACACACACACACACACACACACACACACACACACACACACACACATATATTCTACATCCTCCATCTTTGAGAAATAAGTTATGCATCATTTATGACATTGATTGGCAAACATGCAATAAATACAAGATAATTTTCTGACATGCAATTATACAAACTAAAGACATATAGACAATCATGTCCAAGTTGCTGTGTATTTCACACTCGGTTAGAGATGCAACCATAACATGTAATATAAAATCAGGAATCAGGGTTAGCAACTGGTACTGTCTCTGCTGAATGTTCAGTCTTAGGAAGATCAGGAACATTACCAGGAATGGAAACTGGAGTGAAGACATGTTCTGCAACAGGAACATTGTCCAGGTTGCTCTGAGATTTAGAGTCTGTATCATAGGAACAATGCTGTGATATCAGTTCTGATACAGGTAGAAGATGTATGTGATTTCTCCTGTACTCCACACCCTCAGATTTCACAACATAGGTTCTTGGCTCGGCACACATACCTGTCACTTGACCAATCTGGTCAAAACTTTTCTCCATTTGCATCCTCACTGTCTCTACTTTTTTTCAAGGAACAAAGAAATCTGCTTGTCTTGTCATAACTTCTGAAAATAATGTTTTCTTAGTAGTTGGGCTTTGATTGCTCTGTTCTTCTTAGCCTTAGGCCTCAACAAGCTAGAAGTGATAGGCAGTGTTGTTCTGGTTTGCCTAGAAGGAAGTCTTTGAGCTGGTATATCGACACAGGGTATGTTTCTGAGATTGAGTAAATTCAAAAAGATATCGGTATTGTCACACTTTGACTTCTCTTATAAATGCTTTGCACTCTGTACGGTACGTTCAACTAGACCATTTGACTGTGGATATTCAGGACTACTAGTAACAAGTACAAAGTCCCATTCTCTTGCAAATCTCTGGATAAATTGACTAGTAAATTGCATAGCATTGTCAGATCTCAGCTTATGCTGACTTCCATATACTGAGAAATGACGTTTCAGCGTGACAATTAGTGAAGTAGACATTAGGTTGGGTAACAAATCAATCTTGAACCAGTTTGAATAAGAATCAACCAGCACTAAGTAATGCTGATTGTTCCACTCAAATATGTCAGTGGCAACTGTTGACCAAGGATGTTCAGGAACCTGACTTAGCTGAAGTGGATCTTTCTACAAATGAGGTCTAGTACTATTGCATACTGAACAAGTAGAAAGTAGTGGTTCATAGAATCATAGATTCATAGGTTCATAGATTAGTACTAGGCTAACTGCCCTTGCAAGTCATTTTAAGCCTAGCCAGTTATCCCTTGTGAGACTCAAACCCTGTACCTTGTGTTTATAAGGCAAACACCTTAACCATTAGGCCACCCTTCCAACCCTCTAAAAGGTTGCTCTTCCCCAGGGAGGCACACACACTCACACGCAGTTGGCAAGTGCAGGATTCAAAAGCCTACCTAACTACATTATGATACTACAGCAGTACGCATTTACACAACGCGCTATACACATTACTTTGTCAACGTCTTTTGTTAGATAAGGCCAAAATACCAGTCCTCTGGCCCTTCTTTTAGTATATTTGGACCCTGGATGACCACGATAGAAAATCTAGATATATTCATGTTGTAAGGAACCAGGAACAACAACGTTAGGACCTTTGAAAATAAGTTCATCTTCCATCAACAACTCATCTCAGTAAGGAAAATAAAGTTGCACTTCAGGCGGTACACTTGATTGCTTTGACGGCCATCCAACCTGGGCATAGTGGTTGAGCTTTTGCAAAACAGGATCAGTCTTCATATGATCTCTCAGCTCAAATCTTGTGATAAAAAATTACGCACTTCCATGACATCAAAGTCAAAATTTTCTGCATCAAGCTGTTCTGTTGTATTTCTGGGCACTATAGATAAGGTATCAGCCAGATAAAGAAGTTTGGCTTGTGTATAGATTATTTTGAAGTTGTACTTTTGTAATTTAAGCATCATTCTTTGCAATTTTGATGGAGTGGAATGCATAAGCTTCTTTAAGATAGTAACTAGAGGTTGATGATCAGTCTCAATCTGGATACCTCAACAATAAATATAATCATGAAACTTGGAACATGCAAACACAATTGCCAAAAGTTCCTTCTCGATCTGAGCATATGCTACTAGTCTACCCTCTTGAAGAAGAACTGGGCTAGACCAAACTTTGAGGCATCACAGGAAAGAGTAACTAGTCTATTGACATCATAGTACCTTAGTGTAAGGGGGTTGGCAATTTTCTGCTTAAAATCATCAAATGCTCTTTGGTGCTGTTTTAGCCATGACCATACAACATTCTTGCATGTTAGCTCTCACAAAGGTGCTGTTAATTCACTGAAATCTAGTATGAGCTTGCCCAAATAGTTAACCATACCAAGAAAACGATGCAGCGCTTAAACATTATCTGTAGCAGGCATCTCAAAAATAGCTGTTTGCTTAGATGGGTCTGGTTGTAACCCAGTACTAGTAAACAAATGACCTACATATGTGACTTCTGGTAGTCTGCATTTGCACAATTGAGAATTGTGCTTTAAATTCACTTCAGGTGCTCTGTCTGAAGCTTTCTTGAGGTTTCTGTCATGCTTTACTTCAACATTGCCTCTGACCAACAAATCATCTACTATTATGGCACAGGGATAACCTGAAAAGATCTGTTCCATTGCACGATGGAAGACTCCATTGCACATTGGAAGACTTCACTTGCAGAATTTATTCCAAATGGCATCCTGAGAAATCTATATCTTCCAAATGGGATACTGAATGTAGTCAGTAGTGAAGATTTGCGATCAAGCATTATTTGCAAAAATGAACTCTTTGCATCCAAGATGGAAAATACAGTGGCATTCAGTATTAGAGCTGCAACTTCTTCGACTGTTCGCATAGAATGATGAAGTCTTTTCAATGCCTTATTCAAGTTTCTTGGGTCAATGCATATTCTGATTTCATCTGAGCATTTTTGTGAGTTGTTACCATAGACAAAACCCATTCAGTTGGTTCTGTAACTGGACAAATTACACCTTGTTGCACCATTTTATCCAGCTGGGCTTTAACTTTGTTCTTCATCGTTACTGGAATTCTTCTTGCTGGTTTGACCACTGGACTGACCTCTGGGTCTAACTTCATAGAATACATAACTGGAATCTTGCCTACCTTGCCAGCGAAAACATCAGCATATTCTGAGAAAATAGCTTCACTGAAACTGGAACTGGGACATATGCTTATATGATGAACTTCTTAAGTAAAGGAAAGCAAGTCCATTCTCAGACTATCACAAAGACCTAATAATGACTGCACAGGTCTTCGAACTATGTAAAACAACAACTTGTAACTGTTTGTGGCCAAATAACATGAAAGCAGCACTGAGCTATTGGTTTGAATTTCTTCACCTCCATATGCAACAAGTCTCGCACAACTAGCCACATTAAGTTGTTCACCAGCTCTTACTTCAGCAAATGTTTCTGCTGACATCACATTACACTTTGAACAAGTATCTACTTTGAGCTCAGTGGATTTACCATGGATTTAGATGGTACAAAACACTTTGCTCTTGGCTAATAAATCATCTGCATTGACCTTTTCACCAATTACTGATACACCATCTACGTAGAAAGCTGACTGTAACCCTTGATCAATTTGCTTTTTGAGTAATCTTTCTTTGTAACTGAGTGAGGTTTACTTGACTTGCAAAAACTTTGAAAATTATTCCATTTTTTACACTTATGACATTGTTGACCAAATGCTGTCTTTCTCTTTTAGACTCATGGTTGGCACCACAGTTGCGACAGTTAACAATAAAGCTTGACTTGGGTTTTGCTGATTCACCCTGGTGCTGTACTGAGCAGCACTTGCTCTGCACTGAAAGCATGCGCCTTTAAATGAACTGGTCTTGGAACTTGCTAGAAAACTTTGGGTTTTCCTTGGGGACCCTGCAGACTGTAAAGTCATATATCATCATTTTAAGAAACATTTCAAAATAACTGCACATAGCGAGTAAACTGGGCAGCAGAAGAAGCTCAGAGTGAGAAATACTTTGAAGTAACTGCATGTTGCGAAGAAAGAGTACACAGCACAATGAAACACTTCCAGAATGGCTGTACTTTGCTAAGTAATTCTTTACAGTGCAAGAAACACTCTGTAATGGTGGCCCTTCATGAGTAGACACACCCAGCACAAGAAACCTTTCAAAATGGCTGTATTTTGACTGCACTTTAGAAAATAGTTGCACTTTGCACACAATAAGCTCTTCAGAATAAATGCAGAGTAATAAACACACACTGTAAGCACTTTTACACACTCTGTGATGCTTCGAATAACTCTAGTTATGAAATTCAGAGCTTTAGTTAATGCAAAATAGTAGTTTATACCAAAATACTGTAATTTGCCAAAAAAAATGCAGTTACCTTGCTTTATTTATGCTTAATATGCCCTTTTTTCATTTTATTATATTCTTTTTTGCCCATTAAATCTCTTTTCTTGTGGTTGTTTTGCTCTAAAGATGCTCATTTAGCAATTCTGAGGTAACTCTGAACCTCTTATATACTTTTCTGGCAACCGTTTTATCAAATATCTCAAGGTTGAACATTTCACTTAGTTAACAAACTTTTTATGTGTTTTGTTTGCTTAATAAACATTTCTGTTCTTTTTGTTTGCTTAGTAATGTGTTCTGTGCCCTTGTAATGCTCTGGTTAACCCCTTTTAACAAAATAAGCATTCATGCAAGTTTTTATTACCTTTAACTTATTTCTGGCCTTTTTTTTTTTTTGCTCTCATTTCTCTTACTCTGCATTTATCATTGTTTCTGCACCTCACATCTCTGAATAGCAGTCTCTGGAATCCCACTTCTGACACCATGTTGTTTATCTCACTTATCTTGTCAGGATAGAGGAGACGAACCAGTGTGGGTTATGTTCAAGCAGCTTTATTATGTACAAACACATCAGGAAATAAGGTAAATAACTTCAACTTAGCTAGACTTACAAACAGACTGACTATTTCTCATTCATGCTTACTCTCTGGCTGCAGTCTCAAAATGGCACTGAAGCATGTGCCTGGTATTTATATCCATGCTCAGTCCTTAGAAATGCTTCTTAAAGTAACCACACACACATATATTCTATACTGTTGTTGTTGTATTTGTTTTGTTTCTGCTGTAAAAAGCTCTCAATTTGTTTACTGTATTTATTTTTAGCATCTTATTATGATTTCTATTTTTTAGTATTTTTAAATGATTATTAATTTAATCTATCTTCCTTCTGTAAACTGTCATTCTTATGTTACGAGCCTGAGTATTGAAATTTTGTGCAGTGATATGCACTTTTTCCTCTGTGTTGATCTGTATGACAATAAAGTTTACTTTGACTTTAGACAGTAATTTAGCCTTTGACCATCACGTGTCTACAACAGTGAGAAAATCATTCTATGTTGCACAACTTATAAACAAAGGTATGGCATCTAGGGCCAAGAAAGTCATTATTCCTCTGTATTCAGAATTTATCAAACCTATCATTGAGTACAATGCTCCCTTTGGTATGTACCTAACCAGGCATATCCAACAAATGGAACATCCACAGAGGCTCCTTACTAAAAGAATACAGGGCATAAATAAAATGTCCTATGAAGACTGCCTTAAGACCCTATCCCTGTATTCTGTCTCCTACAGGCTGTTAAGGGGAGATCTATGCCTGGCATACAGGGCATTGTCAGACCCCCACTCTGATGGACCTCCTGCATATTATCAAAACAAACAGCACCAGAATTATCCATTCTAAAGAATTAAACCTTGCCTGTGATATAAATAGGACCTTCTGGAGAGGCAGGTATGTATGGCCACACAACAAAATGCTGGAATATAAGAACTATAGACAACACACCAACCGTTGAGAAAAACACTTTATAAAAAGGCAAAGCTTTCGGGCAAAATCCCTTCTTCAATACCAATACAAACATGGATAACAGCAATATGCTTTAAATAGGCGCCAAAAAATCACATGACTGCAGCCATCATGTGACAACCATAAAATCATATATAAATACAATTTATAACTAAAAAATTTAACAAAATTTATACATAGATAAATAAACTTCAGCAAACATACAAACATAAAAATATATCTCTTCAATTACATAATTTAGTTCATTGTAACTTCATTAAAACTGGTTTTAAACTAGCAGCAGTATTTAAACCATGCGAGCGATCAGCCGCAAGCCTTAGAATCCACTCATACTCTTTGATCTCCAATAGGTTATTAATATCTCCACCTCTAGGAGATGGCATAACCATATCAATAATTCTAAATTTAAATCTATGTTCTACACCACATCCTTTGATATGCTTGTTCTCATTCCCCCTTCTGACTTCAGATTTATGCTCAATGACTCGCTCCTTTAACTTGCGTGTGGTTTTCCCCACATAAAACGAGGGACAGACAATGCAGGTAGCTAGATACACAACATTAATACTACCACAATTTATTGTAAACCTAAACATGTAAGTCTTACCAGTGGTAGGATGAACATAAGAGCTACTAGGATTATCTACAATATCTGCACAGCATGTACAATTCATACATCTAAATGTGCCATGGCGAGTCAAATCATATTGATTAAAATTCTGGCCAAAGTCCTTATACCATAATCTACTTTTAAAGTTCTCATACTCCTATATGAAAAATAGGGATTACTACCCAAAAGATTTCTTATCTCAGGAGACGCCATCAGCACAGTCCAATTCTTCTCAATAATACGTTTAACCAAATATGTTTTATTACTAAATGTAGTAACATACCTAAATACTATGCATACTGCACTAGATATTTGGATGATTTATGCTTGTTATGGAATGGTCCAAGGGAGAAATTTGACAAATTTTATGACTACATTAAAGGTAGTATGGATTTTTTACGGTTCACCTACAATATTGACCAACATCAATTGAATTACTTAGATGTTACTTTATATAAGGCCTACACCAACAGTAGTTTTCAATCCAAGCTTTTTAGAAAGAGCACATTTTCAAACTCTTATCTACATTTTGATAGTGGACATCCTTTTTTTCAGAAAAAAGGTATTGTCAAGGACCAGATGATTAGGGCCTCTAGGATGACTAGTAGGATGGAACAATTCCAGGAAGAGGTCAAGATTTTGGGTGCCTTTTTTGAGGAAAAAAGATATCCTAAGGAACTCATTGACTCTATGGCCTTAGAAGTTAGTGAGAATAGAGATGGTAAATATGCCCCTTTGTTAGGTTTAGGGAGAATTAACCACACTGATGGGGTACTGAACACGGATGAATTTAGGAGTAATTTTATACACACTTTTTCAACCACATCTGGTGAAGTGGAGAAAATAATTTTGAAGCACTGGTTGGTGTTATCCCTGAATGATGAGATCAGTAATTTCATTCCCACTACCCCTCATTTTGTGAGAAAAAGGGGCACCAATTTGAAAGAACATTTTGAAATGAACTCGGTACCTAGGGTTATTAACAACAGGGAGAAAGTGGGTACATATAAATGTGGAACATGCCAACAGTGTAAGTTTATGATGAATCAGGGAACGATTTTTATTCCTTCAAGAAATTTTAGATTTAGATCTATGAATTATTTTAACTGTGGGTCCAAGGGGGTTGATTATTTAGGAATCTGTGTCTCCTGTAACAGCTTTTATGTCGGTAAGACCGAGAGACAATTAAAAAAGAGAGTTTATGAGCACATCTATGATGTCTCTAAAAGGAAGGACACTAATGCTTTTTTTAAGCACTCCCTGGTATGTGAACTAATGGATATCAAATTCATGGTCTTGGAACAGGTTCTGGTTGACTCGAGAGGAGGTAACTGGGAACCCAGCTTAGAATACAGGGAGTTGCTTTGGCAACTGAGGCTGGACGCAGGAAGGACCCCGGGGCTCAGTGATAATATAAGTATTACTAGTGTTTTGAAAATGAGAGCAGCCCATTTATGAATTTCCCCTATATATTAACAATTGTATTGCAATGGGAGGGTGTAACATTAGTTAATACTAGTGAATTATTAATACATCTTTATTATTGTGGTAATGGGTTGATCATTTTTTACACCTGTGTATATATATTCTTTTTATTGAGGTTTTGAAATGCATTATCATTTACTACTTATTATTTATTATGTTTCACCATTAATACTTATTATTTTATTTATATCTAACAATGTTTTATCGGAATTACCATGATCAGTTTTAAGTCAATATGAAATACAATGTTAGTTAGGGATTGAAATTTTGACAGCAACACGATTAATTAGATATTTAAATTGAAATATAGGATTTTTATTGGTTACGAGTCTGTACCATGCAACACTGCAATGTTATTTAAGAGTTGCAATGGCAATTTATTATGTTCTGATGAAGCTCGGTAATCACTGAGTGAAAGCGCTTAACTGTATTGCTGGTTTGAGTTCTTGATAGTTTGGAGGAAAAAACATATTTTATCAATATTGTGATTGGCTTGACTTCACTGTATACAGGGATTCATTGTGGTTCCTTCATTTCTTCGCCTTCGGTTGTGGAATTTTTATTCCTGGTTTTGCCTGTGCTTGCCTGTGTTCTTAGCTACCAGTGTGCCCATTGCCACACCGGTAAGCTGTAAATACAACTGCTTGTCAAACAAAAAAACATTGTTATTTAAAACTATATCCAATAGAAGGCAGATGTTTTCAACATAACTTGCTGACAATGAGCCTTGTGCTGTCAGAAACTCCCTAATAGAGTCAATACCATAACCATTTGGTATTACCGTAAAAAGAGATGTAATATCTAAAGTCACGAACAGATATTCCCCTATATGTATATTTGTGACATGTAAATTGTTGAACCAGTCAGACAGCTTAACCAAAAAATATCTAGTATCCTTCAACACGTTGCTACATTGTAACAAATATGGATGTAACTGTTTTTGCAAATAGATGGAAATAGGCTCTGTTATCCATCCATTCCCAGATACTATTGGTCTCATGGGTGGGTTAAGCAATGATTTATGAATTTTGGGCAGCCCATACAATTGAGGAATAATCAGACAAGGCACCGTAAAAAAATGAAACAGATCCAAGTCAATGTCACCATTAACCTGTAACTCATAAACCAGCATGTTAACAATACTGATATGCTTCCTAACGTCACTAGGACTAATTTGTTTAAAAGCATTCCCCTCATTTAGAAAATCACAGATGACATATAATTATCACGGTCCATGATAACTACAACACACCCCTTATCGGCCTGTTTAATGACGATATTGTTACATACTTCCAAATTCCTCAATGCTAAATACTCATTATAATTCAAATTGTAACATTTTGTCTTAATAGCAGTAGAGTATAGGCTTCTTAATTCAGCCTCGCACAAATCATGGAAAGCTGTTAAAACTGGTACACTAACCGGTATAAAAGTGCTGCGCTTTTTACAAACAGACCGGTCAAAACAAGACACTTTAAATAAAAGCTTAAGATTTATACTTCTAACAAACTGCTTCAAGTCAGTTAAAGCAGATACCAAATCGTCACTTGCTGTAGGTATAAAACTTAAACCTTTCTGAAATAAAGAGAAATGGAAAGCGTCCAGGACAAAGTTAGATAAGTTTAGAATACCTTTACTTATCTCCGGCTCATTCTCCCTTGTCCCATTGGACTGTCGCTCTTGTGTTTTGTCAAATTTACAGTTGGATTTATAGTTTGTCTTGTCAGAGACCTGCCTCTCAGCACATTGTTCTCTTGCACTTTCTCCAGCTGGTCTAATTGAAAACGCTTTTGTGAAAAATTTAAAACTAACTGTTGACTTTTCTTCATATTCAACTTTCCACCCTCATGTTCATCTCATAGTAACTCCCCACTAGTTGCAGACACAGTGTCATGCATATTAGTGTCCGGTTCTGCTGATGCCGACATCATCACAGGGGGCGTGGTTTTGGACACTTAACCTGATAGGATGGTGGATGAATTTGAAACAAAGTTATTAGTTCTAGCTTCTGGAAATTCATCCAAAACATTGATGGAAGTAGGATGAGAATAATTTTTCTTAGAGACCATATTAATAGGTTCATTCTTAGGCCAAGAAAATATATGGCCTTTTTGGAAATCGACCATATCTCTCAGTAATTTACGTTTTTTGGTTGCTTCAAGGCGATCATCAACATCTGTTGATATATGGTTAGTATGCTAGAAAAACAAGACATGGCCATAAGTTCATTCTCCATATTAATGATCTCTTATTTTAAGTCTCTTTCATTTTTAGAAAAAAACTCATTCATTAAAGTCATATAATCCAAGCTCAGTTTGATATTTAACTGCTGTCAACGTTTTAAAAGATCCGGATAGGCATTACCATATGAGGGCATTTTCAAAATTCTAAGCCCCTTTGGTACAATGCCTCTATCCAGGTAAGCTGAAAAACTAAAGCGTTGCCATTGTAGGTGTTTATAAGCGCCTACCTTTCTTTCCAAAAGTTCCATCTTTTTGTTAAATGTTACGGTACCTACCGACTGCACATTGATAGGACTGTCCACATCCACTGAAACAGTAGAGACTAACCCCAATAAAGGGTTTGTTTCCTTCGTCAAGAAGGATTTTAACAGACAACTAGTTTCCATATGGCTGCACCGACTCTCAGCAGAATTCCCAACAAACTAGCAGAAACTAATACGGCCACACAACAAAATGCTGGAATATAAGAACTATAGACAACACACCAACCATTGAGAAAAACACTTTATAAAAAGGCAAAGCTTTCGGGCAAAAACCCTTCTTCAATACCAATACAAACATGAATAACAGCAATATGCTTTAAATAGGAGCCAAAAAATCACATGACTGCAGCCAACATCATGTGACAACCATAAAATCATATATAAATACGATTTATAACAAAAAAATTTAACAAAATTTATACATAGATAAAGAAACTTCAGCAAACAAACAAACATAAAAATATATCTCTTCAATTACATAATTTAGTTTGTTGTAACTTCATTAAAACTGGTTTTAAACTAGCAGCAGTATTTAAACCAGGAGAGCGATCAGCCGCAAGCCTTAGAATCCACTCATACTCTTTGATCTCCAATAGGTTATTAATATCTCCACTTCTAGCAGATGGAATAACCATATCAATAATTCTAAATTTAAATCTATGTTCTACACCACATCCTTTGATATGCTTATACAAAGCATTGTTCTCATTCTCCCTTCTGACTTCAGATTTATGCTCAATGACTCGCTCCTTTAACTTGCGTGTGGTTTTCCCCACATAAAACGAGGGACAGACAATGCAGGTAGCTAGATACACAACATTAATACTACCACAATTTGTTGTAAACCTAAACATGTAAGTCTTACCAGTGGTAGGATGAACATAAGAGCTATTAGGATTATCTACAATATCTGCACAGCATGTACAATTCATACATCTAAATGTGCCATGGCGAGTCAAATCATATTGATTAAAATTCTGGCCAAAGTCCTTATAACATAATCTACTTTTAAAGTTCTCATATTCCTATATGAAAAATAGGGATTACTACCCAAAAGATTTCTTATCTCAGGAGACGCCATCAGCACAGTCCAATTCTTCTCAATAATACGTTTAACCAAATATGTTTTATTACTAAATGTAGTAACATACCTAAATTTATTCAACTTTGGTATATCATTGATTAAATCAGGAGCGTGTTCAATAACAGTCTGAGTAGTCCTAAAAAATGGTCTGCATGTAGTCTTTCTGTTCTGTATAGTATAGTATTTGTGCGAGGCTGAATTAAGAAGCCTATACTCTACTGCCATTAAGACAAAATGTTACAATTTGAATTATAATGAGTATTTAGCATTGAGGAATTTGGAAGTATGTAACAATAGCGTCATTAAACAGGCCGATAAGGGGGGTGTTGTAGTTATCATGGACTGTGATAATTATATGTCATCTGTAATTGATTTTCTAAATGAGGGGAATGCTTTTAAACAAATTATTCCTAGTGACATTAAGAAGCATATCAGTATTGTTAACATGCTGGTTTATGAGTTACAGGTTAATGGTGACATTGACTTGGATCTGTTTCATTTTTTTACGGTGCCTTGTCCGATTATTCCTCAATTGTATGGGCTGCCCAAAATTCATAAATCATTGCTTAATCCACCCATAAGACCAATAGTATCTGGGAATGGATGGATAACAGAGCCTATTTCCATCTATTTGCAAAAACAGTTACATCCGTATTTGTTACAATGTAGCAACGTGTTGAAGGATACTAGAGATTTTTTGGTTAAGTTGTCTGATTGGTTCAACAATTTACATGTCACGAATATACATATAGGGGAATATCTGTTCATGACTTTAGATATTACATCTCTTTTTACGGTTACACTGAATGGTTATGGTATTGACTCTGTTAGGGAGTTTCTGACAGCACAAGGCTCGTTGTCAGCAAGTTATGTTGAAAACATCTGCCTTCTATTGGATATAGTTTTAAATAACAATGTCTTTTTGTTTGACAAGCAGTTGTATTTACAGCTTACCGGTGTGGTAATGGGCACACCGGTAGCTAATACACATGCAAACTTGGTTTTGCACCAATGGGAACTACAATTTACTCATGATAGTTCTAAATTTTTGAATGGCAATGTTTGTTTTTATCAACGGTTTGTTGATGACTGTTTTTTTAATTTGGAAAGGCTCTCTAAATGAGTTAATGGATTATATTGATTATTTGAACACGACTACTACTTTTTTAAAATTTAAAATGACTGTTTCAGACAGCGAGATCACATTTCTTGATTTGAAAATCATTTTGGAAGATGGATTGTTACATACTAATATTTATAAGAAGGATGCGCATGCAGGTAGATATATACACCATAGTAGCATGCACGCCCCACATGTGTTTAGAGGGATTGTTAAAGCTCAGTTTACTAGAGCCAGTAGACTCAATACGGCTGACGCAACATTTCATACACAGTTAGATGAAATGTTGAATGAGTTTTTAAATAGTGGGTATGATTATGATATGTTGATGGATTTAAAGACTAGTACTATACAGAACAGAAAGACTACATGCAGACCATTTTTTAGGACTACTCAGACTGCTATTGAACATGCTCCTGATTTAATCAATGATATACCAAAGTTGGATAAATCTAGGTATGTTACTACATTTAGTAATAAAACATATTTGGTTAAATGTATTATTGAGAAGGATTGGACTGTGCTGATGGCGTCTCCTGAGATAAGAAATCTTTTGGGTAGTAAACCCTATTTTTCATATAGGAAAATGAGAACTTTAAAAAGTAGATTATGTTATAAGGACTTTGGCCAGAATTTTAATCAATATGATTTGACTCGCCTTGGCACATTTAGATGTATGAATCGTACTTGCTGTGCAGATATTGTAGATAATCCTAATAACTCTTATGTTCATCCTACCACTGGTAAGACTTACATGTCTAGGTTTACAACAAATTGTGGTAGTATTAATGTTGTGTATCTAGCTACCTGCGTTGTCTGTCCCTCATTTTATGTGGGGAAAACCACACGCAAGTTAAAGGAGCGAGTCATTGAGCATAAATCTGAAGTCAGAAGGGGGAATGAGAACAATGCTTTGTATAAGCATATCAAAGGATGTGGTGTAGAACATAGATTTCAATTTAGAATTATTGATATGGTTATTCCATCTGCTAGAGGTGGAGATATTAATAACCTATTGGAGATCAAAGAGTATGAGTGGATTCTAAGGCTTGCGGCTGATCGCTCGCCTGGTTTAAATACTGCTGCTAGTTTAAAACCAGTTTTAATGAAGTTACAACGAACTAAATTATGTAATTGAAGAGATATATTTTTATGTTTGTATGTTTGCTGAAGTTTCTATATCTATTTATAAATTTTGTTAATTTTTTTTGTTATAAATTGTATTTATATATGATTTTATGGTTGTCACATGATGTTGGCTGCAGTCATGTGATTTTTTGGCTCCTATTTAAAGCATATTGCTGTTATTCATGTTTGTATTGGTATTGAAGAAGGGTTTTTGCCAGAAAGCTTTGCCTTTTTGTAAAGTGTTTTTGTCAACGGTTGGTGTGTTGAGGCAGGTATGTATCCCAGAGACTAGCCTGTCTCTGTAACAGGCTCCCCAGCCATGTGAAGCAGAGTTCCTCCTTAACTGAATTCCAGTGTAACTTGGACAATTACATGGGGAACAGGAAATTCATCCCTGGCTTGGCACTTATGTCTCTAATGGACACAGACAACCTGTAAATGTTTCATCTCACAAGTCCCTGCTTACACTTATCGAGTGTAACATAACTTGTGAGAGATTTGGGATGCATGGCTAGGCTTAAAAAGGCCCTTGTAGTCATTAAACTAGTAAACATCTATGAACCTATGAACCTATGAGGAAAACATGGCCATTATTTTAGTGTCCAGTATTTTTCTGCCTTGTTATGCTACATACACATAAATTCTATGGTCATATTGCACAGTACTATCAACATATTCCATAAAGTAACAAGTGTGTGTGTGTGTTTGTGTGTGTGTGTGTGTGTGTGTGTGTGTGTGTGTGTGTGTGTGTGTGTGTGTGTGTGTGTGTGTGTGTGTGTGCGCGTGCGTGTGCGCGTGTGCGTGTGTAAATGTGTGGGCGCGTGCATGCGTGTATGTGTGTGTGTGTGTGTGTGTGTGTGTGTGTGTGTGTGTGTGTGTGAAACAGAAGAACCTTTGGGCTCCTAGTAATGGAGCCAAATGCTCTCTTGTTCCCTGTCTAATATATCTCTTGCTTTCTGTCTGAAGTCATTGACTGACAAAACAGCTGTTTCCAAAGAACTGACCTACAATATCATAGGAAATAGTTACTGGTTGTGGAAAAAAGCAGAATATGATACTGTTCTGAGAGTGGGGAGTGGTCTTACTTTCATTAAGACTCCTTGGCAGCAGAAAAATAGGTTAGATTAAAAAAAGTAAATGTCACCAAGTCATATGATTCCAGCTAAACAATCTTTGTCCTGCAACAATAAAGTATGTGGAATTAGGAGCACACTGCAGACAAGATACCATAGTGTTGGGTTAATTATATTTCAAACAAATCTAGATAATAACTCAGTAGCAGACATGAGACTAATATGATAGCAAATTACTACATGCCTATCTGCTGGTAAATCATGCTCAAAGAAATGATATGCAATCTAGCTAGTCTTTGGTGAAATGCATTTTTTGCAGCTAGTCTGCAATCTTGTTAGCACAGATATGCATCATTTCACTTGTCTCCAGGGCGCTGGATGTTAACGCCACAGACATCAGCACCTAAGGAGCAGAACAAGGCAGCTCAAATACATGCTAGAGTTCAGTCTAACAAACATATTTGTCACACAGGGCTTACGAATTCCCTTTTGTACTAACTTACTGCAGGTCGTTTAGATCAAATAGTTTAGCCCATCAAGTGTTGTATGAAAGGGCAAGATTTGCATTTTAAGGAATACTATTAAAATGAGTAAGCAAAAAGCCTGATTCATTAAATACCAGAATTTTTTTTACAGGCACATTTTTTTGTCTCAGAAAGGCCATGGCAGCAATGGGATGTCTGAAATTTTTTGATCTGGACATTTATAGAGATCGTCAAGCATACCAGTTGCTATAGCAACTAATAGCATCTACCTGCCTTTAAACATGTAAACATTTAAATACGTTTTTAAGATGTTTTCTGACCTACAAATGGTAAACATAATCAATCTATTTTATAGCTTCACGTTGAGGAAACTGTTACACACTACCCCTTCCATTACCCACAAATGCTAAAGGCTTTGCTTTCTGCCATATTTGATTTTGGAAGATACTTTTGCTGCATAATTTCACTGATGTATCTTGATTTTCCTCACCCTGTTTGAAACTATTTATAATATGTCACCCCCTGTCTTGAAGATAGCTGGAATATGAAATTTAAATTTAGCACATAACAAGCATCTGTTTGACTAAACAGAGTAAGTTGTAATTTCATTGTAACAGCCAGGATAATGATGTCACAAAGCCTGCAACAAACATCATCTCTTACAGTGTAAGAAACCAAAGTGTAGACATGAGTGGGGAAAAAACAGCATTTGTGAAAAGCCATCAGCAATGGCAAATATGGCAATTACATTCAATACTGAAAGTCAGTCATTTATAGAACAGCAAGAAAAAAATGAATCTGGCATGAAGAATTTAAAATCTTACCATACATAAAACTTGAAAATACAGAGAGCCATGGCAAATGAAAAAATAGGTTCTGAGCTAGGCACTGTGACTGCTAATTTGCAGAAATTAAAGAGACAGGGTGGTAATAAATATGAATCCACTATACTGGGAGGAATCTTAGGTTGTTCCTACAGATATCTCATTAGTCAATGTAAAACAAAGCTAAGTGATAAAATGTTTGATTACGTGATACGTGTTTGCCTCATCAATCTAGGCAGACTTGTTTCAAAGAACTGCAAAGTATTATGACTGGTCTTTTTATAATAATTGTTTATATTATTGTTTTGTTCTTGGACATTTTGGTTTAGCATTCACTTCTTGGACTTTACTCTTCATGTTATGTATTATTATTATTTATTTGTTGCTACTTTGTCTTTCAAAACATTATCTTGTGGTTGTTGCACTATATGTTCCCAAAGTGCATGTTTTGATTGTTAGGGATCTTACAGCAAAATGTGCCTTTGAAGTATCACAAAGCAGATTGTTTTTAACAGAATCCTGGTTGCATGTTTTAATTTAATATTATAAAAGTTGCATGTTTAGTTTTAATATTATGTTAAAGGTAAATGCACAACAACTTTTCTACAAAGTCTGTGCACAAGTCCACAGTCCATCTTTGAATGGAAAAATATAATTTTCCAAAAATCAAGCAAATGAAAAAAAATGGTGTAAAAGATGAGAAAGAAACATTGGACCATAACTCCATGAATAACATTTTAATAGGAATACTAAAGACAACTGGTATTTATGCTAACTGAAAATATGGCATGGTAAAATAATTTATGCCACATAACTTTTGGAACAGATTGTATCTAAATTATAAAATAAATACAAAACAAATCAACTATTAGGATTTCAAATATTGATGCTTACTAGAATACCTATAAACAGACTGCAACTAATTACCATACCAACCAACAAAAATATTTTCAGGTATATGTTACAAGTTAAAATAAACTTATTAAAAAGACATGGACAGTAAAGAAAACACATGATGATTATCACACAATATTACAAATAAAAATATTTCTGAAAAGGGAAATACTTTGGGGTGGATACAATGGTTAAGATGTTTACCTCACAGATACAAAGTGCAGAGTCTGATTCCCACTTTTGGAAAGGAAACTGTCTAGGCTTAACATGGCCTACATGGGCAGCTAATCTACTGCTTACTTATGAACCTATGAAATGCACTAGGAGTATGATGCTTTGTTGACAAGAGAACAGACATGAACAGACATTTCAAACTCTGTGACTCAGCAAACTGCATAACCAGTAATCTGTGTGTTTGCAAATTAAGGTTAATGATGAGCTTCCTATAAGAATTTTCAGTTACAATATATCTGGGTATGGAGTAGAGCTCAAAGGTTTGATCCCTCTGAAGAGGACAGGCTAGCTTCATGCTGAAAATGAACTGTTACAGGAGGTTTAAGGTATCGCACAGTGAAAACTCTAGCTTGGCTAGTTTTTTCTTGTAGGTTTTTTTTTTTACTAATTGGTCTGTCTGTATGACCTTTTTACTCTTTGATTTAGTTGCTAGTTGGGATATTTTGTAGACACCTTAATGGTTATGGACATCAGCTGGGTATAAAAAAAAACAAAAAACAAAAAAAATTATCCTTGTTTCCCGCCTTTCCTGACCTAGAGTAGTCCAAATACAGGCTTTGCTGTATTCTGGACTTTTGGAAAGTTCCTGTGTTGCCCATTTCCTTTCTTGGATAAAGGGAGGCTTCCTTGTTCACCAGTGGCAGTGGGGAGCTTATAGCAGCCTATCTATCCCTGGAGGAGTGTTCCCAGCACAAGAATCTGGAAGTCTATTGGCTGGTTTGGGCCAATTTCTAGCTCTTTCAAGTCCTCCTGTATAAAACCCGCTTTGGTGCGGTTTTTGCTCTTGTTACTACTCGGCCAAGCTCCTCATGGTCCTGCAGAGTGGTGCTAGCAGCAGAGAGGCCAAAAGAGCGACTGCTAACCTGATAAAAGTGTTTTTTTTCCTGCTACTATCTGGGCGACTGTCCGATCTAGCTAGACTGCAAGTATTTCTGCTTCTTGAACTGTTTTAAACTGTTTAAAGTTGTTTTTGCACCTGCACTTTTAAAGTTTGTCCTGTTTGTTGCATTTACCTGTTGAGGCTACACACTCAAGTGCGCTAGCCTGTGTTACATATTTATTGCATTTTCCTGCTATTTGTTGCAAAAAAGAAAAAAAAAAAAAATTATCCTTGTTTCCCGTCTTTCCTGACCTAGAGTAGTCCAAATACAGGCTTTGCTGTATTCTGGACTTTTGGAAAGTTCCTGTGTTGCCCATTTCCTTTCTTGGATAAAGGGAGGCTTCTTTGTTCACCAGTGGCAGTGGGGAGCTTAGAGCAGTCTATTTATCCCTGGAGGAGTGTTTCCAGCACAAGAATCTGGTAGTCTATTGGCCATTTTGGGCCAATTTCTAGCTCTTTCAAGTCCCCCTGTATAAAACCCGCTTTAGTGTGGCTTTGCACGATTTTGCGCATAGCGCAGCATCATGCAACGCCGCTTAATTGGGTTTAAACCATTCTCGGCTCCACAAAGTCTGCTCTTCACTTTTTCCCTTAGAACTGATCTAGTTCTCATAATAAACATCCTGTTCCTACTCTAAAGCCTGGCACTTGCTCACTAAAGCAATTATATAAGTCAGCACTAAAAAATTAAAAGCACTACACCCTCACAAACTCCCCTTGAGTACCTTGTTCCCCATTGGCCCTTTTTTAAATTATAAAGGAATTCCCAGTACTATTCTAGCATGTCCAAAGGTCAGTTGTCAATCTCCTCTCCGGTCCAGCTGGTGAATCTGGGAATCTTGAGGCAATGTTACAACTGCCTCATGTGCACAGACAACCCTCTCCTCCTCCCAACAAATTCCAACACATGTGAGAAATGCAACCATATAGCCAAACTGGAGGCTAAGCTCTCTCAACTCAGTACTGGCGTAACCAGTCAGGAGGAGAAGGAAACCACACTCACTACAATTCCAGTCTCACATAGACCTACCACGACAGCAAACCAAACACATAAACACACAAAAACATACTCGGAGGCTCTAAATAAAAATCTGCCTAAGCAGCAGAGACCTCCAAAGCAGCACCCAAGCAACCGCTACCCCAAAACAAAACACGTGCAACACATAGCTCACAAAGCCAGTGTGCCGAACAGTCACAGCCCTTAAGGCTAAACAACACACCTGATACACTTGTAATAGGTGACTCTATCGTCAGGCACACTGACGTCCCGCTCACCATGCTGAACAAGGAGAAGGTCACAGTGAGCTGCTTGTCGGGCGCTAGGATCCAGCACATAACACAAGCACTCAGGTCACTCCAAGGTAAGTACAAATATAACTCAGTCATTGTCCATGCTGGTGTGAATGACCTGAGATGTACCTCCCTGGACTACATGAAAAGAGACATAGAGGAGCTCTCTGAGCATGTAGCCCAGGCCGGTATGACCCTGACCTTGAGTAGCATCTTACTCTCACCAAGAATGATGCCACAATATGAAGACAAGATGATCAATTTCAACAATTGGCTTAAGTATTGGTGTCATTCAAAGGGGATCCAATGCCTGTCAGCCTGGGATGACATGCTCGACAAGCCATGATGCTTCGCTAGGGACGGCTTGCACCTGTCACCCCTGGGCTTTCGGATATTGGCAAAGGCTCTTGCCACCCCCATAGTGCCTTTTTTAGGCAAGGCTCAAAAGACAAACCCACCTCCATAGGTATCACAAGGGATAAGAAACTAAGAGTAATGCTACTCAATGCCAGAAGTCTAAACCTCAAGATGCACGCACTCAAAACTCTCCTTAGCATGGAGAACATCGATATCTGTGCAGTAACAGAAACCTGGTTCAAGGCTCCCGAGAGCACCCCAGCACTACCAGGTTATACCTCATACCATATTTTTCGGCCCCAAAACTTGGACCGAACCACAAAAGGAGGGGGGAGTATCAATATTCGTCAAAGATACCCACACCTCCAGGTTGGTGGCACAGCACGAAGCATCAGAGACTATCCATGTGCAACTAACAGTGGGTAAAACTGCCTTCCAATTTATAGCCTGCTACAGACCACCCTCCCAAACCCAGGAACCCCACTCAGCCTTCCTGAGAACACTGGAAAATATGAAGGTCTCTCCAAACACCATCATATTGGGCGACTTCAACTACCCAAACATAGACTGGGAGCATTACTCTAGCTCCAACACCCTAGCCCAAAGGTTCCTAGAATTTATAAACTCAAATGCTATGGAACAATTTGTTACCACTCCCACAAGAGGGGAAAACATACTGGACCTGATCATCACCAACATGGGGACTCTATGCTCCAGACCAGAAGTGTATCCCTCACTGGTAAGATCAGACCATAAACTAATCTCACTAGATATTCACATCCCGACCCCAGCCCCTGCCCAGAAAACCACGGTGAAAAACTTCTCTAAAGCAAATTTCACACTCCTCAAAACCGAGGTGGAATCCTTCAAAGCCCCCGGGCCTGTGGAAAATACGGCCCAGACTGCAGAATCCTTTATAAATGCATTCTATGAACACCTTCAGGAATGCATGGATCAAGCAATCCCAAATAAAACCAAGACCCAATCCTCCAAATGCAGGCATCCTGTCTGGTGGACCCCAGCCATAAACAAGCGATACAATAGAAGGAGGAAGCTACTACATGATAGAGCAAAATCTCAAAAAGGGAAGGCATCTCTGATCAGTATTAGCAAAAAACTACGGGCACTCATAAAATCGTCTAAGGCCAGCTTCGAGAGAAAAATTGCACAGGACACTAGGGATAATCACAAGGCTTTTTTTAGTTATGTTAGGAACCTGGGTGGGAATTCTCAGATATGCTCAGAATTAGTCCAAATTGACAAAAAATACACCGAACCCACAGACATTGCTAACATCCTAGCTGACAGGTTCAGCGCAAACTTCTCCCCCCATTCCCCACCAAAAGGGCAAATATCTATCCCAGCAGAGTGCTGCCCCCTGACATCTCAGATGCTCAGGTAAGAGTTGCCCTCTCCAAAGCAAAAAACAGCATCAATGGTACCAGACGGTGTCCCGGGCTGCGTCCTACATAAACTCCAAGAAGAACTAAACCCAAACATAAAACTACTGTTCAATCTCAGCCTTACTACAGGATATGTAACCAAAGAGTGGCGTACAGCAACAGTGGTCCCTCTCCACAAAGGTGGTGCCTCAACGGATCCTGGAAACTATCGCCCCATAAGACTGACTAACTTGGTCTGCAAAGCTATGGAAAGGATCATCATGGACCTCATAAATAAAGATATTGGGGACCTACAGACACTGGATCCTACCCAGTTCGGCTTTGTTAAGGGCAGATCCTGCCTCTTAAACCTGGTCAATTTCTTTGAAACAGTCACCAAGGCCATTGACGAGGGCAAGGTGGTCCATACAGCCTACCTGGACCTCGCAAAAGCCTTCGATACAATACCCCACTCGGGCATTATAGATAAGCTCACCAGCTTAAATATAAACCCGTATGTCACTAGATGAGTTGCAAACTGGCTGAAGGACAGAACCCACATGGTTAGAATTGCTGGAGCCATGTCAGACTCCAAACCAGTTACAAGTAGGGTCCCACAAGGCTCTGTCCTGGGACCTCTCTTGATCGGTATATATTTCTCGGAGGTATAGGCCAACATGGAAGGACTGTGGCTGACCAAGTTTGCAGATGACTGCAAACTGGGTGCCATAATCGACTCTCCAGCCAACACAAGCATCCTACAAAAGGGCCTCATAGAAACAGACAACTGGTGCCAGAGCCATGGCCTCAAGCTAAACGCTAAAAAGTGTATAGTCATCCCCTTTGGCAAAAACAAAGTGCCCACAAATTACCACATAGGTGGTAATCCATTAAGTATGGAAGAAGTAATTAGGGACCTGGGGACCCAAGTTGATAGCAATCTCTCATTCAACAACCACGTGGCCAAAGTGGTTAGAAAAACATTTTATATAGCCCACCTAATCATGAAGGGATTCACATTTAGATCAGGGGAGGTCATCGTGCCTCTTTACTCATCCCTCATCAGGCCCATAATTGAGTACAATGCCCCTTTTGGGATGTACCTTACCAGACACCTGCAGCAACTGGAAAGACCCCAAAAGTACCTCACCAAGAGGATCAAAGGGCTCAAAGAGATGCCATATGCTGCCCAGTTAAAGAAACTCCAGCTCTACTCAGTGGCATACCACCTGCTCAGAGGCGATCTGTGCCTGACATATAAAGCCATGTCCAACCCGGAATTAATGGACATGCTGCACCTCAGAAAATCCAAATCCCATCGAGCTATGCGCTCGAGAGACTTGAACCTCAGCACTGAAATAAATAGGACATAGATAGCCCATTATGAACCTATGAACCTATGAACCTATAAATACCAAGTATTTCCAGACTATAGCCAAACAATCTGCATATGTAGTGCTGACAAGATCATAAGAAGGCCAAAACATGCATGTCCACAGCTAGTGGGAATTGGCTTTATTGGCCTGAATGTATCCATAAAGAATTAAAAGTAAAAAGTCATAGACATTCAGAAGCCATATAGCTGTAGCATTTGATGTCCTTAGGGGTCATTTGCATATATCCCATGGGCCTGTATTACAGGAGGTTTAAGGTAAACACAGTAAAAATCTAACTTGGGTAAATTTTCTTGTACTTTTTTGACAAACAGAAAATGAAGTTTGTTACATGGCAATGGATATTACAAATGAAAATTGTCAGTACTGTTGAAATTTGAAGAGGGCAAATACATAAGGAATGCTACACAACTTGATGGCAGAAACTAAACCATATGGTAAATCTGTTAAAGAAACTGTATCTATTTTGTAAAACCACAGGGATTTGTTGACTGGGTTAGGCCCAGTAGGTTAGTATTCTCTTTTCAGGGAGACCTTTGGTGGTATTTATACTACTAGGGGCAATTTGGCCAGAGCATCTTCCCCTACTATTTTTGATAAATTCCACTGGATGTTTTTTATGCAACTGAGCTGCCACCAACTCAGCCGATGGGTCCTCAGTTTAAAACCTCATCTGAAGGATAAAACACTCAGTAGTGCAGCATCCCCCTTATGTTGCACTGCCAGCAATCTAGCTGCCTGCTGTGAGAATAGAACCCATGGCCTTCTGCACTAAAGGCAAGTGTGTTACCTGTTACATTGCTGGCACAGTTGAATGCAAAGTGAAGTCACACAGACACACACACTCACACACACACACACACACACACACACACACACACACACACACACACACGGTACATATTACATTATCAAACATTTAAAAGTTCGAACGTCATACGGTCGACACCATATAGGTTCATAGGTTCATAGGTAGGTACTAGGCTATCTGCCCGAGGGCATTTATAAGCCTAGCCAGAGTGTGTCGGCTTTCACCGCCCCATTGATTAATTAACTGATCCTCTGTCAAGCAGAGCCAATGAAGTGATCCACTCGTCAAGGTTTCTCTTGAAGAGTGTTAGTGAGGGGCTCTGCCTGACGTAATTTGGAATTTTGCACCAAAGCATGGGGGGTCTCTGTGACAGGAATCTATCCCTCCAGCATGTACTATTTATTGTTGTGGTGAGGTTTAGCTCACTAGAGCACGTGGCTTGCAGTGACTTGGATTTCTTTAGGTGGAGCATGTTCATCAATTCTAAGTTGAACATGGCTTTGTAATTCAGGCAGAGATCACCTCTGAGTAAGCGATATGCCACTAAGTACAGCCAGAGTTTTTTCAGTTGGGCTGCATAGGACATATGTTGGAGACCAGTAATCCTCTTGGTGAGGTACTTTTGTGGTCTTTCCAGCTGTTGGAAGTGCCTTGTGAGGTACATCCCAAATGGGGCATTGTACTCTATGATGGGTCTAATGAGTGACAAGTAGAGGGGCACTATAACCTCTTTATTTCTAGATGCAAACCCTTTAGTAATTAGATGGGCCACATAGAAGGATTTTCTAACTACTTTGGCAATATGATTGTCAAAGGAGAGATTGCTATCTACCTGGGTCCCCAGATCTCTTATTACCTTTTCTGTATTAAGGGGGCTGCCACCTATGTGGTAATTCGTGGGTGTTTTGTTTTTCCCAAACGGGATGACTATGCATTTTTTGGCATTTAGCTTGAGGCCATGACTTTGACACCAGGTGTCCATCTCAGTAAGGCCCTTTTGGAGGATGTCCGTGTCACCCAGAGAGTCAATTATGGCTCCCAGTTTGCAGTCATTGGCAAACTTGGTTAGCCATAGTCCTCCTGTATTTGCCTGTACGTCTGAGAAGTATATGCTGAACAGTAGGGGTCCCAGGACTGAGCCTTGCAGGACACCACTTGTGACTGGTTTAGAGTTGGACCTGGAGCCCGCTATTCTTACCGCATGAGTTCTGTCTGTAAGCCAGTTGGCAACCCATCTCATGATGTTGGGGTTTATGTTCAGGCTGGTGAGTTTTTCTGTAATACCCGAGTGAGGAATGGTGTCAAAAGCCTTGGTAAGGTCAAGGTAGGCTGTGTGAACCACCTTTCCCCTTGTCTATGGCCTTGGTGACTGTCTCGAAGAAGTCAACTAGGTTTAGTAGGCATGATCTGCCCTTAACAAAGCCGAACTGGATCAGGTCAAGTGTTTGGAGGTTCCCAATGTCTTTGTTAATGAGTTCCATGATGATGCGCTCCATAGCCTTGCAGACCAGGCTAGTCAGGCTTATGGGGCGATAGTTACCAGGGTCAGTTGTGGCCTCTCCTTTGTGGAGAGGAATAACTGTTGCTGTGCGCCATTCTATGGGCACGTAGCCTGTGGAGAGGCTGAGGTTGAACAGCGTGTTTAGGTGGGGGGTTAGTTCGTTCTGTAGTTCGTGCAAGACGCAGCCTGGGACACCATCTGATCCCACTGATGCTGTGTTTTTGGCTTTTGAAAGGGTTGTTTTCACCTGTGTGTCTGTAGTTTTTGGGACACTACACTTTTCTGGTATTGTTGTGGGCCCTTTGGAGGTGAGAGGGGGTGAAGTTTGCTCTGAATCTATCTGCTAGGATGTTGGCAATATCAGTAGGTTCAGTATATTTTGTGCTATTTTGCACTAGTTCAGTGCATATCTGCCACTTAGATTCTTAACATAGCTAAAGAAGGCTTTGTGGTTATCTTTTGAATCCTTGGCTATTTTTCTTTTGAAGTTAGCCTTAGATGATTTCTTGGGGGACCTCAGTTTCTTACTGATACTGATCAGGGATGTCTTTCCTTCTTGGGATTTGCTTTTTTTCTGAACTAGTTTCCTCCTTCTATTGTATAGCCTGTTTATTGCAGGGGTCCACCAAACTGGTTTCCTTCTCTTAGAGGAGTGAGTCTTTGCTTTGCTAGGGATGGCATGATCCATGCATCCTTGTAGGTGCTCATAGAGTGCATTTGTAAAGGTTTCTGCATCTTGGGCAGCATTATCCTTTAGCATGGGGGCTGTGAAACTTACCACCTCTGTCTTAAGTAAGGTGAAGTCTGCTTTAGAAAAGTTTTTTACTGTGGTTTCCTTAGTTGGGGGTGGTGGTAGGGTGTGGACATCCAGAGTGATTAGTTTATGGTCTGATCTAACCAGTGATGGGTTGACCTCCGGTGTGGAACACCTGTCGCCCATGTTGGCGATGACCAATTCCAAATATGTCTTCACCTCTGGTAGGGGAGTTTACCAGCTGATCCAGGGCATTTGAGTTGATGAATTCTAGGAAGTGCTGGGCCTGGGAATTTGTACTTGAGTAGTTTTCCCAGTGAATGGTAGGGTAATTGAAATTGCCCAATATCAGGGTGTTTGGTAGGACCTTCATGTTTTCCATTGTCTCCAGAAAGGTGGAGTGGTGGTCCTGGGTCATGGAGGGTGATCTGTAGCAGGCCACAATTTGCATTGCAGATTTGCCTAATGTTAGTTGCACATGGATGATATCAGAGGTATCATGCTGCACCACTAACCTGGAGGTGTATGTATCCTTGATGAATATGGATACACCCCCTGCTTTTGTGTTTCGGTCCGTGTTCTGTGGCCGAAACTTGTGGTATGAGTTGTAGCCTGATAGTGCTGGGGTGCTCTCTAGAGCCTTGAACCAGGTTTCAGTTACTGCACAGATGTCGACGTTCTCCTGGTGTTGAGTAGCATAACCCTCAGTTTTTTGTTAATTGTGCTGTTTATGGAGGTGGGTTTGACTTTTGAGCCTTGCCTAAAAAAGGCACTATGGGGGCAGCAAGAGCTGTGGCCAGTATTCAAAAGCCTAGGGATGACAGGTGCAAGCCATCTCTTGCGAAGCAATGCGGCTTGTTGAGAATGTCGTCCCAGGCTGACAGACACTGGATCCCCTTTGAGTGACACCAGAAGCTTAGCCAATTGTTGAAATTGATCATTTTTTTCTTTATACTGAGGTATCATTCTTGGTGAGGGCAGGATGCTACTCAGGGTCAGTGTCATACCAGCCTGGGCTACATGATCAGAGAGCTCTTCCATGTCTCTTTTCATGTAGTCCAGGGAGGTACGTCTCAGGTCATTCACACCAAAAAGAACAATGACAGAGTCATATTTGTACTTGTTCTGGAGTGACCTGAGTGCTTGTGTTATGTGGCGGATTCTGGCTCCCAACAGGCAGCTAACAGTAACCTTCTGCTTATCCAGCCTAGTGAGTGGGACGTTAATGTGCCTGACTATAGAGTCACCTATTACTAGTGTGTTAGGTATGTTATTTCGCCTTAAGGGCTGTGATTGTGCGGTACACTGATTTTGTGTTTTATGTGTTGTCTGGTTTGTGACTGGAAGTGCAGGTTGTTTGGGTGTCTGCTTTGGAGGTCTCTGATGCTTTTGCAGGTTTTTAATTAGAGCCTCCGAGTATGATTTTGTGTATTTATGTGTATTTTTTGCCAGTGCTGTTTTAGTAGGTCTGTGTGCGACTGGAGTTGTGGTGCAAGTGTTAACCTTCTCCTCTTGACTGCCTGTTCCAGTCTTGGGTGGAGACAGCTTAGCTTCCAGTTTGGCTGTATAATTGCATCTCTCGCATATGTTAGTGTTTTGTGGTAGGAGGAGAGGGTTGTCAGTGTACATGAGGCAGTTGTAACATTGCCTCAGGATACTCAGATTCACCAGCTGGACTGGAGAGTGCACCTGAAGTTGCCCTTTGGTTATGCCCGAATAGTAGGGTGAGCTGCTTAGTCGCTTGGTTTGTGAGGGGTAAATAAAGAGCCTTGCCCTGCTGGGCAATCAGTGTCAGGGTATATTAGTGCTTGCTATTAGGTCTCAGCAAGTGCTGGGCTGTAAGATGCTTTTTGAGTGCTTAGGTTGAGAGTTAGACTAGTTTCAAGGGAAAAACTGAAGAGGAGACTTAGTGGAGCAGGGAATAATTTAACCGAAGCTAACTGACACTGCCCGGTGCACAAAACCGTGCAAACACGGTTTTTATAGTAGGGAAATGAAAGAGATAGAAATTAGCCCAAAATGGCCAATAAACTACTAACTTCTGGGCTGCAACCACTCCTCCAGGGCCAGATAGGTTGCTCAAAGCTCCCCTGTCTCACAGGTGAACAGAGAAACTTCCTTCTATCCAAGTAAGGTATGGGCATCTCAGAAACTAGTATCACAGCCTTGAATTCAGCACTAGCCTGAAAACTGGACTATATTAGCTTAGAAAAGCAGGAAACAAGGATTTTTTTTTTGTTTTTTTGTTTTTTTTAAAAGATAAAGCAAAAACAGTAAAAAATACACTTAAAACAGCTTTAAACGTCTACAAACGATCAGAAAAGGCTATTGCACTTTAGTGTGTAGCCTACAACAGTTAAACAAATTATTTAAACAAAAAACAACTTTTTAAAAGTGCAGGCTGTCAAATATGTACAATATGTGAAAAAAAAAGTTTTTAATCACAATAAACGCTGCAAAATCTGCATTTAGGCGGAAAACAGTTAAGTGCAGCAAGAAAGTACAGAAAACTGATAGTTAATCACTCCAAAGTCTCTCTCCTAAGCTAGAAGGCTTGTATCAGTTTAACGCTTTCTAGTGCTACCCAGTAGGTTAGTTGCAGGAAAGTTGGGAAACAAGCGTAGATGTGGTCTTTTAAACCAGAAAGTTGAAAGAGACGGACAAACTGTCTAAATGGTCAATAAACTACAATTTCTGGGCCATGAACCTCTCCTCTCATGGTAGACAGGCTACCTAATGCTTACCACTCCCAGTGATATGCTAGAAGGCTTTCCTCCAACACAGAAAGGCTTGCGGGGCTCAGAAGCTTACCAACAGTCCTGGATACAGCAACTCTGTATCTGGACTAGGCTAGTTACAGGAAAGGTGGGAAACAAGTGCAAGTGTGGCTTTTAAACCAGAACATTGAAAGAGATGGAAAAAAACTGCCCTAACGGCCAATAGCTACAATTTCTGGGCCAGGAACCACTCCTCTTGTGGTAGATAGACAACCTAATGCTTTCCACTCCCACTGATAAGCTAGAAGGCTTCCCTCCAACACAGAAAGGCTTGGGGGGGGGGGGCTCAGAAGCTTACAAAGAGTCCTGGAATAGAACAAATATGTACCTGGACTAGACTAGTTACAGGAAATGCAGGAAACAAGCGCAAACACAGGCTTTAAAATCAGAAGGTTGAAAGAGATGGAAAAGCTTCCCAAGCGGACAATTAACTATAATTTCTGAGCCAGAAACCACTCCTCCTGTGGTAGCTAGGTTACCTAGTGCTTACCATTCCCACTGATAAGCTAGAAGGCTTTTCTCCAACACAGAAGAGCTTGGAGGGCTCAGAAGCTTACCAACAGTCCTGGATACAGCAAATCTGTACCTAGATTACACTAGTTATAGGAAAGGTGGGGACCAAACGCAAAACGGGCTTTTAACCAGAAAGTAGAAAGATATGGAAAAACTGCCCAAATGGCCAATGAACTACAATTTCAGGGCCAAAACCCACTCTTCCAGTGGTAGATAGACTACCTAGTGCTTACCACTCCCACTGATAAGCTAGAAGGCTTCCCTCCAACACAGAAAGGCTTGGGGGGCTCAGAAGCTTACCAACAGTCCTGGATACAGCAAGTCTGTATCTGGACTTGACTAGTTACAGGAAAGGCAGGACATAAGCTTAGAATTTCTTTTTTTGTTACAAAAAAGCAGCTAAAACAGCAGTAAATACAATTCAAATTGTAGTACAGGCCAGCACACCCGAGCGCTATAGCAAGTACAGTTCAAATAAATGCAATTAAATTAACAAATGACTAAAAAACAAGTGTAGAAGGCAGTAAATTAGAAGGCTACTAACAAGCAGTAATACGTGCAGAGTAAGAGCGACTGAACAGATAGCATGCAGAAGAGCAACTAAGACAGTTAGAGTAAGAGCAGATGAATTATATATATATATATATATATATATATATATATATTTTTTTTTTTTTTTTTTTTGAGGGAAGGAACAGAGCAGGATTAAGAGGCTACAGGGATTATCCTTCCCAAATGCTCTCTTTGTACACAGTAGGAGTGCCTGAAATCAGAATATGATCTCACTGCACTCAGTTGAGTGAGCAAATGAGATGGACCCAGAAGGAGTATCCAAATACAAATCTACAAGAGGGGTGGGCAATTTCAAAGCCACTAACATTAATACCAAAACAAGAACAGGGAGGGTGGATGGAGAACTAACTGTAGAGAGACAGCCACAACTTCAGTTGAGTTAATATTCAGAGAAAAACACAAATAAATAAATTAAATACAGTACTATATGCAAAAGAACAGATAAAAGTGTACTTAAGTTAACTTATACATCCAGCTGATTTCAGGTAGATGTTAGCCGGCCAAAGCTCTGATATTAAGCAGAGATAACTCAAAATATGCCACTTATAAAAGGGAAGACAGGGTGTCAGTGATGAGCTGAAACTACCCCCATTGCTATCAATGGCTACACAGAAATTCTAAAAAGTACTCTGTAGAGAGACAGCCATAATTTCAGTTGAGTTAATATTAAGTGAAAAACACAAATAAATAAAATAAATACAGTACTATATGCAAAAAAGCAGATAAAAGTGTACTTAAATTCACTTATACGTCTAGCTGATTTCAGGTATATGTTAGCCGGCCAAAGCTCTGATATGAACTTTTAAAAGTTTGAATGTTTCAACGGAGATCTCCGTACAGTGTAGAATGGGAAAATTTCCCTTTCCTGCACTGTAATGCGATCTCGGAATTGGTATATTTAAAGACCAGGGGGTGTTGAGGTGCAGGGGGGCTTGTCCCCTGCTTAAAACGGCCATGCAGGTTTTTTCTGTTGTTTTTTTTTTTTCTCTTTTCGAACGTTTAAAAGTTCCATCACATGGCTTCGACCATATGATGTTCGAACTTTTAAAAGTTCGATAATGTAATATACACCCACACACACACTAAATATAAGTAAAAAATAAAAAAAACAAAAAAAAAATACCAAAATGAGCAACATTCAAATAAACAATAAACATAGGAGTGCTGATGAAAATAGCTACCATGGATGTTTGTGATTTGTAGCAGTATTTGAATGAATATTTGGTGAATTAATTTTTCATTTGTTTGTTTTCTTTGTGGTTCTAGGGCTCAAATTAGGGCTAGCCACTCGGGGGTGTAAAAAAGATGATTGTCACTGTTGAAGTGACACCCTGACCCCATGTGCAAAAATAGAAAAGCGGTTGAGGATGGATGGCTGACAATCAGGCTAAGGAAAACTATTTTAAAAGTATTAAACATATTTTTCTTCTCTTGTTATTATTTTGCATTTGTTATACAATAAGCCTGCAAAATGTATGCTTCCCATGGCCTTGGAAAGTCTGACCTTTTCTTTTTTGTAAAAAAATGAACAAGCACAAGAATCTGTCTAGTGACAACCTCACCACCACGAGTGTTTGGAAAAAATAAAAAACAGAGAAACTCGTGGTCTTAAAACTTTGTTGATGAGCTCAGTCACAATAATTTCCAAATTCATGAACCCTATGTAGTGTATCAAAGCAACAAGCCTTTATTCATCACAAACAAGCGATCCTCAGTCACAAAAAATCAGAAATATTTTAACAATGTTAAACATATCAGTTTTTATATACTTAGAAGTAGGTGTGGACAATATATATATATATAGTTTAATTTTAAATGAGGCTATCCATGGCAAACAATATAAACAGGGCTGTAAACGTGCATTTTAGAACAGCAAGTACCCACCCCCACACACTACTACTGATTAAATCAAACTAAATTCTTGTTAATGAAAACACTACCTATCTATTTGCAACCCACATTCCAAGATCAGGTATTAAGAAAAGCACAACATATACATAAAACGATATACACAAAAAGACTTTTAACTAAAATCTCTTTAGGCTAACTAATGCAATAAAGCCTTCATCAGGTCTGTGACAAGAGCTAAAATCAAGAAAAAACACATAGCTATCTATCCATAAACATAATCAAACTAAAACCCTACATCTGTCTAATAATGTCTAATAAATATCCATCCATGCCAATTAACAGCCCAGAAAAAATGTCAGTGCTTTGCAAAAAAGAAAAAAAAAACTGTCATGACAGTTTTCATGTTTACAGCCCCAAAAATGTTTATACAACAAGTCTAGTGGAAAACACACGCACATATTTAGAAATCAGTGGATGAAGTAAACTAGCAATGGATAAAAGTTTGCAGGTGTGTGCATGAGTGTGCATGGGGGTCCACCAGTATGGTAAATGGGGGAATTATACCAATACTACATGGTAATAGCGGCATGAAAAAATGTGTGTTTTGAATTTGCCATTTAAATCTCTGGTGTAAGGCAATAAATCTAATCAAAGCAGAATTGAGGTTAAAGCAACTAAACATATATATATATATATATATATATATATATATATATATATATATATATATATATATATATATGTGTATTAGTACATTTTTAGTACATAAAAATATTCCTCAATAAATTCCCTAAAAAAACCTTTACAGATTGTGTGGCAGCTTACATAAATTTAAAACACTCTTAATAGAGATATAGTAGTTAAGTCCTGGTTTTCTGAATTCATTTAATTTTAGATGCCAGCATAATTCTTTTTTTTCTAACATACCATTGATGTCCCCTTCAAGCTCATCCATCCTCACACAGTCCAGAACGATAAATGTAAAACCAGAATTTCTGGAGTGTTCTTATAAGTGTTTGGATAAGGCATTCTTCTGGCATTTACGTCTGATGTCAGAAGGATGACCCGAAATCCTCCTTTTCAATTATTTTAGTCTTACCAACAAAAAATGTAGGGGCAGTTATTACACATGGCCCTATATGCAAATTTTCAATATTATAGTTAGCACCTGCTGAAGATTTCACCATCTTTTTAAGATAGGGGCACTCGAATGAGTTACACTCCATACAAAGGGACATTTAAGGACATAGAATGTCTTTGAGTGTATTTTTTTAACTGCTTGCATCTTCTGGGCTAGCAGGTCATAAAACACAATCATACTCCACTTCAAAGGAAGTAGCCAACTAGAACTGGGAAGAAAAGTGCATATATTACAAAGGCAGATAGTTTAGAGAGGCATGCTGACATCCATTGGTTGTGTCTATTGTCTCTAGGCTGTCATTTAAAGGTGGAAGACCCGGTTTAGTTACTTTTGCTGAGGTAAAGTCAACAGCTAGAAATGAAAAGAAAAATGGTGTAATGGTTTGTGAGATGTATAAATATGGAACTGAAATGTGTTTAAATATTGGAAACTGGTCTTTGTTCTATCTTGCTTTTGCTTGGAAGAAATTTGTGACACATCTGTGTGAGGTTTTCTTGAATATTTACAATGTTTCTCTAACTCAGATTAGTTAGTGCTAACATTTTAGGGAGCGATAGCTAGGACATCTACTTATTTGTTGATGAGATTGTTTTGTATATACTCTATCCAGTGTAACTGAATGTTATTTTATTCTTTCATATGCACTTATTCATTTCTTTGCATATTTAACCAGTAACTACACTGCTGCCTTATTGCTTAAGGAAGGTGATACATTATTAAGCTCTTGTGGCTGATCTTTAATGCATATATGTTATTACTCTTTATTATCTGAGAGGAAAGTTATAATTTACCACTGGTTAACAAGTTACAGCTCCCAATTTGCACTTAGCTAGATTGTCAAGGCTTACTACTAGTGAAAATATTGATGTGCGTGATTTTATATTTCTCTTAAATAAGTGCATCAGGTAACTGGGGGTGTCTGCTGAATTCTAGAGTGATGGTAGTACTACCCTGCCAGGAGAAAAGATGTGGGGGAATTGGAGAATTCTGCCAGTTTTCCCTGGGAAGTGTGTGTGTGTGTGTGTGTGTGTGTGTGTGTGTGTGTGTGTGTGTGTGTGTGTGTGTGTGTGTGTGTGTGAAAACAACTTAAGTGAAAAGCAGTTACCCTGTCTAAGGGACATTGGAAGACACTGTGGTGAAAAAGGAGTGTAGGGTGCTAGGTTGAAGACTCAGCTCTGATAGTGTCCTATGTGCAGTTTAATTTTAATTTGGGAGTGGACGTTGCAAACATATCTAAGACAGTAGTACATATTTCCTTTAAACTCTTGGAGACAGATTTCGAATTGTGAATTATTAAGTTAGACTGGTGTGGACTTTTTTGGTACTTTCACCTGCTAGGTACCAGCACTGTGACTCAAGATGGCACCCCTATAATAACAACTAGGACCTTTTCTTCATATCTGAATGACAGTCTATGTGAACTGTCATTGCCTATTTATTTATTTATTTATTTATTTATGTATTTTTATTGAATTTGGTGACTTCAAAAGTCTAGCTGGTCACAAAGTCCCCTTTTCAGATGAAGCTCGGGGAAGAAAGCTCCAAATGATACATATTAAAGATTAGACATAGTGTAGAAAACAAACAGCATTTTACAAGTGTGTGCATAGTGTAGTGAATAAAAAACATTTTGGAAATGTTTATAAATTGTATAGAAAACTCATTCAATAGTATTCTGAAAATTCACCATAGTAGTAGAATTATTGCAGATAGTATAATAAGGCATAGATACAGATTATTGTTTTGAGCAAGGGAAGATGATGAGCACAAGAGGCTCAGGTAAGAGCCACCCTCTCCAAAGCAAAAAAACACAGCATCAATGGGACCAGACGGTGTCCCGGGCTGCGTCCTACATGAACTCCAAGAAGAGCTAAACCCAAACATAAAACTACTGTTCAATCAGCCTTATTACAGGATATGTACCCAAAGAGTGGCGTACAGCAACAGTGGTCCCTCTCCACAAAGGTGGTGCCTCAACAGATCCTGGAAACTATCGCCCCATAAGCCTGACTAGCTTGGTCTGCAAAGCTATGGAAAGGATCATCATGGACCTCATAAATAAAGCTATTAGGGACCTACAGACACTGGATCCTACCCAGTTCGGCTTTGTTAAGGGCAGATCCTGCCTCTTAAACCTGGTCGATTTCTTTGAAACAGTCACCAAGGCCATTGACGAGGGGAAGGTGGTCCACACAGCCTACCTGGACCTCGCAAAAGCCTTCAATACAATACCCCACTCGGGCATTATAGATAAGTTCACCAGCTTAAATATAAACCCCTATGTCACTAGATAGGTTGCAAACTGGTTCAAGGACAGAACCCACATGGTTAGAATTGCTGGAGCCATGTCAGACTCCAAACCAGTTACAAGTGGCGTCCCACAAGGCTCAGTCCTGGGACCTCTCTTGTTCAGTATATATTTCTCAGAGGAACAGGCCAACATGGAAGGACTGTGGCTGACCAAGTTCACAAATTACTGAAAACTAGGCGCCATAATTGACTCTCCAGCCGACACAAGCATCCAACAAAAGGGCCTCATAGAAACAGACAACTGGTGCCAGAGCCATGGCCTCAAGCTAGACGCCAAAAAGTGTATAGTCATCCCCTTTGGCAAAAACAAAGTGCCCACAAATTACCACATAGGTGGAAATCCATTAAGTATGGAAGAAGTAATTAGGGACCTGGGGACCCAAGTTGATAGCAATCACTCATTTGAAAACCACGTGGCCAAAGTGGTTAGAAAAACATTTTATATAGCCAACCTAATCAAGAAGGGATTCACATCTAGATCAGGGGAGGTCATCGTGCCTCTTTACTCATCCCTCATCATGCCCATAATTGAGTACAATGCCCCTTTTGGGATGTACCTTACCAGACACCTGCAGCAACTGGAAAGACCCCAAAAGTACCTCACCAAGAGGATCAAAGGGCTCAAACAGATGCCATATGCTGCCTGGTTAAAGAAACTCCAGCTCTACTCAGTGGCATACCACCTGCTCAGAGGCGATCTGTGCCTGACGTATAAAGCCATGTCCAACCCGGAATTAATGGACATGCTGCACCTCAGAAAATCCAAATCCCATCGAGCTACGCGCTTGAGAGACTTGAACCTCAGCACTGAAATAAATAGGACATGCTGGAGGGACAGATTTATAACCCAGAGGCTCCCTTCACTCTGGAATAAAATCCCAGTCCAGGTTAGGCAGAGTCCCTCATTGACTCTCTTCAAGAGGAATCTTGATGAGTGGTTGGGAGATCGTAGGTTTACCCCGGGTATCACTTCTGTGTCACTGTTAGACAGAGGCACAGTATACTAACCTCGAAAAAGGGCATAGCAAAATTAATTTAAAATGGGTGGTGAAAGCCAAACACACCCTGGCTAGGCTTATAAATGCCCTGGGGCAGATAGCCTCTAGTATGAACCTATGAACCTATAATTCGATATACCGACATACATTTCGGTGAGCCAATAGCACTGTATAATTTAGTAAGCAGTTTCATAATAAAGATATAAAATAGACTTTATTTTTTCTGCTAGTCAGTAGCTGGTGTGGTAGACTAAAGACTGATGAAGGAAAAGGAGTAGAAGTGATTGAATGTGTGACGGAGGAGGAGATGGAGGAGAAAGGAAGCTTCTGTAGGTGAATGTAGGAAAGGTGGAGGGAGTTGGAGGGTCAAGAGGGGTAGTAGTCATCTATGGTACAGAATGGAAGGTCTGTGAGAAAGAGATGAGAGGGAAGTAGCTGAATGGTAGGAAGAAGTGTGGAATTATGGTTTAGTATAGGAGCACTTCTCCAGGGTTTGTGCAGGAACAGCACCAGATGTTCTTTTTTTAGAGAGATAGGTATGGTAGTCCATGTTTCGGTGACATAGTTTGAGAACAGACTGCCACCTGCTGTATTGTTAAATTTAGTAACGTTTGGGTTGAGTGAAGGGGTCTGTTTGGTTTGTATGGATGGATTAAAGTTGGCAGAGATAGCTAGCTGGCATTGTTGAGATTCAAACCCCATCTATGCTGTCACATATTTGTTGGCAAGCTGGTGATAATACTGGAATCAGACATATTTAGCCTAAGACAGCTTTGTTATGGAAGGAGTCTGTATACTTTCACAGCCAAAAGGTAAAATATACAAAGGTTTGGTTATGCACAGCAGTTATTTCATTTTTAGTCAGTTTAATTCAAGGAAATGGCAAAAATGAGCTCTTCTTATTTTTATTCTCGTGGTTTTACCTGTTATTCAGGTAAGATTAAAAGGTTTGCAGTTTTCTGTATACATTATCTGTCCCACCTTGTGAAGTAGAACCAACTTGGCTTTATCTGCACTTCCAGAGTATAAAAAATGAGTATAAATCTTCCAACCCAATAATATTTTGCCCCCTTCAAGCTAAAACCACACACACATAAGATAAAGGAAAATTACATATGATGGTGAGATTGCTAAGTACTCAAAGAGGGAGCTGGAATTTATGTGAGAAAACTGGCAAAGGAACCAAGATATTGAGAGCAAATAACTAGAAAGGGAAAGGTAATAGAATGAGTGGAAGCCAAAAATTTATCTGGACTGCAGGTTAAAGCTTGCCTTCGCTATCAAGGATTGATATAAGATTATAGGCAAAGAGAAAGAAATAGGGGGGTCCTAAATGAAAGACCAGCAATGGTAGAGTTTTTAATTGAATCTAGAACAGAAGCTTCCATTAAAAAAGTAATAATTAGTAAAGCTTATAAAATATTGCATGATAATTATAAGAATCAATCAGAGAAGGTTAGAAATGATTGGGAAGAGAGACTGGATAAGCAATTCACAATGAGACAATGGGGGATATATGTATATCTCCCAAATATGCAACAAAGTCTAGAAGATTTAGGATCCTTGCCTGGAATGTTTACATAGGTATTTTTATACCCCAAGTAGACTCCAAAGAATGTTTCCTCAGGTGGATAGCAAATGTTGGAGGTATGACAGGCAAGAAAGATGTAGCTGGGAAAATATTTTCTGGGAGTGTAATGAGCTGGCAAAAATTTCAGGACTCCCTGCAGACCGCTTTGTCAGAGATGTTGAGTGAGCAGATTGGACTGACTGGGGAGATGATTTTTTTGAGTTATGCTACAGACTTGGAATTGCCTAGATATAGTAAAGCCTTGCTGAGTCTAATTATGGTGGCTGCCAAAGAAGCAATTACTAGAAAATGGAAATCAGAGTCTAGACCAACTTTACTAGATGTAGTGAATATAGTAACAGAGATAAAACAACTGGAATGGGGATCTTTAGAAAAGGGAAGGAGCAAACTACACAGAAAAAATGGGAATTGTGGGAATAATATATGCAGAGCAGGAATGAGGTTTAAGAGGCAGGATTTGAATGAGCCATATAATGCTTAACTGGCAGTGACTAGATGATTTATAAGTGATGTATAATGTTTGCAACTACAGTTGTTTCAATGGTGTCTGTGATGTAAACTGTTTGCAACTAAACTGGTATCATTTTGAATGTTTTTCATTTATATAAATGTAAGATTACCTTTGTTGTTGTTGTTGTTGTTGTGTCTTTCGGCTTTTCCCAGTTAGGGGTCACCACAGCAGAACTCCGGTCCGCTAATGATTGGCAGTAGATTTTTAAGTGCTGAGTTGCCGGCCCTGACGCACAACCTTCAATGAAGGTACGTCCATTCACGCATTTCTCCACACAGAAGATGCTCTAGCTGAGAATCGAACAGGACAACGTCTTACTGTGAGGTGACAATGCTACTGCAGCACCACCACCGCAGTCATTTGTCATACGTGGAAATTTAATAAAGATGTTTGGGGAAAAAAATAAAAAAGGTGATTTAGACATTTTGATTAGTAACAGTTTGAAATGCTGGGACCCATTAGAATGAGTTCTGAAACACAGAGACTGAATAGCCAAAAAAATAGACATACATATATTAAGTCTGAGAAGTCCATTTCCTGGAATATTCCCTTTTTTTCAAAGTATAGCAATCTCAAAGTTAATATTTATATGTTCAAAGGTTGTAGGTGGCTTGCCTCCCACATTGCAGAGGGGAGGGGTGCAAAAAAAAGTTTGCTCTTCTCCTGTATTTTATATCTTTTTTCCATGTGTTGGCTGTCAGTATTTTGCATGCCAGCATTAAAATAGGGGGCCACTTTCATCTCTTTTCCCTGAGTGATGCTGATATCTGTGCCATTATTGAAACTTGGTTTCAAATTTTAAAGTACATGTGAATATCCACTTTAACTGCTTTAGATTTGGGATGTTACAAGTCCGTGTCTCTATTACAGGTCCGTGTCTCAGTATTTGTTAAAGGAACACCTAAAAGCCAGAAGTCAGCATATCATTGCTGGAACCTGTATCTAACAGAGGTCTTTTCAAACTATCTGGAAATATACAGAACTAAGTATATTTTTTTGGTTCTTCAGAATTGTGTACTGTAAAGTGTTGCTGGACTAATTTTATTCAGAGTTGTGCACTGTTATTTTTGATTCACTGTATAGTTTTTCAGATCTCTGCTGAAAGTGTTTTGTCCAACCTCCCCCTATTTTCTGCTGTGTCTTATGTTGGTATAACTGTTTTTTACAGCTTGTGTCATCTGACTGTCTGAAGGATTACTTGCATAATAATAGACCCTGTTAGTTAACAGCCTGCATATCATTGCTGGAACCTATGTCTAACAGAGCTCTTTTCAAACTATCTGGAAATACACAGACCTAAGTATATTTTTCTTGTTCTTCAGAATTGTGTACTGTAAATTGTTGCTGGACTAATTTTATTCAGAGTTGTGCACTGTTATTTTTGATTCACTGTATAGTTTTTCAGATCTCTGCTGAATGTGTTTTGTCCCACCCACTCTCCCTATTTTTGGTTTGTTGTTTAAATTTGGTGGCTTTCGCAGTTGTCTGCCCCACTGCAGATTTGATCTGGGACACTCCCCCCAGTCCCATCTCTTTACCACATTCTACCTAATACACTCCTTCTGCACTTGTTTTTAGACATTTTTAATTTAATTGCATTTTTTAAACTGTGTTTGGTCTAATATTGCTACATACTCAAGTATGCTAGCTTGCATTGCATTTGAATTGTTTTTACTGCTGTGTTAGCTACTTTTCTGTAAAAAAAAAAACAAAAAAACTGTAAGCCTGTTTCCTATCTTCCTGTAACTAGTGTAGTCCAGATACAGATTTGCTGTATCCAGGACTGTATGTAAGCTTCTGAGCCCCCCAAGCCTTTCTGTGTTGGAGGGAAGCCTTCTAGCTTGTCAGTGGGAGTGGTAAGCACTAGGTAACCTGTCTACCACACAAGGAGTGGTTCTGGCCCAGAAATTGTAGTTACTGGCCGTCTGGGCAATCTTTTCCATCTCTCTCAACTTTCTGATTTGAAAGCCCACATTTGCATTTGTTTCTTTCCTGTAAATAGTCTAGTGCAGATAGAGATTCTTAGTTTTAGCACTTGAATTTACTTATTCATGCTCAGCACTTGTTCAGAACTTGTTGTAAGCACTAAATAAGCTACTAATTATTATAGCACTCAACCTTTCTCATTCCCTAGAGGAAAACAGTTGTTGCACTTACTTTCCTCACTTGCTTAGAGAAAAACAGCTCTTGTACTCACTTTCCTCACTTATCTAGAGGAAAATAGTTTTTTATTCAGGCATGTCCAAGGGTCATCTCCCAGTGTTCTCTCCTGTCTATCTGATGAATCTGGGCATCTTGGGGCAATGTAGAAATTGCCTCATGTACACAGACAACCCTCTCCTCCTACCACCCAACACTACAACCTGTGAGAGATGCACTTATCTAGCCAAACTGGAGGTAAAGCTCTGTCCAACCAAGACTGAAATTGACATTCAAGAGGAGAAGGTAAACACTTGCACCACACCACACTTATCACATAGTCTCACTAAATCTACACCACCAAAATCCACACATAGAAACACAAAAACATTCATGGAGGATCTCAATAATAATCTGCCCAAGCAACAGAGACCTCCAAAGCAGAAACGCAAACAACTTCCACCCCCAACACAGCCCAAATGACACATAGCCCACAGACTCAGTGTGCCACTCAACCACAGCCAATAAGGCAAAACAATGTATCCAACACACTAGTCATAGGTGACTCTATAGTCAGGCACACTGTTGTCCCACTCACCAGGCTAAACAAGAAGAAGGTTACTGTCATCTGCCTGTCAAGTGCCAGGATCCGCCACATAACCCACGCACTCAGGTCACTCCACAACAAATACAAATATGACTGTGTCATTGTCCATGTTGGTGTGAATGACCTGAGACTTATCTCCCTGGACTATATGAAAAGAGACATGGAAGAGCTCTCCAATCTTGTAGCCCAGGCAGGTATGACCCTAGTCCTGAGTAGCATTCTGCGATTGCCCAGAGTGATACCACAGTACAAGGACAAAATGATTGACTTCAACAATTGGCTAAGCTTTTGGTGTCATTCTAAGGGGCTATATCTGTCTGCTTGGGATGACATGGTCGACAGACCACGATGCTTTGGCAGAGATGGCCTGCACCTGTCGCCCCTGGGATTCCGGATACTGGCTAAGGCTCTTGCCGCTCCTATAGTGCCTTTTATAGGCAAGGTTCAAATGACAAATTCACCACCATAACAGGAACAGGCAAGCAAAAACTGAGGGTAATGCTACTCAATGCTAGAAGTCTAAATCTCAAAATACACTCACTCGAGGCACTCCTTAAAATGGAGAACATCGATATCTGTGCAGTGACTGAGACCTGGTTCAAGGCTTCAGAGAGCACCCTTGCACTACCAGGCTATAACTCATACCACACTTTTTGGCCATGTAACCTGGACTGGAACACCAAAGGCGGAGGTGTGTCCATATTCATTAAGGATATCCACACCTCCAGGCTAGTTGCTCAGCATAATGCGTCAGAGGTTATCCAAGTGCAACTAACTCTGGGCAAAACTGCAATCCAAATTGTAGCTTGCTACAGATCCCCCACCATGCCCCAGGATTCCCACTCCTCTTTTCTTGATGTAATGGAAAATATTAGGGTTCAATCAAACACCCTAATAATGGGCGATTTCAACTACCCTACCATTAACTGGGAAAACTACTCGTGTACCAACTCCTTCACACAATGCTTTCTGGAATTCATAAACTCCAATGCCCTGGATCAATTTATCCACACCCCCACCAGGGGCAACAATATCCTAGACCTAGTCATTACCAACATGAGTGACCAGTGTTCCACACCTGAAGTCAACGCCTCGTACCCTTGATATCCACATCCCGCCCCCACCCCCCATTAAGGAAACCACTGTAAAAAAATTCTCCAAAGCCAACTTCATGTTTCTTAAGACAAAAGTGGTGAACTTCATGACACCCATGCAGATGGAGAATACAGTTATGACTGCTGAATCCTACACAAATGCACTCCATATGCACTTGCACAAGTGCATGGATCATGCTATCCCAAACAGAACCAAGACACTATCCTCCATAAAAAGGAAGCCAATCTGGTGGTCCCCTGCCATAAACAAACTGTACAACAAAATTAAGAAATTGTTGCAAAAGAGAGTAAAATTCCATGAGAGGAGGAGCTCCCTGGTCAGCCTCAGCAAGAAGCTGAGATCCCTTATAAGATCCTTCAAAGCTAGCTATGAAAACAAAATTGCCACTGATTCTAAGGACAACCACAAAGCATTCTACAGCTATGTCAAGAATCTTATTGGCAACACCCAGATCTGCTCTGAGTTACAGCACAATGGCACGAAAATTACAGAACCAAGTGATATTGCCAACATCTTGGGAGATAGGTTTAGTGGTAACTTTATCCCGCCACCCCCTAAAGGGCCCATAGCTATACAGGAAGAATGCAGAGTCCCTGTAATCACAACTACACAGGTAAAAGCTGCACTCTCTAAAGCCAAAAACACAGCATCCATGGGACCGGACAACATCCCAGGCTGCATTTTACACAAACTTCAGAACAAACTGGCTCCTCACCTAAGCACCATGTTCAATCATAGCCTCACATCAGGCTTTGTGCCCACTGAATGGCATACAGCAACAGTTATCCCACTCCATAAAGGGGGAGCCACCACTGATCCCGGGAACTATCGCCCTATTAGCCTGACGAGCCTGGTCTGCAATGCCATGGAACGTACCATCACAGAACTCATAAACAAAGACATTGGTAACCTCCAAACTCTGGATCCCACCCAGTTCAGGTTTGTGAAAGGGAGATCATGCCTTCTGAACCTGATCATCTTCTTTGAGGCAGTCACCAAAGCCGTAGATGAGAGTAAGGTGGTTCACACAGCCTATCTTGACATTGCCAAGGCTTTCAACACCATCCCCCATTCTGGAATTATAGCTAAACTCACTAAACTAGGTATAAATCCCTATGTCACAAGATGGGTTGCCAACTGGCTCACTGACAGAGCCCACACTGTAAAAGTTGCACACTCCAAATCTGACCGCAAATCAGTGACAAGTGGAGCACCACAGGGTTCAGTCCTGGGACCTCTCCTGTTTGGTATCTACTTCTCTGAAGTACAGGCTAACACAGAAGGCCTAACAAAGTTCGCAAATCACTGCAAACTAGGAGCCATAGTCGAGTCCCCAAATGATGTGGAAATCCTACAGAAGGGCCTCACTGAGACAGATGCCTGGTGTCAGAGCCATGGCCTCAAGCTCAATGCCAAAATGTGCATTGTCATCCTCTTTGGTAAAAACTCTGTACGCATGAACTACTACATAGACAGCAGTCTACTTAACACCAAATGTGTGATAAAAGACCTTGGGACCCAGGTGGACAGTAGTCTGTCCTTTGATAGTCACATCGCCACAGTGGTCAGGAAGTCCTTCTACGTGGCACACCTCATCATAAAAGGGTTCTTATTCAGGAAAAAAGAGGTAATTGTTCCCCTCTACTCGACACTCATTAGACCCATTATAGAGCACAATGCCCCTTTTGGAATGTACCTCACAAGACATCTGCAGCAGGTGGAAAGACCACAGAAGTACCTCATAAAGAGGATTACTGGCCTCAAACAGATTCCCTACACTGACCGTCTCAAAAAACTCCAGCTTTACTCTGTAGCATATCGCCTACTCCGAGGTGATCTCTGCCTAACATATAAAGCTATGTCAAACCCAGAGCTGTTGTATATGCTACACCTAAAGAAATCCCAATCCCTCCGAGCTACACGCTCTAGGGAACTAAACCTTGTCACCACAATAAACAGGACATGCTGGAGGGATAGATTCCTGTCTCAGAGACTTCTCAAACTCTGGAACAGGCTACCCATCTATGTCAAGCAAAGTTCTTCATTAGTACTCTTCAAGAAAAATCTTGATGAGTGGATGGGAAATAGGAAATACACCCTGGGGATCACTTCTGTGTCTCATCTCGACAGTGGCACAGGAAAATAATTTTCTTGGGTGGCGTAAGCCAGGGAACCTTGTTGGCTAGGCTTATGTAGGCCCTAGGGCCGAGAGCCTAGTACCTACTTATGAACCTATGAACAACTCATGATTATAGGTTGCTCACATAGTAGGTAGTATACTTAGAATTAAATATAATATTTTAGAACCTATAGTACACTGTTTATATGGCTTCCAGTACATGACGAATTCCTGATGAAATTCTCAGATGTAAAAATCAGTGAAAATACAAGACTTATATGGGATTTTAGCTATCTAAACATTGACTGGATAAACTACTCAACATCAAATAAATATGTCCTCATTTTAAAACAGTTTAAAAAAATAATATGAGCTCCAACAATGGATGGCAGGATCCTAGATATTATACTGAAAACGTAGGATCTTTCTACTCCCTACCCACAGCTATAGCTACTTTAAGACATGCCATGCTGCCAACAGCTTAAATCTAAGATTAAATTCACTCATATCTATATAAATGTTGTTTACACAAATCCACTTGTACATTTGTTTGCATTACTCTGTTGCTGCTAGGTTTCACTGACCTTATAATTTTTCAGGATGTTTTACTAAGTTTAATAGACAATCCTGTTTTATGTGGTTGTCTCCGATTTTGATGACATTTGCTGAGACGGTTTCTTTATTCAGTGATTAGTATATTCAATGGCTTTTTGTCAACTGTTTACATATATATATATATATATATATATATATATATATATATATATATATATATCTGTATATATGGGTCTACTGCAGATGGTCGAATTCCCACAATCTCGAACGTCATATGGCTGACCCCATATGATCGAGTTTGTGAAAGCTCGACCGGACTGCATGGAGATCTGCATACAGTACGTAACGGGAATACTTCCAGTTACTGAACTGTAGTGCGATCTCGGAGTTGGTATATTTAAGTAGGGGGGGCACAGCCCCCCACATGGGGGGTGCGGGGGGGCTTGCCCTCCTTGCAAAATACTGATTTTATCAGAATTTCTGTTTTGTTTTTTGTTGGTTCGGAAAAACGGCTTTCGCGACAATGCTCTTTTGCGGTAGTGCAGTTTCGCTGTTATGGGTGTCGATGTTGCTTGTTCGAGATTTTGGGATTTCGAGCAAGCAACATAGACCCATATATATATATATATATATATATATATATATATATATATATATATATATATATATATATATACACATATATATATATATAGATATATATATATGTACAAACAGGTTAATATCTATCTATCTATCTATCTATCTATCTATCTATCTATCTATCTATCTATCTATATCTAGATATGTGTATATATAATACACAAACACATTGCTTAGCTCAGCTTTTTTGCATTCAGTACACTGTGTAAGGCTTACTTTCAAGTCAATATTTAACATTTTGTGTAGTAAAAAAGTCCCAGCAGCTTGGCTGTGTATTAATCAGGTTAGATCAAAATTTTCAGGAGTAAGCATGATTCTTATTCAAAATGAATACCATCATAAGAAAATGAGACATTAGACTGAGTTCTACAAATTGTGAAGTTTATCAGGTCAGAATATACACTAAAATAAATGTCTTAGGAACCTCTATATTTTGTAAGGAGAAAAGAAACTATCCCATGTAGTTAAGCAGTTGGTATAATGGTTAGGGTGCTTGCCTCAAAAATACAATATACAGTATTTGGTTCTCGCCTTTGGAGGGGAAACTGGCAAGGTTTAAAATGGAAACAAACTCCAACTTTTAATGGTGCTTCTGGTACCTCGGCAAACAGCCTTCAAGGAATAACATAAGCCACCAGCCTTCCCATTTTATGTCAAACTGCTCGAATTAAACAATCATGTCATCACCCAATTATGTACTACAAGAACCTGCTTAAACAAACATACCCTTAAAAAGGGGTAAAATATTTTTCCATGTACAATAAATTACAAAACATCATATATATATATATTTATATATATATATATATATATATATATATATATATATATATATATATATATATTATATATATATATATATATATACAGTGTTATAACTTATACATTTAAATTCACTTCCAGATTCATACCTTTAGGTTTTAAAATATTATAAAGTATTACATGCTGGAGCTTGTTTCCAGTGACTGCCTCCTGAATGTATTTTTTGGGATATTTCATCTTGCTGTGTGTTTGAAATGGCCCAGAAAGGCAGCTATCCTAGTATTTTTCTCTGAACCTATAAAGACATCCCATATTGATTTTATTCTGTTAATAGCATAAATCGTATTTATTTTTATTTGACATTTGTTAACCAGCTTAGTCCAGCTGGGCCATTGGCCCTTTTTCAGTGGAGACCCGTGGAGAAAAGCTCCAGTTTACAGAATAATAAATAGTTTACAAGAAAGTATATAAATAAAGAATACAAAATATTGACCTGAAGTGTTATAATACAAAGTACATAGACTAGACAGAAAGTGGAAAACAACATTAACTAATGATTACAATTTTTTTTTACATGGGGATCCATATGTGAGGAAACAGAGTCAGATAATAACTTATTCCCTGTAGCATAATGACTATCTATATATTGAGTAAAATTTGCTATGTACTGAGGGTAGGTGTACATGGATGAGACAGTACAATTTTATATAGGCTGAAATGGAGAGAATATGAACAAAATAATCTGAGAAGTAGAAGAGAGGCAGAGAAGAAATGGAGTGGAATTGAAAAATTAAGGAGGATTCTGGCAGGAGCAGGATCTTGTATTCAGGAAGTACTTTTTGACTTCAGTTTTAAAGAGGCTGGTACGACTTATGCTATAGATTTCAGGAGGAAGCATATTCCAAGCTTGGAACACTGAGTTTTTGTAGAGAAGTTTGCCAGTGTTTTTCTTTGGTTTATATATGGTTAGAAGGTTCTGGTCAGATCTATGAAGTGCACAAGCTGGGATATAGGGGTATACTAAGAAAGAAAGAGAGGGACAAGTTAAGGGTTTGTTTAGCAGTGAGTGTGTGAGCTGCAGTTGGAAAGAAGCAGGAGTTGGGGGAATATGAGCCACTGAAGTTGTTTCAGGGGAAGGCAATGATGTGATTTGTATAGGTGGTCACAGGCGAATCTGGCTATATTGTTGTAGATTTGTTCAACTTTCGTTAGTAGGGATGACTGGAGGTGGGTAAGGATTGGAGAGGCGTAGAGAAGGCATGGAAGGAGGAAGGCTTGAGCAAGGTTGGGTTTAGAGTTGGGAGCTAAGAATTTTTTTATTTCTGTAGAGAAGACCCAGTTTCTGTTTTTTTTAATACAGTGTTGTATATGTATGTCGAATTTTAGCTGGTCGAGTATAATACCAAGTAGTTTGGTGTATGGGTCTGCTTTGATAAGGGTGTTGTTAAGAGAAGAGATTGTAAAGGTGGATTTGTGGTTGGAGAGAGGTTTGCGAAGGAATATTACATGGGTAATGCATGTAAAATAGGATAAGAATATAATCAAAGCATCAGTTTATTTACTGATTTATTGTTAGAGCCCTCCTAAATAGGATGTCATAGGTGGGGTAAAGTAGAACCCCACAGAAATCCATAGAAACACAGAGAAAACTTGCAAAGTCCACCAAGACATCATTTAGAAATACATTTCAGCCTTGGATTTTGAAGTCAAGAGGCAACCAGCACTAAACATTGTATCATTCGTACTGAAGGGTTTGCTGGCATGCTGATTTTTAATTGGGGGATACACACCACTGGGGCCTGCTGTTATTGCTTTCCCTAGAATTATGGCTAGTTTTTGACTGCCATACAGTTTTTTTCCCTAAGTATTCAGTTACACTTTTTGCCTGTAAGTATCAGCTCTTGAAAAAAACATTCACTAATTAAGCTATGTCAAGACTCTATAACTGCTGATATCTGTATGTTCAGTACATTGCATGTGTACTGCTTTGCTGGTAGTAGTTTATCAACCAGCTCATAGTTTTTGCGTTTCTTAACTATCCCATCAACTCATGGAGGTGAATCTGGGCACTGATTATATGTATTTAGATCAGTCAGTAACGTAATTATAAAATAAGTGAAACAGTGTTTTTTAACTGAAGGTAAATGGCCGTATGCACATGTGGCTTTTCATTCATGTGGACAAAAAGGCAAACAGTGCTCTCCTTTTAATTTGCTTCTTTTAGAATTTTACATATCCAACACGTATTTTATTGTATGATGTCTCAGAGTGATGTTATATATATACTTTGTGACACCACTGGCATTTTTTTAGATTGGGGCTGCAGACAGAACTTTGCTTTGTGTCAGTTTCTACAAAGACCTTGTGCATAATTATAGCATTACATTTAATAAGGCAATATTGGTACAACAAAATAATATGCAATGGAATGAAGAGGCCAAATCAGTAACTTCGGTATCACGTCACGAGTCATCAGCTGGAAAGGATGCTGATCTTCTTTTCCATAAGAACCTCATATGCATGTCTTTGTCTAAAGTAACCCCACCCCCAAAGCAGCCTTAAACACACTGGGCTAAATTCATTAACGCCTACACTAAATGTACATGATCTGTATTCTAGAACATCTCTACCACATTTTTTGTGCTGCCTAGTCATGCAGGAAGATTACACTAAATGTACATTTAGTCTACACTTTGTGGTAACTTATCAATTCGCCATGATATTTAAGACTGCAAGAAAATCAGTATGAAAACTAAAATTAGGAGGAAGAAGGTGTGAGTTATGCTTGTGTTGTCTAGTCACTCAGAACAGTCTACACTTAGTGTAAATGTAGTGCAGGTGTTAATAAATCCCAGGGAATGTCTTTAAAAGCATTTTCTTTATCTTGTTCCTTATGCAGCTTCCACATAATGCATATTAAAACCTGCTCCCCCCTCACCTTTTAGGTAATATGATCATGTGACATCAGACATAGTTTTACATTAACTTGGCTGTAGTTGAGGATGGACTATACCCTGCTATCTGTCTGTTTCTTTATAGACCTTGTGTGTAAATTTTTAATATGCTAGATCAACCAGCAAAATATCTTTCACCACTAACACAATCTTGCTATTTTTCAGTTTTTGTGTTTGTATACTTTTCATGCAGGCACTCTTTCCCCACTAAATTTTCCACACCTAGAGAGGCACAGTGATTCGGTTGATAGTGTTACTGCCTCATGGTTCTTGAATCCCCAGTTTGAGTCTTAGTAGAGCCTACATGTCCTCCTTTGTGTCAATGCTGGGGTTCACTGGGTGATCTAGTTTTCCTCCCACATCCCAAGCATGTGCTGTCTGTAATGACTGTCCTCTAAAATTGTACATGTAAGATCTTAATAGTGCTAGTACATTGTGTCCAAGGTAAAACCTTGTCTTCTGCCCCTACTTCTACTAGCTTAATGTTAAACAGATGTATAGTTTAATTCCAAACATTGCTTTAGCTATTTTTTGAATGAAATATTCAGCTAGTACTGGTATCTAGTGTGAGCAAAACTTAACACTGTATATGTCATGAAATACGCTTTTATTCCAATTTAAATAATGATCTCTCCCATCTCTCTCTCTTAATATATATATATATATATATGTGTGTGTGTGTGTGTGTGTGTGTGTGTGTGTGTGTGTGTGTGTGTGTATCATATGTTATGTTATAGTTAATTATTTTGTTAAATGGCTTTTGTGAGGTTGACAGGACTACCTTTGTGGGGAGAGGGCTACATTCTGAAAGATGGCATACAGTTCCAAAATTCCTGGCTATGACACTGATTCTTAGAATTATAAATCTGAAATTGTCTTACTAGATTCTTCTTTGAGGCACTGACAACAAGTATTCCACAAAACAGTATATAGCGCAACAAGCTGCTTTACAGTTGAAAGGCTGAACCATTGTCTCTTGTATTCAACCCTGAATATTTTATTAGTTTTAGACTTGTATTTAACAAATGTCTATGCCTTCAGGGATCTTATAGATTATGGCTATATGTGGACTTGTACAAATTATCCTATGTTCACAGATAATTTCTGTGAAAGCTTTAATTGTGTTTATGAACTAGATGCAAAACTCTCAGCAGTCAAGCCAAATTGAGACCATCTAAACAGTATGGAAGTAACATTTAGATATGCAAAAGTTCTGTTGAAAATGCTCTCAAACTCCTTTTGTTCTTCCATTAGAGCTGTAAGCTCAAATTGTACAGAACTGATTAATAGCATACCAGACAGCAGGCCTTCTTCAGCTGCTGGTAATAAACACATGCTAAATTACCATGGTGACAAAGAGGAAGAGTCCCCATGTCTGAGCATTTGGGGGCCAGTATAAACTCCAAAACAAATAAGGCTCATGAACTCATATGAAACACAGAACAGTTTGAAAACATGAAATGTTTTGGTAATTGGGAACTCTACAAATCAGAAAACTGACATTATGCAGGACCTGTTTGTCAGATACTAAAATTAAGAATAGAATACAGTGACTACAAATAAAGTGAAAAGACTACTGGACAGATTTGAAATGACAATCATTCATGGAAGGGTAAACAGTTTTGGATTGATATGGAACAGACTATGCAGAAGTTTTCAAATGTTGTCTAAAGTCTTTGGAAAAAATGTCTCACTTACCAAGAGACCTTCTTCAGTGGAAATGACACTAACATTTTAAAACATTTTAAAAAAAGATTTTGAGCTTTCAGTCAGTGGGAAATCCTGATGTCACAGGGTAGGGATCCAATACCTGATGGTGGGATAAGAAGTATATAGCCTAAAAACTGCTTTGCAGTTCAAAGGCAGAACCTCTGTCCCTTGGCAAGGCAGGAACAGAGGGAGGTATTTGTCATCTCATTGTATCTTTCTTAGACTTTCAGAATTTCAGATTTACAAAACATACTGATTATATAGACGTGATTGTAGTATTAATTAATTTCAACAGCTTGAGTAAGAAGTAAATAGACCTGAAGCTTAGCTTCCTTACAGTTGGACATCAAATATGCCCTGCAACTGAACCTTGGTTCAAGGATGGTAACTGACCCCCCTGTACCTCCTAATATGGGTGGCTTGACCACCTCATCCTCAACACCCCAGAAGTCATATATACCAAATTCATGGTCGCATTAAATCAGAAAAGGGGAAAATCTCCCAAAAAATAAAATTAGTGCTGAAAAACAGAGATCACACCAGAAGTGATTTTGCGCATAAAACTATGATTTCCATTCAGTGTGTCAGCACTGTTTACTCACTGAAATTCTTACAAACTAATAAAAACATCACTAAATTTATCAAATTCAAAGAAAATTTTCAACAAACAAACAAACATATATTCAGTGTATATAAAAAGTGTACACACCCCTATTAAAATGCCAGGTTTTTGTGGTATAAAAAAATGAAACCACAATAAATCATTTCAAAACTTTTCCCACCTTTAATGTGACCTATAACCTGTACAGTTGAATTGTAAAACAAACAAATCATTTAGGGGAAAAATATAAAAAATAAAAAACGTACAATAAGGTGGTTGCATAAGTGCACACACCCTTAGACTAATACTTTGTTGAAACACTTAACAAAATTAACTGAACAACGGGAATTAAAATGTATTTTAGAATTACAGGCAGATCGTTCACCAGGGCTCAATGATAGAGCCTCTATTAAGCCTTATTTGAAAGCTAGGTTTCTTAGATAAAGTTGGTAGTCATGTATATGCATATTTGTTTAGTTGCTACTTTGGATATTGTTGTCTCCATTGACACAGAAAGCTCAGTGCAGCTTCTAAATCCTACAAGTCAGTTCTGCCTGAGTATGGACTTTGCCCTCCCTACTTCAGAGATGCACTTATTTAGTTAGCAGCAACAACTAGGAAGTTTGCCATTCAGATAATTGTGAAAAGCAAATGCCTATTTTTCCTAAGGAAAGAGACAGAGACAAAATTAGACTGCACTAGGGAAACTAAATTCTACTTATTATAGTGATCGTAACATCTGTACACATTTTAGACACTTAACCTTTGTAAATAATATACTTGTTTATGTTATTTGCTGTGTGCCTGTACTATAAATAATATGTGGATCATTTTCTATTGCATTACAGTTCTATCGGACAGCTTTATAGCTATAACTCGTCTGAAGCTTATAGTACCATTTTTGGAGATATCAATTTGCTTATCTTTATGTATGTATGTATACATGTTTGTAGGTATGTATGCATGTATATATTTATGATGCATCTTTGTAAGTATGTATGTATGCATGTATGTATTTATGTATGTTTGTTTGCATGTGTATTTGTTAATTGGGGCACGGCAAAGGATCCACACAGACTTTTCTACACTCAGTATAGGTGTACTGTCTGGATGAGTGACTTTTTTTGGAGTCACATAGTAGGCAAGAAGAAGCAGAGGGAATCAAACCCTGGCCTAATTCTGTTCTAAGGGGAGCTGGTGCCCAATTAGTCCCTCTTCCATCTTTTAAAACTGAACTGTAGAGGCATTAAGGGTTGCACCAGTGCTACTTAGTGACAAAATTGACAAGAATCACTACAATAAACTCTCAAACATGGCTAAGTACACTTGGTTCTGAATTTGTGCAACTATAATTACACAAATCACTTAGAGCAAACCATTACTGATTACAAGTATGTATTGCTAGCTGTATGACTGGGAGGATTCAAAATGAACATTAAACTCTGCATTTCACATCTACAGCTATAGAACACTGCACATGCATTTCTGTAATAATAAATGATATCCAAGTGTTTCCCAGCTATGGACATTTGCATATTTACCCCAGTTTAATTTCCCCAAATGATTTGGGTGTCTAATATCTTGAAGGGAATGGAGCCAATTACTAAGCTAAGGTATGATTAGAGTTCATGAAATTAGCAGTGGTTAAGTCTTTGTTGTTTATCAAGAGAGCTCTTCTCTGCACCCACAATGTATCCAGAATTACCTCATTCTGCAGTTGATATGGGGTTACATATATAAGTAGCATATTTAAATACACTTGTCCATTCTTTTTATTAGTCCTCTTTCTCCTACTTTTACTATCAGAACTGCTTGGGTACCTTTATTACACAATGCTCTTATTTCTGCTTACAAATCTTGGTGTTTTCTGGCTTTGTGTCACTTAGCACAAAGACACTATAAATGCTGGATGTAGCAATCTCAGTGAGTAACACTATTTTTGTATTTTTTCTTGGACTAGTATATCTGATTTTCTTGCATCTATTTTCTTACCAGTTGGTATTGGGCGATCCCATGTGATCCAGACTTACTCACTGCTGATAATACTTTGTGGTTCATGTTACCAACGCTTCCCAGCTATGTGTATATTGTGGTGTCCCAGCGCAAAACTCTTGCTATGTTATTGTACCTCTCAGTATACAGACCCTCAGCTGTGAGTATATAGTAACCAGGAACAAGATGCCCAGCTGTTTCCATTTTTGTGTTACAGAACCTGCATTTGCGGATTTATCACACTTTTTTACAGACTTTGTAAAATAATATGTAAGCATGCCACTAGCTTGGGTCACCATTATTAAATATTTATCTTTTAGTTTAAATTCACCTGTCTTTAACACTTCCTGCATCATATGTTGGTCAGTATGTGGTGTTCTATAAGTTAAGAAAAAGAGTAAAGATAAGATATGTAAAAGGCTACATTACACCTCACGTAACATGGTAGATTAGTTTTATATTAGGCAGACATTTGTGCAGCTGTCAGTATTACCTGACATTTTTCTTCTTGTTGATATAGTAAGTTTTACTTATCTCTAAACACAGGTGAAAACATGACAAATAGTAGTAGTAGCAGTAGTTAAAAAAAAAAAAAAAAAAAAAAATATATATATATATATATATATATATATATATATATATATATATATTCACCAATCGTGCACTTTAAACTCTAGACATACTTTACTTGCTACCAAGGTTTACCTCTCACTTGGAGTATTCAGATAAAGTAATATTTACACAGTAAACTCTCATTTAACCGGAACTCTAGCAAACAGCAAAAAAATACCGAAGAAATACAGTATGATGTCAGGTGTTGCACTTTTTGTTTGCCCCCCGCAAAAATATACCTTACATTTTTAGAATTTTAAAAAGGATGATAGGAATAATTCCCTTTCTCCCCAACCTGAGAACAAGTCAAACCAAACAAATAGTATAGGGTACAGTATTGTCAGGCCTGTTTTTAATAGTAACTCTCAAGCAACCAGAAACTACAGTTATCTGGCATCAATTCCCATGCGTGCAGGTTAACTGAGAGTTTACTGTACATACATTTGATACCTTGGATTTCTGCAGACACATACTTCAGCCATTTTAATGAATTATATCATGTGCTATGTTCTATTTAGGTGGAGCATAAATCTCTGATAGTTTGTACATTATTTTGGAGGACAATTTTTTGGGTTGTGCTGGATGAAACAGTATATGTAATCAGGCAAAATGGCACCCAGAAATAAGTACATCACGCCTTGTGTGCAAAAAAAAAAAAAAAAAGATAGTGCTGTTAAGGTGTAGTAGTGCTGGATGCCTAGTTTTCAGTTGGAAGACTACTCTGAACATTAAGTGGTTGTTTCCTTACTCAGCAGGTGTAGCTAACATGAGAAGCAGTAGCTTTTAGCTGGAACTCTTACATCATCATCACCAGACACAGTAATCATTCACATAATTCTTGCTGCTTAACATTCCTTTCAGTGCCATTTAGTCATGTCTGTGTCTCACACAGGAGGGCCAGCGGTTAATGAAGGCTTGAATGAGTCATGCACAGTGGAAAATTGTTAATCAGCTTAGCAAAGAACCTCAGTGTGAAAATACTGCAGCAAAGGTAACAAAATAGCATTAACATCAATAAAGCCATATTTTAAAGAAGCACAGCATTATAATTATCAAAATTATTTTCCATGATACACTGAATCTAGAATTTTTTTCAGCCTACTTTAAGAAAACTCCTGTTATAACTCTATCTCAGCGGAAGTCAAAACATTATGTTGATTATCATGGGGGGTGGGCATCCTTTCACCTTTTTTCTTTGCTCCATCCACCCTCTCAGAGTGTCAGAAATAACACATTCTGATCTACTACATGGGTAGCACAAGTCCCCTACCAGGAGTAGGCTATATGCATTGGCTGCATGGGCTTATCTGACACAAGAACATGACGCCATTCCTTTGAATAAAACACACCGCATGATGTTAGTTTGATTTGATGCCACAGTAACATGCTGAGTCAGTTTTTGATTTTTGGCACATCTGAATAATAATGCAACATACAGTTGCCAAGTCTCCACTACAGTCTCCAATATGAATTCATAGGTTTGTGTCTTAGTAGCCACAGTACAGTATCATTTCTTATGTGTTCTTCTAGAGACTAGCTGCGCTGGTATTAGACATTTTACCAGAATTTAATCATGCCATAAATATATTTCTGTCCTGTGATATGATAAAAAAGCTGCCATTCAAGTCAACTATATCCTTGCTGTAAAACAAAATTTCTCAAATTAATAACATCTTAGTTTCACTCTGAAGTCCACTGCATTCTTCTTATCCCCTCAGTACTACTAATTGATCTGTGGCAACCTTCCTTTGCCCATTTTTGGCAGGATCTTGATTCGACACATTCATGACACTCTTCGATTCTACTAAGTACATAAGAAATGAAATCATGCAATCACCATATTAATTATCCATATATTAAGATACAGTCAGTCACCCTTTCATTCACATTTTTTTTTGGATAAAATGTAGTGCTCTTAAATATTTAACCTGTTCTCTAACATTAGGTTTAGATCAGGCTGCTAAACACCTTAGTCTTGATAAATCTTTGTTCATTAGTGAAACTACTAACCACTGCTTTGCAAACTCTTGGTGAAAAAAGTGTGTCTTTCTCTAACTAGAAAATAGCTTTTTAAATAAGTACAGTAAAGACTGGTGCCCTTGATGGCATTTCACCTCTTCAGTTCTTTCCAACTAATGTATGAACCATAATGCATGCAGGCTGAGCAGCCAAGTGCTCTGGATTGTGCAGAATGCTCCACATTTAACATCAACTTAGCTGACTGTTCCGCTGTTCCGCGTTGAACAGTGCTGGCCCCGCTTTATGATTTTTGATTTTCTCGTATACTGCATTGCGGTATACGAGCCAATCAAGTCAATGCTCCTAAGGCAAAGGTAGTTATTGAGGATGCAGAGAATTCATCCAATCGCATGCCGCTATTAGTTTTTGCGCCACTGCAATCCATTCAAAAAAGGCGTTGCAGGTCATAAAGCAAGAAAGAAAGATAAATTATTGTTTTGATTTTGATGAGAGCTGCTGTGGTTATTTTTCCAGACCTGAGGATTTCATTTTTTGTGCTATGGATGGATGTAATTCAGGACACAGTGCCAGGGACTGGGTAAAGAGACACTGGACAGCTACTGTAATGTGTTTGGGTGCAGTGAACACAGGAAAGCAGTTCAAAAGGTACTCTCTTAATTTATGTATTGAGTTCTCTAATAAACCTGTCTTGAATTGTTGCAACAGTGTTATAAAACTGGAATTAAAGATGAAATGGGAATGTGCTGTCGGCCAGAAACTGTTATTTTTAACTTTTTTACTTTTGAGTAAAATGGAGCGAGCTTGCTTCACTTATGTTATCCTTTGCTGCTGAAAGGATATGCAGCCAGGCAAATTAAATTACATCTGAGTATGTGACATATTCTCAGCATTGCTGCAGTTGTTTGTTTTTGTGTCTGTTTCATCAGTATATGTAATTTTCACTTTTTGGGACAGAAGTACAGTATTTGTTGTGTTAGTGTAGTTTACTGAGATAAAACTGTTCCTGCTTAAAATCCAGAAGTTGATTATTTGATATTTGATAAAAATGTCTATCCTGATGGTGTGTGTGTGTGTGTGTGTGTGTGTGTGTGTGTGTGTGTGTGTGTGTGTGTGTGTGTGTGTGTCAAGACTGTTGAAACCTGAGGGCTGCAGTGCAGTGACTGTGTAGCAAACCACCAAACAACCTGAGGGAAAACTAAAAGGATCTACTAAAAGGGTTGAGATTTGCTTTGTCACTTAAGCTGGGAGTGGGATAGTTGTAGTAGTGCTGTTGGGCTGATGACTGCTGCTGGGGTCTATAACTTTAGATTTTTTTATTCCTGCCTGATCATCTGCTGTTGAGGGGTTGTGGACTTCTGTTGGAGCTGCAGCTGCTTTGTTCCCCTAATTGGTCTGAGGTACGTGACTGAATGTACACTGTACTGCTTCAACAGAAGTAGGACTTTTCTGTAAAACTTACTGTCCGTATTTGGTTATTTATTTTATTTTATTTATGTATTGACCAGTCCTTGATTTGGACTTCAGTTTTACCTCTGTCCCTTTTAATCCTTCCTAAAACTGGTAACTTGAAGAAAAGATTGTGAATTACACTTAAATGACAATTTTCAGAAAATGTGTATTAAGTCACATTCTTATTTTGTCAGAGTCTCAGTGTAATAGTAGAAATATTTTGTGTTCCTTAGTAATCCTGGATTTGTCCCTGATTCTGCTCAGATTTGTCCTGGCTCCATGGCGATGGTGCGTTTTTGTGCAGTGCAATAATAGGGTGCTCCACATTTTGATTGTTTGTCGCACATTGCTAGGGTGTGTGTTCCACATTGGCCTCTTAAGAAGTTGAGACCTATGCATACAGGCATTTCTTAAAAAGTGATATAGTAACTCAGCTGTCCCGCCATTACAGTAGCACTTAACTCTATAAAGCGAAAATGCATCTACATTTAGGCTTGCCATAATATCAACATGCGAATTTCAGTTTACTTTAAAGCACAGAAGCTCCTTAGCTACTGATGTGGCCGATTCCTTGTGGGGAACATAAAATAAACCACCTTGCTGAAATTCCAGCATTATATAATAAAGAAATCTTGGCTAATTAAGGTTGATAGTAAATCGAAATTTGCCCATGTTAAAGGCTATCCCTAAGATTCATTAACAATTGTGCAGGCTTGTGGCCAATACTAGTGTTAGCTGTCCATAAAGGAGTGCTAGGAATCATGAACACACAATGTAAACAAAAGTCATTGCATATTATGAAGTAAGGGGAAGTGGATTATAAAAATCTAGGTGCAGGAGAAGTGAAACTTGGAGAATATACACAGAATACAATGGTAATAGTGCAGAGATAAGTAAAAAAGGATGGTAAATGGAAAAAATGTACTTAGTTAATGCATGCAAAAGTGATGATGTCACAAAGAAACATTTTCAACAGAAAGGCCTCCATATTGATGGTAATAATAATGTTTCCAATTGCATACCCATGTATATAACTTAAAAATGGGCATGCTATTAATGGATGTGAGAGGGACACAATGCAACATTGTAAGAAAGGGGAATAAATGTAATATTAATGTCAATAACAGTTTGCAAGGACATAGTAGATACATTGGGGCTATTCCCATAAAGTGCATTTATTGAATATAATGTGTATATACAGGGAATTTATGTATGATAACTGACTGTAGTGCTGTATCCTCCACTTCATCCTGTATAAACAAGACACAAGCCATACAACAGCAGAAAAGTACATGTTTTACCATTTGTTGTCATTGGACAACCATGGATAAGGGGATATATTATCTTGACACGTCTTAGGCCAACGTGTTTTATATTCATGTACATCATAAACAGTAATATAATAGCATTCAAAATACAGAAATGATAATACAGATCTGATGACACTCCAGTAGTTCAAGGTCTCTGTTTGTGAATGGAGTGCATGTACTACATAATTGTACTGAGCATGCTCACAAGACATGACAGCGAACTCTGCTATAACAGCATTTAAACATAAACACACAAGCAAATGTCCAAACACAGTCCCAGTCACACTTTGTGATGATCTGGCATCATGCCATATAGGAAGACATGTAATATAAGTCCTCATGTTCTATAAAGCTGCACAGTGTGAAGAAACTTACAGTAATACATGAATGTTTGGAGAAGACATGCGATACAGTGCATTCTTATTTGTAAATGAAGTAATGGCTGTAAACAATAAACTACATACTCGATATCTGCATGTTGCTAGAAATGAACTCATGCTAGGACAGCGATCAGAAAGATGCATATCAACCTTTGAAGCCACAGAAATAGGCATATTGTGTGTGTAATGATGCGCACACTTGATGGGCTTACAGCACTTCCCTATTGTAATGAGTATGGATCCCCTACCATGGAGGGTGATGCCTTAAAAATGTTGCCCCCTGAGTGTGCAGTAAATACTTCCTTTGCCTAAGCCACTCCGGTCTGACACAGTTATGCAACTGGCAGATGTTACCAGAGTCAACCCCTTGCCTGTCACACTACACAGTGCTGTGCATTGACTGTATTGACCAAAGGACATTTATTTATTGTTTATTTAACATTTGTTTACTGGGAAAGTCTGACTGGGACAGAGCTCATTTTCAGTGGATGCCCAGGAAGAAATGTTCTAGACGCATATCTCTGTAATGTGGGAGAAAACCAGAACACCTTGAGGAAACCCACCCAAATGCAGGGAAGGCATGCAGACTGCACAGAAGGCACCCCTGCTGAGAATCGAACTAGAGAGCTTCTTGCTGTGAGGCGACAATTGTAACCACTGCACTACCCAACAACAATGGATCTTGACAAATATAAATGAAGTCAATGTATGAAGTAAGACAGGACATTTTATGATAATGAATACAATATGATTTTGTCAAACCGATGACAAAGAGGTAACTATATTAACATACACACAACTGTGAACATTACAATATTGATGTTTTTCTGCCAAGGGAGATATTTCTGTTGTTTTGTACAACAACACTGTCCCATATTTGAAACATACTGTATCTGTGTAGCTATGCAATACAAGTCATTACTGAACGCATGTGATGCAGGAGCAATAGCACCACAACATTCGCAGAACAACTATTTCACTGGCAGAATATTACAAAATGGCTTTATATGTATTTCACCACAGTAAAACTAGAGAATAATAACTTTATGCAGTGTTGCTTTTATAATGTGAGTACATTCGTAGAATGTTGCCCTTCGCTGGAATTGAAGAGCAAGCTATGTAAGTTCACCAGGTCCCAAAATGTGGCATGAATGACCTGCGCCACAATGGAAGACTTAAGGCTGTGAGACTCTACCTAAGTGAATTCATTACATCCTATGATTGTGCTGCAATTTTTATGAGATAAAAGGGCTGTGGGAATTTCTCCCACTGTAATTGTACATATCATAACAGTTGTGGATGTCATTCATGCATAACAGCATTAGGACACAGTGTTTACAGTCAATGTGGGTTTTAAACACACAACTACGTGACAGCAGAAGCTACATGATCTTGTGAAGAATAAATGTGCCATGGTGCCGCCGCTGCTACATTTGTGAGATGTTTGGTCTTTGAAGTCGTGACATCATGCTATTGCTGGAACAGATATGTGTGCCTGTAATTTCTTTAAAAGACTATTGCTATATGTGTCTTTCTCACACAACATTGCATGCTGCTAGGTATACCCAAATTCATGGGATGCATATTGCAGTCATTACTGTGACAGGAGAATAACAATCATGCACAATGTGTGGATAATCACATATTTGAACACTTGCCTTACTAAGGCAACAGTATGTAGAATATTGTTTCCTGTCCTCATGCCACAGGAAAAGCATGGCCTCATCATTATTCAATAACGTATTTCTGGGTGAAAAATTAGTAGAAATCATTATAATAGGAATCCCCATCCTTATATGTACTTAGCAAAAAGCTGACTGACAACATTGTTACCTACATGCCCTTTCAAAGATATACTGACATAAGTGAGTCTAAGGAGTGATGGCTGGATTTGAACATATTCCCTAAGATCACAGGTTCAGAGCACTGCCTGAATCACATGCATTACATGAGATGCTGTTTTACAGTGGTGACAATGTACATTTGAATTGATGACATCATCATTCTTCATACATCGATGTTCTGCTAAAAATGTATGAAGGTGGGTGAAGTGCACGTTAACACTACTCAGCTACACATACAGCACGACAGGCAAATACATATGCACAGTAGTTCATCATTGCTGGATTCAAACCTCCTCAATCTGCATTTAAGCAGTCTAGAGAGCACAGTATCAACAGCTAGTACCACAGGATAACTCATACACCCACTGTTATGTAGTTCATTTTTGATGGCATGATGTAAGCATTATGTTTTCAAATTGCCCATTGCCTAGGGGTAATACAAATGTATTGGGTAATCCTCTGCCAGTGGAAATATGTCTGCTAAGTGGAAGTTTACATAAGGGGTGTTGTCATGGACACAATTGTTCATGACAGTAAACACAGTCATATTAGTTAGCCAATATTGGATTCAAACCCTTTACCAATCTATTTACACAATATAAATCAATTTAAAAAATTATGATTCTTATTCAGTTAAGACCAAATTTATGGTTTGATCTTTTTAATCTGTTCAGTTAACCACCAACAGAAATGCTTCCACAACAATTGAAATCTTGTACCATGTGGATATTACTGCACCTTTGATATTCTTTAGTTTTTAAGTCTTCTCTTTCGGCTTTTCCCGGTTAGGGGTCGCCACAGCGGAACTCCGGTCTGCTAATGATTGGCAGTAGATTTTTATGTGCTGGCTTGCCGGGCCTAACGCACAACCTTCAATGAAGGAACGCCCATTCACGCATGTCGACACACAGAAGACGCTCTAACTGAGAATCGAACGTGCAACGTCTAACTGTGAGGCGACAACGCTACCGCAGCACCACCACCGCAGTTTTTAAGTAATACTTTGAAAAAAAATGTTTTCCTTTTCTTTAAGCAGCCATATTTCACTAACACCTTTAAAATATGAGAGTTTTTTTCCTTTTGCATCTCCATTATCTATTTTCACTTATTGTTTCTAACTTATGTCATGTCAACATTCAGACATTAACTTGCCCAGTATAGCTTCTGAGTATGCTGTAGGATTCAATAAAAGTTTCTCGACCTGTGCTAATGTCCAGTGCAGCTGTTCAATTAGCATGATGGTAAGAAATTCTGATTCTGAAACAGGTATAGCTGTAGCAAGAAAGACATGATTAATGACACACACGCATACATGCATTAACACATGCATGCACATACACTCAGAAAGCTATACACACAGACAATCACACAACATACACTCTCAGACATCCCCCAGACATATCCACATACATCCACAAACAAGTCCCTGACCACATTCAATCACACTCAAGGAAAACTCACTGATACACTCGCATGCACACACACACACACACACACACACACACACACACACACACACACACACACACACACACACACACACACACTCACACCCCCCGCTGCTTTGTTGAATTTAGTTGCACTGCAAATACTCCCACTGGAAATAATGGCTGACCAATGACTTTTAACAGCATTACCTTCTTCCTCCTAAATTAAAATTTTACTTGGCTTAAAGATTATGTGAACTGCATGGCTAAGCAAATCAGTAGCCATAGATATTTTTTGGGAAGATAACATGGTTAATCAGCAGTAACTATGCCCCAGACAGCTGCATTAGCAAGCAGCTTTACCTGTAAGAACTTTCTCCATGCTAAGACATCAGGCAGTGGAATACCTCATAGACAGAGATATCTAGGAATCAGAAAAGCTTAGTGCCATATGGAAACCTGAGACAAAGATAGTCTACAAACCTAAGCCTTTTTGAACTGAGAGACTGTTATACTGCTATGAGTTTGTATCTTTTACTGTTGCAAAAATCATTCTTTCTTATTCTTTTTAATACAAATTACGTTACATATAAGATTACTGTGCACTGAATACTGCCAAATTTAACCCCCAGTAACCTATACATAACATATATTGATCTGATGTTGTCTCTTCCATTCATTCCTCAATGGATGCATCTTCGGATCTAACCTTGGATCTGTTTTCTGCCACTCTAGACTTTAGGATCCACAGCTCAGGCTCCTCCCCTTACCCCCAATCCCCTCCTATCCCCAATATTACCTCAAATTGTATTAATCACTTACAAAGAACAGATGGGTGGCCTAATGGTTAAGGTGTTCGCCTTACAAACACAAGGTGCAGGGTTTGAGTCTCACAAGAGATAATTGGCTATGCTTAAAATGGCTCGCAAGGGCAGTTAGCTTAGTACTAACCTATGAACCTATATTACTCAGGCTCATCTCAGCTAAGTTCTTCAAATATTTGACATTGCATACATGCACACACACATATATATGTGTGTGTGTGTATATATATATATATATATATATATATATATCTATATATACATGTATATCTATATATATATATATATATGTGTGTGTGTGTGTGTGTGTGTATACTCACACAAACACACACACACACATATATATATATATATATATAACAGACAAAATCACTCAAACCCAAAACAATATGTAGAAGAACAAAACGACGCACGGGTGGAATCCAATATTAACTTTTATTTAGCGCTTTCGTCAGCGATAAGCTATTGACTTCTTCAAATGTTAAAACCATTGCATTTCATCTTTTTATATACTCATTGAATCATGTGACTAAAACCACTTAATTAATTCATTAATCAAATCTCATTCCAGGTTGAGAATCAAATATAAAATCAATTAAAAGACAGCAAGGAGAAATAAAATGGGATACATAATCACAAAATAGTCATAAAGTCTATTGACTATAAAAAACTAACTAATATTGCACTACCCTTGACCTGCCAATTCATTGATGATTACATTAAGTTAGAGATGATATTCAGCTTTTAGCTTAAGATAACTTGATATAGAAACTACTTCACTGTGCCCAGGGGGTTGGGTCGCATTACATTTAAGTTGCCATATCAATTCACGAAATTCTAAAAATAATTTGTGTGGACTATATCAAAAGACAAGGTAAATCATATGTTTGTGCCCACAATATACCGTAAGCCAACGTACCCCAATGCCCTTCTACATTTTTCAAGTGCACATCCTGTGCACCAAAAAAGATCTTTGGTAAAGGGGCAAGAAGTTAGGTTAGCTAGAATGGTCAGTGATAAAAAATTATTTTTGAAGGAAGTTGAGACCTTAGCAAATATGTTAATGGCACAGGGGAACCCCAAATAATTTATTGACCCTATTTTCAATGAGATTGTCAATAAGAGGAACGAGGGTCATTTTACACCTATATTGGGGAGGCCAATCAACAATGCTTTGAGTACTGAGTCATTACCAAGCAACAAGTCAACATAGCAGTATTCTATGGCATTGACTTTTAGTCCATCATTTGAGAGTATCAAGACCATTCTAAGAAATAATTGGGCACTTTTTGATATGGAGCAGCAATTTAAAAACAAACTGGGGGACCACCCAGTAGTAGTATATAAAAAAGATATGTCATTTAAAAAATTATTAGAAGCTAACCCATCTATTAGAGGTCGTGGAAATATGAAAAAGTGTGGTTGTTGCAATCAATGCCCCCATATTATGGAGAACGAAGGTTTTAAAATACAGGGATTTGGGAAGGTTTACTTGAAGCAAAGGTTTAATCGTACCAGCAAAAGTCTAGTATATATAGCATTATGTCAAAATTGTCAAAGTTTTTACATAGGAAAGACTGTCAACAGATAGAATAAGTGTATATATCAGCATTTATATGACATTAGGAAGTGCAATGAAAAAAATTCACTATATAAGCATATAAACGAAAAAACAGACCATTGCTTCAAGTTTAGTGTTATTGAGCAAGTTATTTGGAAGGATAGAGGGGGCCCACACAAATTATTTTTAGAATTTTGTGAATTGATGTGGCAACTTAAATGTAATGCGACCCATCCCCCTGGGCTCAATGAAGTAGTTTCTATATCAAGTTATTTTAAGCTAAAAGCTGAATATCATCTCTAATTTAATGCAATCATCAATGAATTGGTATCTTATAACTGATTCTCAATCTTGAATGAGATTTGATTAATGAATTAATTAAATGGTTTTAGTCACATGATTCAATGAGTATATAAAAAGATGAAATGCAATGGTTTTAACATTCTGAAGAAGTCAATAGCTTATCGCTGATGAAAGCGCTAAATAAAAGTTAATATTGGATTCCACCTGTACGCCGTTTTGTTCTTCTACATCTATATATATATATATATATATATATATATATATATATATATATATATATATACACACACATATGGGATCAGTACTGATCCCCAAAGGAAGTTTTCAGTGAAGCACAAACAGCCGGGCATACGTCCGCGAAAGTGCTTTTTACCAAAAAAGCACTTTTGCGGAAGTATGCCTGCAGCTAGAGGGAGACGTGGGGGAATGGCTGTTGCAGAGATCATACTAGGGTGCGGATGAGGGAATATTCCCTTTTCCTCACTGTAGTTTGATCTCGGAGTGAGAATATTAAAGTAGAGGGGTGTGGGGCTGCAGGGGGGCTTGCCCCCCTGCATAAAAGTAGATTTATTGGTTTTTTTTTTTTTAAAACGTATTTAACAAAAGCACTTTTTTGGTGAAAGCACTTTCGTTAAAGTGTGTTTGATGATTGTGGATTTGGACTATTGAACTTTCATTCAATAGTCTTAGATCTATATATATATATATATATATATATATATATATATATATATATATATATATATATATATATATATATATATATATATATATATATATATACACACTTCTTCCTCTATTTTCTCTCACCAGAACCCCTACCCCCCAAAAAGTAAAGTACTTATTTTTCTCTTCATGCCATTGGCACCTGTCTCTTTCACTTTCTTGTTTTTTTCTGAATGATATGTTATAGGGTTGTCATTTTTTATATCATTATTACTGCTGTTATTACTGTTATTATTATTAGTAATAGTAGTAGTAGTAATATTTTCAGGTAGCATTGTGCTTTCTTCTAGTTATGGCTGAGAAACCAGCAGGCTTCAAACAGTGTGTGGCCTGTCATCACAAAAATCTCTAATTCTGATGCACATCAGAAATGTATGTATTGTTTGGGTGCAGCCCACCCTGATGAAGATTGTACTATATGCATAGAATATGGTCATCAGGCCATGAGTGAATGCTCCAACAAATTGGTTCTGGAAGGATTTCTCCCAGCCTCAGTGGAGACTCATCCCATTCTTCATCCTCTGCTCCTGGAACATTCCTGTCTGCCAAGAAGCCTTCAGACAGACGGACAGAAGGACAGTCATTTAGGGAATAAGAGTTCTAACAAGTCCAGGGAGAAGGGCAAAGACACTAGGAAGCACTCCCCAACCGTTCTTCCTCTTCTTTGACTTCTTTGGCTCCTTAACTGCTGAAACCTTCCAAACTTTTGGATCCAACCCTCATTGAATCTGATTGCATATGGCCTCAAACTCCAACTTTATCGGAGCCAGGATTCTCTCAGGAGTCAGTTTCCCCTAGGCAGTGCTCCCTGTTCTTACAGGAGAGACCAGTGCAACCTATTTCTCCATCAAATCAGCCCCGTCTTCTAGAAGTCTGACAGAGTAGATGTGAATAAGATGATGAGGACGTTCCTCAGGATCCAAGTTTAGTTGGGGTTCTCCTGACTCTGACCCCTGTTGGACCTGTGAGCTTTGATCCTTCACCCTTGCCTGTTGTCACTCCTTCCCATTTCCATCTTGTAGTTTCAGGGATCCGGGGTCTTAGCATCACCCAAGGATTGTTCTTGCTGGATCTGAAGACTTGGTCATCTTCCACTCCAGTGACATTTCTGATTGAACCAGTTTGGAGTGCCTTGAATTTGAAGGTTCTTGCAGCTGAAGCATCAGTTTTGGATCCAGGGATAGGAGATTGACTCCAAAATTATCATATGCTTCCCTTTAAACTACACACTTCAGCAAACTGGTAAACCACAAAAAAGGCAAGCTGGCTGTTGACACTCCACACTTTAATTTTAAGCGCTTTCTTTGAGGCACATATCTCAACTTCTTCAGACAACTCAGCACAACACAATACATTTAATATAGTTCATAGTTCATAGTTCATAGTTTAGTACTAAGCTAACTGCCCTTGCGAGCCATTTTAAGCCTAGCCAATTACTCCTTGTGAGACTCAAACCCTGCACCTTGTGTTTATAAGGCAAACACCTTAGCCATTAAGCCACCAACCCCATATATACCCCAATATATATTGCAATCAATTAATTAAGACCAATTAAGTTGAAAAATCAATTAAAACAGTATAAATTTAAAGGTACAAGACCTAAAAAATACATAAAATTGACAAACTTTTAAATATTGCATATAAAAACATTTTGACTTGACATTATGGTTTGTCATGACATTCAATATGTCATGTCACCTCATCTTTATGTAACCCCTAAATACTTAAAGTTAGTATATACTCATAGTAAATGTAAATAGGTATATGCTCATAATAAATATTCAATTAATAGATAACTTAATAGATAAAACAGAATACATACAATTTATAATATGTGATATATCATATAATATATAAGTGGACACATCTTAAAAGTTAGTTTATAAAGCAACCATAAAAACTATAAAAAACAGGGAATGTTATAAATCATCTTGAATGTTGTTATGTCCTTTGTTCACCTAGAAAGTGCCTTAAGCTTTAAAATACATTTTATTGAGGCATATTCATTTAAACCAGGTGGTATGTGGGCAAAAGTACGAATTTGCCACATGAGCTTACATTCTTCTAGTTTGAGTTACCATGGGCCTCCTCTCATATTAAATTCAAATTGCTGTATGACAGTAAAAAGAAACTTATGTGTAGGATTATCTAAAATATGTTTAGCTAGAGCATTTGTGGTTATTTTCTTATGTATACTTTATTGGTGTTCGTATATCCTTTGAGTTTTCTTTCTGTTTTTCCAATATAATATGCTAAACATTGTTCACATAATGCCACATAGACTACTCCTTTAGAGTCACAGTTAAATTTTCCTTTTACTACATAAGTTCTATCCCAAATAGTGTACTTGTTACCTGTTTTTATAAATTTCCACTGCTGGCAGCATCCACATTTTCTCATGCTATTAGTCCCTTTCTATTCATCTCTTTGTCTCTCTAATAGGCTTTTCAGATTAGGCCCTCTTCTATAAGTAAAATGTGGGCCTGCCTCTAATATTTTATTTAGACCATTGTCCTCTAAAATAATAGCCCAATTCTTAACTAAAAATGTCTTTTATATTCTTAGCATCCATAGATTAAGTGATCAAAAAACTATTCCCTATATTATTATTCATATGTGTGTTCCTCTGTCTAGTTTCGACAATAGTCTGCTCATGAGTTTCCTCATAAGTTACCCCCTAGCCCTTTTGTACTATGGGTCTAAAATGACCAGAGGTCCTTTTAACATTGACCTCTTCAAAAATATGGACAAGAAAAGATTCTGGATAGCCTCTCTTTAGAAACATGTTTTTCAATAATTCACATTCTAGTAAGTAGTCACTGTCAGCAGAAATCATTCTAGCTGCCCTTACCACTTGTCCTTTCACAACCGCTTTCTTCTGGTGATAAGGGTGGCTACTTGTGAAATGTAAAAATGCATTTGAATAAGCAGGTTTCCAGTATATGATGGTCCTATACCTACTATTAGCTCTATCTTTTATCAGCTGTATGTCCAAAAAATTGATAGAATCTGTACCTGTTTGAAAGGTAAATTCTAAAAAAATCTGTTCGTTTTGCAATGGTTCTAACAAAAGGTTCAACAGGTATAGTCTCTCCCTTCCAAATGAAGAACATGTCATCCTGATAGCTGGTGTACCATATGACATTATCCTTGAACATTCTGTTATTAAATAATAATGCCCTTTCTCACTAGGCCATTACACAATTTGCAAAACTGCCCCCACAGGGTGGCCCCATCGCTACCCCTGTTTTTCTGCAAATAAAAGTCTCTGTTGAAATACAGAAAGTTATTAGACAACACAAACTCAAGTAAGGTCTCAATAACATAGATATCACTGCTGACTGCACCTTTCAAATTCAAAAACTCTCTCACCCACTGTATTCCTAACTCTTGTGGTATTACTGTATATAAGTCTTTTATGTCTACTGTGAGAAAGATGAACAATGTTCAGCATATTATATTGGAAAAACAGAAAGAAAACTCAAACAGAGGATATACGAACACCAATATAGTATACATAAGAAAATAACCACAAATGCTCTAGCTAAACATATTTTAGATAATCCTACACACATGTTTCTTTCTACTGTCATACAGCAAGTTGAATTTAATATGAGAGGAGGCCCATGGGAACTCAAACTAGAAGAATGTGAGCTCATGTGGCAAATTCGTACTTTTGCCCACATATCACCTGGTTTAAATGAATATGCCTCAATAAAATGTATTTTAAAGCTTAAGGCACTTTCTAGGTGAACAAAGGACATAACAACATTCAAGGTGATTTATAACATTCCCTGTTTTTTATAGTTTTTATGGTTGCTTTATAAACTGTAACTTTTAGGATGTGTCCACTTACCTATTATATGATATATCACATATTATAAATTTCATGTATTCTATTTTATCTATTAAGTTATCTATTTATTGAATATTTATTATGAGCTTATACCTATTTACATTTACTATGAGTATATACTAACTTTAAGTGTTTAGGGATTACATAAAGATGAGGTGACATGACATATTGAATGTCATAACAAACCATAGTGTCAAGTCAAAATGTTTTTATATGCAATATTTAAAAGTTTGTCAATTTTATGTATTTTTTTGGTCTTGTACCTTTAAATTTATACTATTTTAATTGATTTTTTCAACTTAATTAGTCTTAATTAATTGATTGCAATATATATTAAATGTATTGTGTTGTGTTGAGTTGTCTGAAGAAGTTGAGGTATGTGCCTCAACGAAAGCGCTTACAATTAAAGTGTGAAGTGTCAACAGCCAGCTTGCCTTTTTTGTGATATGCTTCCCTTTCTCTTGTATGTAGCTCAGCTCTGACACTGGCCTCAAAGCAGAGCTGGGTTGGATACTTAGACCCATCTGGTTTGGATAGCTCAGCTCCTTCTGAGGTGGTTTTAGGCTCCCCCTCGGTATCTGTTTTTGAGACAGTTGAGACATCACTCTCCTTTTCTGGTGAGTAGACCTATTGTGCACACATGACTCTGCCCATCCCCCAGCAGAAACCCTTGGTCCCGCTCCTGCTCTTCCGATCCCACTGGGACAGCTGATTACATCAAGATGGTCTGTATTCAGGACTGTCTTCAGTCTTCTTAGTCCTTTCTGGAACATCCCACTGCTGAGGTACCTCAGAAACATGCATGTAAGAGGAGGCATGTTGACTCCACACAGGAATCTCTTACTGAATGCACACATTTTCATGAAGGGGAAGGATCCCACAGTTCACCTCTTGAGGATATCTCATTGGGGAAATCCTCAAATGTTTGAGATGGAAAGGTGCTTGGTCTTCTGAAGCCCCTTCTCAAGAAGAATTAGTGTTTCTTCAGTTCATCAGATCTGGCTCAGCTACTTCTTGGGTGGTTCTTCAGATGGATGAGATGGTAGACTTAATCTCTCAGCAGACATGGACAGAGTAGGATAAGGCTGAACAGATACCGTGTAAGCCAGATAAATTTCTTGTTGCACCGAAAGATCACCCACATTGCAGAAAATGCCTGGTGGTGGATTCCATGGTAGTAGTGGCAGCCCCCAGAAATGAGGTGGCCAAAGAGAGTTCCTCTGTCCTTCTCCCTAAAAGGGAGTCCAGGGATTTAGACAGGTTTGGGAAGCAAGTTTATGCCTCAGCTACATTCTTTCTCTCTTTCTGAGGGCATTGAATTATTTGGCACGTGTGATAAGATTTCAGAGAGATTTGATGAAAGATCTCTCCAAATCTTTCTTTGGGTCCATGTCTGTGGAGGACAAGAAATCTGTGAACTCACAGCTTGCCAACATACAGTCTCTTTCCAATGCCTTGATTCTTCTCAACTCCATTGTAACTGAGGGTGATTCGAGAGCCGCAGGAGCAGGCCTTACCGTAAGGAAATCTGCTTGGATGTGCTCGTGTGACTTTGCTGAGCCATTCAAGACATCCTTTGTGAATGTCCCTTTTGATAGTTACATGTTGTTTGGACAAAAAGCCAAAGACACAAGCTGTAGGAGTGAACAAGATGGGAAAGCACTTTCTGCTGTAGGGATATTGTTTTCTATGCCCTAGAGGTCCTTTTCAAGGAAGAAGAAGGGAGGTAGGAAACTGTGGTTCCAGACATTGCAAGGTTTCCCTTTAGACACTAGTGGAGATAGAGTTCCCTGTAGTGGAGGGAGGGACTCTTATGGTGGACATTGCCCCTGCTTCAGAGGATTCTGCAAAACCAAGGCTTTAGCGGGTCCCTTTTCCAAGAGACCTTATTAGTGCTTCTGAATGATTGCCTGACTGCAGTGTTATGGATGCAGACAGGGAGGTGTTTATCCCTGCACCCAGAAGCCTGGACATCCATCACTGAAAATGTATGGGTACAGATGATTATAACCAGAGTCTATTCCATCCCTTATCTTTACCTCCCTCCACCTGCAAAGAAACTTCCAAGCATTCCACCTTCTCAAAGAAAATCATCCACTATAGAGATAAGAAAGCTGCTACATAGGTTAGTCATCCAGTAGGTTCCACCAGGCCAACAAGGATCTGAAACTTACTCAAGATTCATTTTTGGTGCCAAAAAAGACCTGGGACCTCAAGCCAGTTATGGACCTCAGCCAGCTCAATCAGTATGTCAGACACATAAAGTTCCAGATGGTTATGGTACAGTCCATCTTTCTGTTGAGGAAGAGGAAGAATAACTGGATGTGCTTGATAGACCACCACAGTATGATGGACAGGTGATCTACAAGGTTTCTCCACTTCCAGCTGAGAACAACTCACTTTCAGTTCAGAGCCCTCCTCTATGGTCTTACCACAGCACCCTGGGTGCTCACCAAGTGTATAGCAGTGGTTATAGCTCACCTCAAACTGCAAGGTTGTGAGTGTTCCCTTACCTAGATAACTGGATCATTACTGCTCCTTCCAGGTCTCTTCTCATGAAGGCCAGAGACTATTTCCTCCACCTTTGCTCCCAGTTGGGTATCACAGTAAATCTGGACAAGTCTCGGTCTCTTCCAGTACAGACATTTGGATTTATAGGTGCCCATCTAGATATCACAACACAAATAGCAAGACTGCCAGAGAACAGATTGTCCATCCTGAGAAAATCAGGCACTAAAGGTCCTATCCTGTCAGATACCACCAGCTAGATTGATTCTCTAGTTACTGGGATTGATGTTGGCCTCCATCAACCCTGTTCATCTTGCCAGATAGTACATGAGAGTTCTACAGTGGACACTTGTTGTACAATGGTCCATCAGGTACCAAATTATGAGATTCATTTGACAAACATCTGCAGGAGGCATAAAGGATCATAGGATCATAGGAAGTTACTATGCTAATGGCTTTAGTGCCCTTACAAGCATAGCCAAGCTCTACCCTTATTTCCACAATCAGCACCTATTGTCCCTGTCCAAGAGAGACACAGGTGAAACCCCCGGGGTGAATTTTATCGTCCAGATTAGGTTTGAAGTGGGCCGATGAAGTGCTCTGTTCAACATGAAGTGGAAGTCTGTTCCAAAGGTCCGGTGACCTCTGGGAGACAAATCTGCCCCTCTAGCAGGTTTTTTTATTGTTACATACCAGGTTAAGGTCTTTAGAGCAAGTAACCCATGTACCATTTGACTTGTGGATATGCAGCACTTCCAATACAGCAGGGTCAGAGATTGCCTTATATGCGAGACAGAGATCACCTCTGAGTAGTATGTATGAAACAGAATAAAATTGACAGTGGTTTCAGATGATCCATATAGGACAGATGCTGAAGACCCCCTCAATTTTCCTTGTGAGGAACCTTTGTGGTATCTCCAATTGTTGTAGGTGCTTGGGAAGGTACAAACCAAAAGGACATTGTACTCAATTGTTGGCATGATTACGGAAGAGTACAGGGAGGTTAGAACTCCTTTTTTTCTGGAGGCAATGCCCTTAATTATGAGATGAGCAATGTAGAATGCCCTTCTTATCACTGTGGAGACATGCTGATCAAAGGTAAGTTTGCTGTCAACCTGTGTGCCCAGGACTCTCACCACTGAGTGTGTACTTAGGGTGTTGCTATTGATGTGGTAGTTAGCAGGAACATCACTCTTACTGAAAGGGATGATAATATATTTTTTTGCATCAAGTTTAAGGCCATAATTTTGGCACCAATCATTTGTTTGTGTAAGACCCTCTTGTAGGATGTTGACATCATTTGGAGATTCTATGACCGTTCCCAGTTTGCAGTCAACAGCAAACTTTGTCAGCCATAGACCTTTAGTTTTTGCTTGTACTACAGAGAAATAGATTCCAGACAGTAGAGGTCTCAGGACTGAACCACATAGAAGACCACTGGTAACAGGTCTGCTGTTGAATGTGGATTCTCCTGTTTTGCCTATATGTGTTTCATCAGTGAGCCAGTTAGCAACCAATCTAATGATATAAGGGTTAATATCTAGCTGGATGAGTTTGTCAATGATGCCTGAGTGGGGGATAGTGTCAAAAGCCTTGGCTAACTCTAGGTAGGCTTTATGCACAGATTTCCCCTCATCCAGCGCCTTGGTGACTGTCTCAAAGAAGTCCACCAGGTTTAACAGGTATGATTTCCCTTTGACAAATCCAAGCTGAGTAGGATCAAGTGTTTGGAGATTACCCACATCTTTGTTGGTAAGGTCCATGATGCTTCGCTCCATGGCCTTGCAGATAAGGCTAGTCAGGCTAATAGGTCTATAGTTCCCGGGGACAGGTGGAAGCACCACTTTTCTGCAAGGGAATAACGGTGGCCCTTTTCAATTCAGCTGGGAAGAAGCCGTTCCTTAGACTATGATTGAAAGGACTACCCAATTGTGTGCTAATTCTTGTTGGAGCCCATGTAGGATGTAGCCTGGGATGTTAACAGGTCCCACAGATGCTGAGTTTTTGGCCTTAGAGAGGGCGTTTACAACCTGCTCTTTAGAGATACAAAGTAGGGGACAGGTGGTAGGGATGCCATGGGATACATGTGGCAGGGACAGGGGAGTGAAGTTTTCACAGAACCTGTTGGCCAACAGGTTAGCTATGCACACAAGCTCAGTATATGTGGTATTATTAACTACCAGTGCAGCACAAATCTGGGCCTTTCCTTTTAGGTTACGGATGTAACTAAAGAACACCTTATGGTTGTCCTTAGTTGAGGAAGCTAATTTGGATTCGTAGTTTGCATTGAAGGACTTCACAAGAAGCATCAGATCCAGAATGTTGGCACCCCTTCTGGGGATGTCAACCAACTGGTCCAGGGCATTGGAGTTAACAAAGTCGAGGAACATTTGGGCAAGTCAGTTTGAGCAGGAGTAATTTACCCATTCAATGGATGAGTAGTTAACATAATTCAAAACCATGGTGTTCGGATGTATCTCGATAGACTCAAGTAGATCCATGAAGGTAGAGTGGGTGTCCTGATTCATGGAGGGGGTCCTGTAGCTGGCAGTGACTTGAGTAGGTGTCCTACCAATAGTTAATTGCACCTGAAGTATCTCCAGGGAATCATACTGTTTAACCAATCTGACTAAAGTGGTGGGTTCAGTCTCCCAAGGTGTCTCATGGATATCCATTTGTATTTCCTCATCACAAGGCACACTGACCATGGATGCTTTTCAGCTAAGGTGGTGGGTATTAGTGGTCCCCTTCTGAGGCCAGTCTTCACATCAATGTTCTAGAGATTAGGGCAGTCCTCCTAGCATTGCAGGCCTTCCCAGAAGTCCTACATTTCTATCTAGATGGACAACATGTCAGTAGTCTGGTACATCACCAAACAAGGGGGAAAATATTCCTACTCTTTATGTCAAGAAGCGATGAGAGTGTGGCAGTAGGTGATATCTCCCAATTTATTTCTGATAGCAATGCACTTAGCAGGAAAATCCAATGTTTTGGTGGACACATTGAGCAGGTCAGTCCTTCTGCCTATTGAGTGGTTCCTCAATCTGACTCTGTCAAAGCATACTTTCCATCAATGGGACAGCCTTTCTGCAATATTTTTGCCTCTCCCCTCAACACCAAGTGCAGCAGATTTTTTCACTGATCCCCTCCCAGCGAGGAAGTCACCAAGGATGCTCTGATGCATATTTGCCCCCCACCTCAGTCTTCTTTATGGCTTTCCCCTACTCCTCTAATCTCAACATTTCTGCACTAAGCATGAGAGAGGAAGATCACAGTCATCCACATTACCCCTTTCTGACAATGACAGGTGTGGTTTCTCTTTCTCTTACTTCATTTGGTGCACTCACCAGACCTTCTCTCTCACCCATCCAGAATGCCTAACTTGGACATTTAGACCTTCAAGTTAACCATTTTGTTTCTCCATTTTTTATGATAATTAGGTGGGCCAGACTTTCTTCTTCCATATTCCATATACTTACTTTTTCCCAAAGACATCTTCCAAAAAAAATTACAAGAGTAAGTGGAAGATATTTTCTATTTGGGCCTCCCAAAGAAATTTTGACCCCCTTTTTGGCCCCTCTTCCAGCTGCCTTAGACTTCCTAGTATCAACACTTTATAATAGGGCCAGTTATTCTAAGTTTAAGGTCTAGTTATTGGCTAGCTCATGTTTTTGTGTGTTAGAAATCATTCAACCTTATCTTCTCTTAGATTATCCAAAGCTTCCTTGAGGGGTGCCTTCCTAAACATGTAGACCTAAACTTCTGCCCTGATACAGTTGCATGGTTCTCTACCTATCTCTCTGACAGGCTGCAGTCAGAACGATGGGACTCAGCACTACCTACCCCTCTCTCAGTAAGAACTGGTGTTCTCCAAGGTTCCATTCTTGGACCTCTACTCTTTAATATCTTCACCAACTCACCCCACCCCACTAGTCCTCAATCTAACATTGTCCAATACACAGATGACTCTACAGTCATAACTATTGCTAATTCCCCCTTAGAACTCCTAGCAAATACCCAGACATCTTTCAACTCAGTAGAGACATGGCTCACTAATAATCAGCTCATCCTCAACCCTAAAAAAACAAAATTACTACTCTTTCTACCTAAATCTGCAAACCACATTAAACTTTCCTTCTCCATAAGGTTCCTAAACAATATCCCTATAGACGTCAAAGTTAGCACAAAACTCCTTGGCATTACCATTGACAATCAACTAAAATGTATTATTTATTTATTTTATTTATTTATTTTACATTTGTTAACAGGGGGAGTCCAACTGGATTTTGGTCCATTTTCAGCGGAGGCCCGGGGAGAAAAGCTCCATAGATACACACATACAGACAGAGTAACTTGACAATTGTATACCTTTGTGCAAGATAGTTACATACTTTGACAATTATATACTTTGTACAAGAACACTTACAAAAACTATTCCAGATATGCCAGAATATATAACAGATTTAAGAAATTATAGACTTCCCATTAACAATTGTATCAAAAAACTCATCAAAAGCTAGGACTACTGTACAGGAACAACAAATTCCTAACTACTGAAGCTATGATTTCTCTTACCCATGCCTACCTTCTATCATGCTTAACCTATTGTTCCCAAATACTCACAAATCTGAACTCCTCCCTACTTACCAAATTAGAATCAACCTAGCACAAAATAGCTAGATTTGCAGCTCAACAAACATATAAATCTCACCACTGTCTCTCCCTAAAATACCTGAATTGGCCCGAACTACCTCATCTGTTCCTACAATCTCAACTCCAAATCACACAATTCATCCTATATCAGCCTGATTTCTGTCCAAGTCTATTTTCTCTCATGTCTCACTTCTTCCCTACCAGACTTCTCCAAAGCTCAACCCAAGACCTACTAAAAATCCATAAACCCAAATCCAACACACGGTACAACTTGTATAGCTACCATCCATCTATTGCATGGAATAAACTCCCACTAGAAATAAGGACCCTAACTCACCCCAGTTTAAGCTAGCAACCAAAGACCACTTTAAAAAACACTGGTCCTGCCATTGTACTCACCCTCCCTGAATATTACCTACCTTTATAGTACAGACAAACTAACTTACTAAAACTTACCATTAACTACTTCATCCTATGCAAACTCCAACGCTTCTTCTATACTCTGCTCCCTGAAATTCTTATGTACTCTTTTAAGTTTCTGCTTCTCTGCATACAAAACCTTATATTTACTCAACTCTCTTTTTAAACCAAAACATATAACTTATTCTACTTTTTTAACATTCTCCTTTTTGTTTATAGTACTGTTTTATCTGTCAACAATATACACGTACGTAGCTTATGTATTTTAACTACCAAAACTCTCTATTGCTATTGCTATTGAAATGTATCTTTATGTTATTTTTATTGCATGGTATATCTTTGGAGCTTTTCTCCCCAGACCTCCGCTGAAAAAGGACAGTAGCTCAGCCGGACACTTCCAGTCAACAAATGTAGAATAAATAAATAATAATAAAATAATAAATAAATAAAACCTACTGCTCCTTGGGATATGATCATTTTGCTTCAAGCCTTAACCCAACCACCATTTGAACCTGCTGCCAAGGTGGAAATCAAACTCTTAACTTAAAAATCATTTTTGTAATAGCAATAACTTCGGCTCAGGGACTTTCAGAGCTGTAGATCTTGTCATGCAAGCCTTCTTATATTATTTTCAACAAGGATCCATTCCATTTTTTTTATCCCTAAGGCAGCTACTGATACCTCTCTGAACCAATGCATCAACCTGCCAGTTTTTCCAAATTTGTCCAGTAAATGAGAATTTATGCTTAATTTGCTGGATGTGCATCAGGAACTCTGCTTCTACCTCCATCATAAAAAACCTTCAGCAAGAAAAATCAGCTATTTGTCTCCTTTTCTAAGGCTAAAATGAGTCAAGGAGTTTCAAAACTATCTTTAACTAGATAGCTATCTGACTTCATCTCTCATGTTTGCAAAGAAAAAGGCCTTATATTGCTTAGACCAGTCAAAGCTCATCCAACTAAGTCTGCCTCAACTTCTTCAGCCTTCTGTTCAAAGGCCTCTGTTGATAATATTTGTGCTGCTGCCACTTGGTCTAGAATTCACATGTCCATTTCTCATTATAAACTGGGTTTGCACTCCAGGAATTGGTTCAGCATTCCTCTGGAACATTCTTTCATGAGACCACCTTAAGAGCTAAGTAGCTTGGGAATCTGTACCATTCATTGAGGAATGGACAGAAGAGAGAGCATCAGATATGAAAGTTATGTACTTATCATAATGATAGATCTATGTTGTCTGCTTCCATCCTTGCTCAACTTCCCACTTCAGTTTTATGGAAGATATTTCCCCTTGGCTTCTGGTAGGATACTGTGATATTTTTTCTAAGCGGAGCAGAATCCCTTTCTTTTTTTACAGATCCCTTGTGTTTTCAGGGCTTTCATATCTTTCAATATGTTCAATCTTCTATCAAAGGGTTGCAGGAAAACTTGATCTAAGGTAATATTGGGGATAGACTGGGATTATGGGTAAGGGGAGGAGCCTGGGCTGTGGATCCTAAAGTCACCCCCTTCTACAACCTTAGTAATGGGTGCTAACAGCAACCCTAATGCTACCCGTTCTCCTAACCCTAACCCTACACCATATTGACATTAAAACCTTGCTGTAACACTGCCATTACACAATGCAGACTCAGACACACAAGCATTCACAAACACAGACAACACTGCATCTATCCTCCTACCTAACCCTTACTCTTCCCTAAAATACCCAAACTTGCACACAAACACACTACACCCAACCTTCAGTCATCCCTGACCCTAACCCTAAATCTCACACTCACACACACACACACACACACACACACACACACACACACACACACACACACACACACACTGTCAACCCCCCATCCCACTTACTTTCCATCCATACCATCAAAATATCCACCATTTGGCCATCCATACCACTGACATTAAATCACACATCTAAGTTTGTCAAACAAACATTTTTCATAAAATGCAGGGGAACCATATCTATCTCTCTCTCTCTCTATATATATATATATGTATATATATATATATATATATATATATATATATATATATATATATGTGTGTGTGTGTGTGTGTGTGTGTGTGTGTGTATATTTATATATATATATATATATATATATATATATATATATATATATAATTTCAAAAACAGTAAGATTATCGGACTTGCTGACTTGGGTGTGTGCAGCTGATACAGAGGTCTTGTCACAGGTAGTTATGTATTTACATCTCTGGCTTTCAGAACTAAAACTTTATTGATGCATGTACGTCAAGGCAATATAATCTCACTGGTTTTATTTATTTGTTTTCAGTAGTGGAACCAACTATAACATCCACAGCAATCTAGGTTATAAACATACCCCTCAACTGTCCAGATTTTCAGTGAATGTTTCAATTTTTTCCTCATATGTTTCATCTGATCCTCATAAAATTTGTGGTTTTCTGATAAATCACTTAGGGTTGAAGTCACTAAATAAAGACAGACATTTAAGTTTCAGACTTCATATCCTTCATAAAATGTATAAAAAATGAATCCTGTTATCCTACTAACTGTTTAGGTTTAAAAGAGCAATATTTAAAATCTGTTCCTATTTGTGGGCCCTTTTCTCCCCATTAATTTAGATTATGTCCATATTTATTCATCAAGAGGTTGTGAGGTATGGTTGTAAGTACTTACTAACAGAGTGAATGACTTTGTTTTTTGTATACATATATTTATATAAACTATATAACTATCTAACTATACACATTTCTCTCTTTCTTTCTCTTTCTCTCTCTATGTATGTGTCTGTGTTTGTGTGTAAGGCATGAAATTAGTCAAAAGGTGGTTTAGTTGACAGCAATTCTGTAAATGCAATTTGAATGACAGAACAGCTGATCTACAGCTGTGCAACATTTTATTTATTTATTATTTATTGGCATTTGATTACTGGGAAAGTCCACTGGGCCAAGGTAAGCCCATTTTCGGTGGAGGGTTACAAAAAGAAATTTACAAAAATAATTTACATGAAAAATTATATAGAAACGAAAAAGTGATAAGACATTACACTAACAGCAAAGCTGAACATGGTCAAATACTGTCAACAGTATCCTGAAACAATACAAGCCAGAGAGAGTGGTTAAAGATTATGCAGTTAATAACACCAAGGCAAACATGAAGCAAGGCATTACTTAGGATAAACAATAAAAGATATATATACATATTTATACCTACAAAACATGGGAGTACATACGAGGAGGGCTTTGTAAGAGAGAGAGGAAAAGGAAGAAGAGATGGAGGGGAAGGGATAGTAAGTGGAATAAACAGATAAACAGGAGAAATGGAACAGGAGAGAAAGGAAAGATGAGAAAAATGAAGCGGAATGAAAGAGAAAGAGAGGGAAATAATAGGAAAAATGGGCTAGGGAGTTAAGAGAAAGCAAGAGGTAGAATTTAGTAGTTTAAGTTCACTGGGGTTGCCAGGAAAACAGAATATTGGAGACTGAGCTGGAAAATAAACAGATTTGGCTTCATTTAATATATTAAGTGATGACAGAGGAAGGAATTGAGCAGTTACATGTCCTATTGGAGAGGAAATGATTATGCAGTGCATTTTTGAAGTTATAGAGGCTTTGCTGTGGATAAAGAAAGGTAGATTATTCCATTTTCTGGCAATGTTAAGAGTATAATAACTGGCCTGCAGGTGATTTAGGTCTATGAACTTGAAGATGTTGGTGTTCAGACTGCAGATGCCTAATGGGGTTATAAAGGGTGAATAAGGAGCTAAGCGCAGGGCAGTCTTGTGGTTTATAAATACATTTATGTGTAACTGTGAGCTGAAATAATAATAGGTAGTGGGGGAATTCAAGCCATTGTAGTTTTTTTAGGGCAGTACGGTGGTGGGTAGAATGGCAGCTGTTTTTTAACAAATTTAGCTATCTTGTTATAGCAAAGTTCTAGTTTTGAATTCAAGGAAGACTAGAAGTTGATTAGTAAAGGTGCACCATAGGTTAAGGAGAGTAATAGGTAGGATTGGGCTAATACTTGTTTAGTAGGGAGGAAGAGGAACATATTGCATCTATAGAGCAACCTCAGTTTTTGGGGGGGTTTACTTATGTTATTTTGAATGTGCAGATTGAATTTGAGATTTTCATTGATGATTACTCCTAACAATTTCATATAGGTAGCTAGCTTAATTTTAGTCGAGTTAAGAGAAAATATATTGAGGTCAGTTTTATTGATAGCGGAATTTCATTTTGGTGTGAAGATCATAAGTTTAGTTTTTTTGGGATTTAAAAAAGGTGATTATTGTGAAAACAGGTCTCCACAGAGGAAAATGCTACTTGAGTGTTATGCTGTGATAATTTTCGGTTGGGTCCAGACAAACTATAGCAGAGTTGTCTGCATATTGGACTAATGAGCCATGCAGGATAGCTTGACGGAAATTATTGATGAACTTGCTGAACAGTAGAGGGCCTAAGACTGAACCTTGAGTACACCTGTAGGTTTATGAAGGTAAGAGGAAATGGAACTCTGCCATTTAACAGCATCTCTGTTGGAGAGATAGCGTTTAAGCCCATTAATTGATTGGGGAGAGCTGAGAGAGGAGAATAGAGTGAGAGATGGTATCAGCTACTTTTGATAGGTCGAAAAAAGGGCAGATGCAATGGGACCTGAGTCTTGGACTTTGTTGATCATGTCTAGGAAGGATATTAGTGAAATGGATGTGCTGTGACCTGCTGTGCTGGAGAGAGTATTTTGCTTTTTAGCACGTAGCCTAAGAGTTGTTTTTGTACACATTTTTCTAGGATTTTAGAGATGGGGAAAGTATAGCAATTGGTCAGAAGTTGGAGATGATCAGTTGATGGACCACTTTTGTGTAGAGGAAGGATGATTGCTTTTCTCCAGAGCCAAAGGACATGGGATGGATCTGTTAATCACAATGCTAATGGGATAGGCCACTGCTTCTGCAGCGATTTTAAGAAACTTTGCAGGAATTCTACTGGCTGAGCATGGGCAGGGTTTTAATTTGAGGAGGAGTTTTTTAATGGTAGAGGAGATGGGTGAGAGATTGAATTCTGGTTGTGCAGATTATTGTGTATAGTAAAGGGGGTTGGGTGTTGATGCTTGGAGTAGCATGATTCAAAGAATTTGAGGTATTATGGAAGGCGTGAGGTAAGGAGTGTTGCAAGGGGGAAGAAGAAGAGGAGCTTGTAGGAATAGTATTATTTGTGAGAGGTAAAGAAAAAGTAGCAGTGATGTTAGCAATGGTATCAATAAAGATAGGAGTTAAAGATGCTAGATATTTATTCAGGAGGCACGTCAGGGTGAGGACAGGGATTGGGTTTGATGCCAGGGTGTAAGAGATTATTGATGGAAGACCAGAACATTTTGGGGTTATTTTTTCTATTTGTTTGTTGGCTACAGAAATATTGTCAGTTGTCTTTAGAGATGAGAATTTTAGCTTAGTTATGGAGCTGTTTGTAATGAATGAGGTCAGATGGAATATTGGATTTGAGCCAAAGTTTCCATACTTTGTCCCTTTTACCTATAATTTTTTGGTAGCTTTTGTTAACCAGGGGGCTTGGTTTATTTTGGTTCTTTTGGTTTTGGTAGGAGCTAGATGATCCAAAATATTTAGGAATGTGTTATTAAAGAAAAGCAGGGCATCATCCAGTAGAAGAGTTTTAAGTGTATTCCAGTTAATGTTTTTGAGGAGGCTAATAAATGTATCAGGGTTGAATTTTGATAGGTTTTGGACAAGACTAATATTATGGAGTTTTGGGGTGGATGAAAATGTATTTATTTATTTTTTATTTATTTATTTGCAGTTTGTTTTCCAGGATAGTCCATTGGGCTGCAAGGAACCCATTTTCAATGGACTCCTGGGGAGAAAAGCTCCTGAGAAATACAAATACATAGTACAGAAAGAGCACAAATCCATAATATACATTCCAATTAAATCTTAAATACATATTTTGTATACTACAAACCCATATTGCACAGCAAATCCATAATATACATTTCAATTAAATGTTAAATACATATTTTGTATAGTACAAACCCATATTGCATAATTCAAACAGATGTTACATAATACAGAAATAAAAGTTTTCATTAGGGAAATTACATCAGGTTAATTTTTTTTTTAGGGAATTACAATGAGGTAAGGATGTAAAGCTTTAGGAGGTAGTGACAGGCAACAAAGTTTGGAACGTTAGGAAGAACATGTAGCAGTATTAGGTTGGATGAGAGCAAAAGCATTTCCATTGTGAAGTAAGGTGCGAGTGCAGTGAGGTTTTAAACATGGAGAGAAAAGGCTGAAAAGGCACATATAGCACAGGCAGGGAGATAGTCACTAATGGAGTTGGACATGGTGCTGGAAGCTATGTACTTAGAGGGGTCTGAAACTAGTATCCAGTCTAAGATGGAACCATCATTGGTTCTGTTGTTGTACCTTGTTGTGGTAGAGATAAGTTGGTTGAAGTGAAACAAATTTATGCTGGAAGGTGTTTGAAGGAAATGGAAGCCCAGTCAATATTCATATCACCAAGGATAATTGTTTCATTTTTTTATAGTTTAGGAGATCCTGGAAAGGATATCTTCTAAAACTGTTGCGTTATTTCCAGGGGGATGTATAGAACAATAATGCAACATTTTTTGAGCTATTAATTTCCAGAAAGTTGATCAGAGTCTCAGCATTTTGGAATTGAAGGATAGATTCTTTAAATGGTGAGGTGTTGAAGGTATTGGGGTAGATGATGGTAACACCAACTCCTTTTTTATTATACCTATCTACCCTAATTACACTACAGTTTGGTGGGAAAAATTCAGGGTCTTGTATAGAGGGTTTTAACCAGGTTTCTGTGCAGCTAGGATATTCCTATTGTTTTGAAAGAGCCAGGCATGCAACTCAGAGGTTTTATTACAGTTACTTTGAAAATTGAGGGTAGTTATGTGAAGTGTTTTAGAACATTTAGGGGAGTTAGTGTTAGAGGAGAGGAATGTGGTGTTGGGCTCAGGGTTAGGCTGGATGTCCGCAGAATAGATGGGGGAAGAAAGGATATGGGAAAGATAGAGTAAGATATGTGAAAGTTTAGAGATGATATAGTGGAGAAAGTAGAAGTGAGAGTTGGATGTGTAATGTAAGGAATAGTTTGTGGAGAGAACATGTGGTTTTGCACAAAGAAGATAATTTGTATGATATAGGCTAAGGCTAATGTTGGAGTATGAATTGTGTGAAGAAAATGTAAAGCTGGTTAGGTAGTTTGTTTTTGGAGGGAATGAATGAGGGTTTAATGATGTTGCTTGTAAAAGAAGTAGGAGCAATAGAGAGAGAAGAACTAGGAGTAGTGTTTGTGGAAAGAAGAGAGACATTTTGAGATAATGCTGTAAGTATAGGAATTGAAGACAGGTTGTTAGTAAGGAAGTGTAGGGGAGGAAGTGGGGGTGGTTGATTGGCTGATGATCATGGGAGAGTGGCTAGTAGAGTATGAATGTAATGAAAGAGGGGGTGGGTGGGAATGGGGGTAGGGAAGAGTAGGGGAGCAAAGTGAGCCTGAGCATAGCAAGGTCAAAAGGAATGGGTAGAACACATGGCCAATAGTATAATTTTAGAAACAATCAGTGACCCAGACTATGGTAAGTCAAAACAGTTCTGCAGTTTCACACAATAAGGAACCCCACACAGCCTTCCTGAAGACACTGGAGGGTATAAATGTATCTCCAAACACCATCATATTGGGTGACTTCAACTACCCGAATATAGACTGGGAACATTACTCAAGCCCTAACTTTCTAGCCCAATGGTTCCTGGAGTTCATAAATTCAAATGCCATGGAACAGCTAGTCACTGTTCCCATGAGAGGAGAAAATATACTAGATCTCATTATCACAAGCATGGGGACAAAATGCTCCACACCGGAAGTATATCCCTCATTGGTGAGATCTGATCATAAACTAATCTCACTGGAAATCCACATCCTGCCCCCACCAAAACAAAAGACCACAGTGAAGAACTTCTAAAGCAAACTTCACACTACTCAAGACTGGTGTGTTATCCTTCAAGGCCCCTGAGCCAGTGGAAACCACAACCCAAGCTGCGGAAGCCCTTACAAATGCCTTCTATGAACACCTCCAGGACTGCATGGATCAGGCAATCCCAAATAAAACCAAGACTCTTTCCACAAAGGGCAAACGTCCAGTCTGGTGGACCCCAGCCATTAACAAACTTTACAATAAGAGGAGAAAGCTATTACATGATAGAACAAAATCCATAAAAGGGAAGTCACCCCTAATCATTATTAGTAAAAAATACGAGCACTCATAAAATCAACTAAGGCCAATTTTGAGAGAAAAGTTGCCATGGATTCAAAGGACAATCATAAGGCCTTTTTCAGCTATGTTAGGAACCTGGGTGGAAACTCCCAGATATGCTCAGAATTAGTCCAAAATGATACAAAAATCACTGAACCCACAGACATTGCCAACATACTGGCAGACAGGTTCAGTGGAAACTTCACCCTAAAGGAGAGATAACTATCCCAGTGGAGTGTAGCCTCCCAGACATCTCAAATGAGCAGGTGAAAGCTGCTCTCTAAAGCTAAAAACACAGCATCAATGGGACCGGATGGTGTCCCCGGCTGTGTGCTACACAAGCTAAATGAGGAATTAAACCCGCACATAAGGCAGCTGTTTAATCTCAGCCTTACCACAGGATACGTGCCCAAGGAGTGGCGTACGGCAACTGTGGTCCCACTCCACAAAGGCGGTGCCTCTACGGACACTGGTAATTACCGCCCCATAAGCTTAACAAGTCTAGGCTGCAAAGCTATGGAGAGGATCATAATGGAGCTCATAAACAAAGATATAGGGGACTTGCAGACATTGGACCCGACCCAGTTTGGCTTCGTCAAGGGAAGATCATGCCTTTTGAACTTGGTCGACTTCTTCGAAACAGTCACCAAGGTCATTGATGAGGGAAAGGCAGTCCATACAGCCTACCTTGACCTTGCAAAGGCTTTCGACACAATACCCCACTCGGGTATTGTAGAAAAACTTACCAGCTTAAATGTAAACCCATATGTCACAAGATGGGTTGCAAACTGGCTTAAGGACAGAACCCACAGGGTTAGAGTTGCTGGCGCTATGTCAGACTCCAAGCCGGTCACAAGTGGTGTCCCACAGGGCTCGGTCCTTGGCCCCCTATTGTTCGGCATCTACTTCTCAGAAGTACAGGCCAACATGGGAGGACTTTGGCTGACAAAGTTTGCAGACGACTGCAAACTGGGCGCCATAGTGGAAAGTGCATCGGACACGGATATCCTTCAGAAGGGACTCACGGAAACAGATAGCTGGTGCCAGAGCCATGGCCTGAAGTTAAACGCCAAAAGATGTATAGTCATACCCTTCGGGAAAAACAAGGTAACCCCAAGCTGCCATATAGGTGGCAATCCACTAAGCACAGAAGAGGTTATCAGGGACCTGGGGACCCAGGTTGACAGTGGCCTTTCTTTGACACTCACATTGCTAAAGTGGTTAGAAAGACCTTCTACATTGCCCACCTGATCATGAAGAGATTCACATCCAGATCTAGTGAGGTCATTGTTCCCCTGTACTCTTCACTTATCAGACCAATGATCGAGTACAATGCCCCATTCGGGATGTATCTCACCCGACATCTGCAGCAATTGGAGAGACCCCAAAAGTTCCTCACCAAAAGGATAAAGGAACTCCAAAATCTGTCATATGCTGCCAGATTGAAGAAACTCCAGCTCTATTCAGTCGCATACCGTCTGCTCAGAGGTGACATGTGCCTGACATACAAGGCCATGTCCAACCTGGAATTAATGGACATGCTCCACCTCATAAAATCCAAATCCACCAAAACCACTAGAGCAAGCGACTTAAACCTTAGCACGGATATAAATAGGACGTGCTGGAGGGATAGATTTATCACTCAGAGACTCCCTATGCTGTGGAATAAAATCCCAGTCCATGTGAGGCAGAGCACCTCGCTGGCTCTGTTCAAGAGAAATCTTGACCTGTGGATGGGAGATCGTAGGTTTACCCCGGGAATCATCTCTGTGTCACTGCTGGACAGAGGCACAACAAACTAATGGGCAAAGTATTTTTTCATATAAGGGGTGGCGTAAGCCACAAACATTTGGGCTAGGCTTATAAATGCCTTAGGGCAGATAGCCTAGTATAAACCTATGAACCTATGAACCTATAAAAGCTTTCTTTCTGTTATAAATGATGTTTTATTAAGACCTGGAAGTGGAAAGTCACTTTTAAAGAGTTTAATTTTCACCTTGACCAAATATCAGAGAAATGTTCTAAGTAAAAAAGTATGGGCTAAGGGGGGGAGGTAGAGGACATATTCTAGTCAGGGTCCCAGTAGTGTGCATGCGAGAGTCAGGGACAGGAAAAAAATAAAATATTGTAGTGCATACAGATAAAATTAAAAAGACTGATAGGCATGCACTGCAAGTAGTAAGGATAATTTTATTTGTTGTTTCACCCTAGGTTGTTGCTACAGTTGGAGGGGTCCAGCAATGATGTTTATTTCTGGAGCCATGTTGCTCTTTGTGTTGTATAAAAAAGAACTGTAATAAAGATAACAGGGATGAACAATTAAGCATTTGAACTCAGAGTCTGGGACAGAGATTTCAAGCAGGGAAAACAGGAAAATAATATACAAAATTTACACAATAGCATGGTACTGCATAACATTACATAGCAAATATCATATGTAAATTACT